>NC_042293.1:97500-460000 GCF_901000725.2 Takifugu rubripes | reverse complement strand
AAACGTTTGTTTTAGTTACATGTTGGGCAATAAAGTTCATCCCGATCCCGTCTCACGATCCTGATCGGTCCAACACACAAGAGACGGGCCAGCTGCTCAGGGCTGGAGGAGGCTCAATAAAAACAAGATTCTGTTTTTTTCCTACTTTTATTGTTTACAAAAATATAAACAGAATACATAAGAAGCTGTATGATATTGCACTGTGTGTGTTAGAGAGAGAGAGAGAGAGAGAGAGAGAGAGAGTCCAAAAACACAACACAGAAGCGACTCCTCTCTTCAACACTGGTCAAAAAGACACGTTTGGAGTCAGTACAAAGACAATAGAATTAAAAAAAAAAAATTACATTAAATTAATAACAGTGATGTTCCTAAAAACAGATAAAAGCAGCTAAACAGTTTATGGAGAAGATGGTGAGGAGAGACTGAAACGCACACAAGTGTCAGATAACTGCAGGGGCCTCAGAAGTTAGGATAACTTGGAAACACTCATAATGACTCCAGCCTCATACGTGCAGTAGTGTCCTGAAGTAACCTGGTACCACTACCTGGAACCCCCCCCCGGAACCCCCCAGGGCCCCATTCTTAGACAAGGCATTTCTTTTGTTGCTATTTACAATCGTCCACGTCCACAGCTAAAGCTGCGTCCCACTGTCCGCGGTCCCATGGGCGAATGCCCGGCGTACACGGGGAAGCCTCGACCATCACCGCCTCCACGCTCTCAAAACCTGCAATACATATTTACACACACGAGCAGAAACGACTCCTCAAAACCACTAAAATATCAAATGTGTGTTTGTCTAAATGGGTTTGTGTGTGTGTCTGTTTGGCTTTTTACACTTTTACCCAAAATTGAAATGGGATCGGTCACCAGATTCAGCCAGATTCAGCTAAAAAGAAAAGCAATTAAAGGAGGCGGAGGAGCAAAACCAAAAATGATTGTCCAAAGGAAAGGGGGGGGGGGGGTTTAGAGGAGGTGGGTGGTGCCGAAGGTCTCCTGGGAGGCATACACCATGTAGAGGAAGCCATCCTCATCCCGCTCTTGTTCGTAGACCTCAGCGATGGCAGCCGACACCGACACCATGCTGTGGCCGTTGACCAGGAGGAAGAAGGCCTGGTTGGAATTTAACTGGAGGCGCCTCCTGGTGGACAAACGACGAATAACAGGTCAGAAGAGCCGCAGAGGAGAACGCGCAGTCCGCCTGGGAGCAAGACAAGAGCGGCGTACCTGATGATCTTGATGAGTTCGCTCATGTTTACGTGGTCCGGCACCAGGAACTTGGTCTTGTCCAGCATGGGAAGCTGCTTCTCTCCTTTATACCGCTCGATGATCACCTGCAGAGGGAAGACAGTCAGGATCAACCGTCTCTTTGGTATCGGGGTTCTGGAGCCGAGGACCAAAGACAGGAATATAAATGTTATTTGATAGGGATAAAAAGGCTTCGTGACCTCGGTGTGAGGATTTTAGCTGCTAAAACCTGGAAATGAAAGAACCTCCCAAAACATCCGATCTGGGTGGACGCCCGACTCTATTACTGCAAAATGGGTATTTTTAAATTTCATTTCCCTCTTTCGGCTGTTCCTCTTCCCATCGTGACAAGTCTATAAATAGATGCTGCTAGAGTTTCGTTTTGTAGCCGAGGACAACGCAAGCGATGACGGTCAAAAGCCCTCCAACAGAAAACCAGTCCTTAATTAAGCTTTAATTAAACACACAGGCAGCAGTGATAACAGGAAGGATGTTCCAGATGATGATGACGATGATGACGAAGCATATATCTGCGCCTGTCCAGCCCAGGATGGAAGCACATGACCTGTTGTGGCTTCCTGTTTGGGCTTTTATTCCAGCAACACTCCTGCTCAGGAGACCGAGCGGGCTCCTTCTAAAGCAGCAGGACAGCAGATGGCGCCCGGCGGTCCGTATGCCGGGACGGTAACCTGAGCAACGAGGTGTGCATCTGTTTCCTGGCGGCCGCCGGGCAGCTGACACAACTTTACAAGGATCAACCTAAAGAGCGACGCCTGATCCCAGCGGCTTAACAGGTTCTCGTACAGGTTTGTGCACTTCCTGTATGAACCCCTCACACAATTTACCCTCTTCCAACCCGGACAAGCACGTTGGACTCACGGGTATCTTGTTGGGGTGCTGCTCCCGGATCAGTCGTACATCTTCTACTCGCTGTTCTGTGGGACAGAAGAACAACATCAGTGGAACATGTGTAGGGCTGCTCTGGTCCCTCAAAACATCCATTCATCAGAATGGAGGGGGGGGGGGCTTATGGAGGGGCAGGTTAGCCTCAAGTGTGTATAGTTTACACCCCCCACACCCACCGTTAGGTGGTAAAAAGGAAGACACGATGTGCCTTTTACATGAGTAACAATTCCTTTATGATTAAAATGCAGCCTTTAAAACCAAAGACACATTATAATAAAAAGAAAGACTGGGAGAAGTCCTCCGCCGAACCCCAGCTGGGCCCATTTCAGGCCAGTCGAGTCTCTTTGTTGTGCTTTTTCCAAATTTAATTGGAGAGAAATGTGGGCAACATTCTCTTAGACTTGAAAAGTTACCAATAACGTCCCATTTCAGGACAATTGTCCTGCTTCAGGAGGCCATTTTTCAATAGAATGGCCATTAAAGTCCCAACTGCTGTTCAGTAAATTGAATAAGACTTAATCCAACGTGCGGGCCGACGGCGACAGGCTGCTCCCCCCTGCGGCTTCACCTGCCCCGGGTCCCGGGTCTGCGAGTCTGCACCAGCCCGGCGAGACAGCACCGGAGCTCGGTGCCGAGTCTGCCCGGAAAAGTCCTGTATTCGGCAGGATAAAGGTCGCGATCAGGCGGCCGACTGGCACCGAAGGAGAGGCTGCCGCCGCCGGTCCGGGCCGCCCCAGAGTTCGTCCCATCCCCCAATTCTGCAGCTCTGCCCGCATTTAGACACCGCTTTGTTTTTCTACCCCCCCCCCCCCCCAACACACACACACGCGCGTCCCAGAAACAGCCTAATCCTATTCTAAATCAAGCGCACACGCCTATAAAAACCACGGTATCTCAACGGCCTTTATTTAGGGAGCGGACTTCCGCCTACGGGTCCAATCCACCGGGAGTTTCTGCCTCTATCAGCCGCGGAGCTGCGCACCAGCCCGGCTGCCGCAGAGCCCGAGGCCGCGGCGGAAACACGTACCGAAGCTCCGTCTTTGTTTGAAGGTCTTTTCTGAAGGCATCCTGCGTCCAAGTCGCGAGCGGGTCGACCCTGAGACGGCGGCGGGGCCAAAGCGAGCGGAGCCGGGCGTGTGAGCGTGCGGGCCGGGTCGTGGGCGCTGCCGAGGGACCTTTGAGCAGGCTGCTGCCGCCGCTTCCTTCTTCTTCTTCGGCGCTGCTGATGTGGTGTTGTTGTCGGCGCGAGCACGAGCACGAGCCTGCCAAAACAACGGCGTCAGCTGACCCGTGACGTCACCGCTTCCGCAAATTCGCCGAAGCGAGTTTAGGAGGAGAGATTAAAGATTAAATATGAAAGATTAATGACCAGTAAAGTGTCACGGGCTGTTTTTGAAGTGGGGCGCGCACGGGTCTCTGACAGGCGCGCGGCGCGAGCTGAGAAGATGAGTTTAAAACGCACGTTTGAGTCAAAGGTAGCGATATTTTCATCAGCTGATACTGGACACGAACACGGTTCCTCACGCACATGTTGGACTACGGTGAACATGTGCAGCCCTCCACGGTTGGTGGGGGCTCTTTTCGCATGAATGCAGCGTGGAATGGAGGGGGTCGGCCTGTGGCTGCTGAGGTGTTGTGGAAGACCCCAGAATCACTGTCTGACACCAGGCATCTCCAATATTTAACCTTAAAGATATTCCAATTTTCTCAGAAATGTGGGTTTTCATTTGCTGTAGGATACAACCAAAGGAATCGACATGTATGTTGATCAACCCGTACGTAAAGAATCTATATGCGTCTCCCTGATTCGACTGAATTACTGAAATTTAACGACTTTTCCTCGATCTCCCTGTAATTCAAACCTGACGTAGATGTGCTTCAGCACCGAGTCGATAGCAATTCGGGCGTTTGTCCAGAGGGTGGCGCCATCGGACCACTTGTTGCGGCCTACACCTTCAAATCTAATAATATTTTCTTTTTAAACACACTTCCTGTTTCACATACAAACAAAGTGCTTAAAAATGTGTGATTTACCCTCATAAGACAAAAACAATGAATATAAGTAAAAGTATTTCACAAAGGAGCTGTACAGGATTATGGTCATGTCAAAAATGTCCTCCCTGTCTCAAAGATAACTATTGGCAACTGTATTGGCGCCGTTTTAAATACATCTTTGCATCATTTGGACGAATATGATGGGGTTTTTTTTTACCTGGTCTCCAGGTTCCCCAGAAAGGCTTTAATTTTCCCGTCTTATGGGAGGCCCTGGATATAATTCGCTTGACTTCACTTGCGTCATATTTTTAGCTCAGCCACATGTTGCGAAGCCTTTCCTGCAGACTTCCACCTGACTTCCCCCCCCCCCCCCCCTCAAATGAGTGATCAGCCAGGTGTGTGTGTGTGTGTGTGTGTATCTGCAGGAGGTCCATTCAAAAACACCCACACTTAAAAGCCAGAGGTGTGCGCGAGTGCGTGTGCGTGCGTGCGTGTCAACACACTTTCGAATTAGGGGTCCACCTCGCTACTTAATCAAATATTTGCAGTCAATATTTGGAGACCTTGCCCTCCGTTCTCCATCCCGCTCCCTGCGGTCGTTGCGTGGTGACGTCACTTCGCCGTGCTCGGCAGGGGGGCTCCACGGGTGCAGATGCGCTCAGTGGATCAACTCTTGAGCCACATTATATGAAATGTTGACGCAGTTACAGTCGAATCTATCGCAGCAGGAAATAAAAAACCCCCGAGCTTGGAGAACGGGGAGAGCTCATCTGAGAGCAAATAAATCCGCTTCGGATGAAACGAGAGAGTAAACGATGGAGGCGACGAGACTTTTAGATGAAACCGTGTTCGGCATTTTCAGATTGCTGCAATCACCAGAGGCAGAAAAGCAGTTTTAACAACAAAAAAAGGGGTTTTTTGGGGGGGGGGGGTTTGAATGACGTGTGACCCGAAGCCTGATCCACCCGACAGACTGAAATAACCTCCAGCCCCCTCGTCGTCTCGTGATTTCTCACAGGTCTTTAAACAATTTTGTGCTGGTTCCGGTCACTGGAGCTGCTGGTTGGACGCCGGATGCTGCACGAGCGGCACCAGCGGATCCGCAGCTCAGTTCGTGGGTGAGTTGAGAGCAAAAATGTGATAGATTCAAAGGCTGCAGCCTCCTCGGAGAAGTCTGGGTTCAGCTGGTGATTATGGCCTTTTCTGGATTACATCGGTTGGGCTGTTGCCAAGACAACAGCAATTAGAAAAGACTAGGTTACCAAGCAGAGCGGGTTACTGTAGCAACCAAGGTTATGGGAGGAAAAAAAAAAAAACTGCGAGGTTTACAATGGCAGATTCTTCATTTATGCAGGAAGAGTGTGAACTTGATGAGATCCCCCACCTCAGCAGATGTGAGGAGGTCTCCGTGTCCGCGTGTGGACAGATGTGGACAGATGTGGACAGATGTGGACGCTGGCTTGCTGCACCGCCTGGTTTTGCCTGGAAAAGTGCAAATGTAGGAAACACTACAAGCAACACGTCCAACGCCAGATGATGCAGAGCCTTGACACGTGACCACACTCGCCGCCACCCTCGATGTCCGTCTGCTGAGGACAATGGACGCGTTGTCCTCGTCCCATCTGTGTGATGTGCTTCCTGTAATTAGGTGATTATCTCAGCGTGTCGTGGCACCGGCTTACACAAACACCTCATAATGACGGTGATGCAACTCTCCTACTGTAAAATTAAGCAGCCTCATTATTTAACCTTTGCTAGAGTCTCCAGGCAGCTGGCAGGAACCCAGACCCCCCCCCCCCCCCCCCCCATAAGGAAACACTTCCTTTATTGGGTGGAAACCAATGAGCAGGTCCAGGATCATTTGGAAGGACCGTTTCCCCCCCCTTCTCTCTCTCACTTACACACACACACACCCACACACACACATACACGCCTACCAACCAGGTGTTTTATAGTCTGCTGATAGGGGCCAGGGGAACACCTAATCCCTGCACCTGCTCTCCATGACACCATGACCTCCAGCAGCTGCTCGCCTTCTGCACCTTTAGCCTTTATGACGCCCTTTTTATGCGTAGCTGCCTGGTATTTATAACAACTGTAGAGATACTGGAGGCTCTTTTCGATACACACATGCAGCACACGTAGAGGTGAGTTACTGCTTTTTAGAAATGTTCCTTTTCTTTCATTCGATGAGTGTTTGACCCCAAAACCATGAGGTATAGGTGGTCACCGAGCACCCCCCCCCCCAGTTCGGTCCAATCCCCACCTACAGCAAACCTTTGAAAGCCAGCAAGCGAAGAAAAAAAAAGACTACGGCAAAATTTAGAATTTTATTGGCATAAAATACACACACACACATAAAAATGTAAAAACAGCACAATGTAAAAGTTCTTTCTGACATAATCTACAAGGGAAAAAGGGAAAGTTTGCTGGCCAGCTGGCCCCAGACCAGCTGAAAGTACAACGCAGAGCGCGGTAATAAAGGAAAAACCCCCGCGGCTCCTTGTAACAGTCCGGGCTACCTGCAGCTCCCACCTCCATCACACATCAATCAGCCGTCCCCATTTACACTTATTCCAGCCTCTCCTTCCTACAGGTTCCATTGTCCTGCCCAGGACGGGAGAAGCAGGAGGTGAAGTGGAACAAATGAAAGAAAAAGGCAGAATTGCTGCCTGTGTGCAGGGGCGGAGGGCAGGAACCCGCGACCACTGTGTGAATGCAGGGGCGCCCACAGGAGCGGCAGCTCTCCTCCGGAACACAAGGCGGCTCGGAACCACTTGCTTTTCTTCCTCCGTTCGACGCAACGAGCCGCGCCTTCTGTCGGGGGGGGGGGGGCGATCGGACCGGCGCCAGACGTGCGCGGCCGGCGAGCGGGCGATGGCGGCGGGAGCCGCCTGGCCTGGCCTCACGCGCAGACGTGTCTCATGTGGAAGTTGACCACGTACTCCGCGTTGGTCCGCTGGACGGAGATGGCGAAGGGTTCGAAGGGGTGGAAAGTGAAGGCCACCAGGCGCCTGACCGCGTGGTTGACCGGCCGGCCCAAAAGGCCCGCCTGGATCTTAAACTTCAGCAGGCCGGAGTCGCGAGCATAGAACCTGTTTGGGGCGTGAGGAAGAGGAAGATTTATTCTATTAGTCTGTTATTGAGCTGGCAAACATCACAGTAGGTTAATAACATGGTAATAACCTGTGCGTTCCTCTATACCTGGCCCACCTTAAAGCCTTCCCCTACCTGATGGGATGGTCGCCGCAGGTCTTGGGCCGCTCCATCACAGACACCCACTTGTCGTCGTAGCTGAAGAGGGACAGGTCCAGGTACGGACTGCTGCTGTAGGACTGAGCACTGATGGGCAGCTGACCCAGCAGCCGGCGCACGGCCTCCGTGTGGCCGCCGTACTTGGCATTCACGATGGTGTCTTTGAACCTGCAGGCCACGGACCACAGCTCAGCACCCTTCAAACCAAACCCCTTATAACACTGTTATTACCAACCGCTCCAGCGGGCTTGGCTACACTTGTGCACCAGCTTTCAGGCGTGCGGTTACATTATCTTAAAACCTTGCACTCTTTCCTGTAACTATACATTATCCTGCATGAAGAGCGTCCAGTTCCACCATCTTAACCTCTCCTTTACACCCAGATCACGCCTGAAACACAACGTGACCGCACCTCCTCTGGACCTGCCGGGCGTAGTTGTTGGAGGAGGCCGAGCAGGGGAACTGCACGGCCTGACTGTGCAGGGTGGCGTTTCTGAACAGGTCGCAGAAATTCTCAAACAGCTCCAGCAGCTGGTCCGAGGTGTTCTCAAAGACAGCCAGCACCTCCGTGGAGACCATGTTGTAGACGACGAAGAAGGACGGCTGTGACAGAAACTCCGTGTATCAGAAGAGAAGCAGACAATGTCCAGAATCAACATCCACTGTGTGTGTGTGTGTGTGTGTGTTTATATAGTGTTGTGGGCACCTGGGACGGATCGGTGACCCTCAGCGTGACAACGTCCTCACTGGTGTATTTGATGAAGAGGTGATGCTCGTCCAGGAGCTGCATCTTCCACATCCTCAACCTCCTCAGCTGATCAAAGAACTGAAAGAACCTGACAACAAAGCACAAAAGGCACAACGATGCAGTCAAAAGAGCAGAAAGACGCCGATGACCAACGAGCCGATCCTCCACTACAAAACAGAACGTTTCACAAATGAAAGGGGAGGTGTGCACGGAGGAGCCAGCACCATGAAGACAAGGGTAACCCTGGCAACCCCTATTGTGTGTTGTGTTGTGGGTGATTGATGAAAGGAAGCCTCGGGTCTCAGAAACGAAGAGTTAACCGGGCGGAGGACGAAATGGTCTCCAAAAGGCTTAAAGATGCAGATGACAGATTAGTGTCCTGCTTCAGGGGCGTCCGAGCTCAGAGGATTCTGAGTCTCTATAAAGGTCTGATGCGCATCAGCGGACTGGCTTTAACGAGCCGTGACCCCCAGGAGCCCTACGGAGGTCTGATACCCCGTTATCTGAGAGCTCAGAGCTGTGGGGTTCTGCTTCCACGTTGAAACCAGGAGATTCTTTAACCTTTGACAAACTCCGACTAGTTTGCCCGTACTTAGAAACCTCCTCTACCTCCTCTTAGCGGTGGCGCTGCCGTCCTGCTCGGCCCTTCTCCACAGGTACACCAGCAGCCTGTGCTTGAGCGAGTTGATGGTCTTGTCGGTGTACAGCCGGGGGAACCCAGACTGACTCTCAGCCTGAGCCTCGGTGTAAACGGCGGAGAGCGTCAGGAGGTCGTCCTCGTAACAGAAGCGCCCGATAGTCCTCACATCAAGAAACGTCCCCTCCGGAGTTATCTTCACCCAAAAGACAGAAATAAACAGGCACGATCAGCACCGGCTGGATGACCAGCGTTTGTCCTTTAAAAGACATTTTAAAAGCGTTTTGCAGCAGCATTTAAGGTGCTAACGGCTCCTCCCACCTGAAACACGTGTATGGTTTGTTGCTGGACGGAGAGGACGGCCAGGATATTCCTGTAGAGGTACAGGCCCTGGTTGTGGGACAGGATAATCTTGTCACACTTGAAGGACCTGGTGTCGCTCAGTCTGCCCGTGTGAAGGTCAATAATATGGAGCGAGTAATCTTCTAGTGGAGATCGGGGGTTCGGGGTGACCGATTCGTTGTTCCGATAAACCTGGGAGAGGTTGAAAGCAGCAAATCAGGACGTCAGCGAGCACAAACACAACTTCAGCCCGAGCTTTGCTGCCACCGTTACCTCGAAGAAGTAGGGCGGCGGCTCCTCCGGGACGTACACAGCCGACCCCACAATCACGTAACGGCAGTCATCTGTGAACAGGCTGCATTCCCGGTTGAGGTGTTCCCCGTTCGAGGCCACATTCGTGACGTGGTGCAAGGAGAAAAAGCGCTCAAACAAGCGTCCGCGGATGTTGAGGGAACACTGGTCGTTGGCCGTCAGGAGCGTTTCCCCGTCCTGACCTCTCAGCAGGTCTTGAGCTGCCTGGCAGCCTTGATATTCATAAATCTGTTGGAGTAATATCAGGAGTCAAAGACAGGTTGGAGCGATCTATTTCAGCGTCTAAGGTTGACACAGTGTTTTACCTCCAGAGACGTCTGGTCAGCGGAGAAAGCAATAAAGCAGCGGCCGTCTGGTGAGAACTTCCTCAGAAAACATGGGGGTTTTTCCACATTGACCACGGTGAAGTTGGGGAAAAGGTTCTGGTGAAAGCAGCGGACTCTGTACCAGTGAGCCCCCGGCGGGCCTGAAGAGATTCTACGCCTCTCCAGGCGATGAACCACATTTTGATTGTCAATGTGTCTGGGCTTCAGCGTCAGCGTGTCCTCGTCCATCGCAGCGGTCAGAGGACACTCGGATGTCCTCCTCTGAAAGGTGTTGGACTGGTTTGGACACGGACAAACAGCTACATCACAGCTCAGGTTTGACCTATTTTTTTCTTTTCAGAGCAAATGAGAACAAGGGGAAAAAATAGTTTTTAATCCAAGGATGGACTCTGGCTAAACCTGGGGGGTGTTGGGGGGTATCAGAAGAATAATCATAATTGATTAAAACGCTCCAAAGTGTCGAAGGGTTTCAACCTGTTCAGTGATTCGAGCTAATTGAGCTACAAAGCTGCTTGTGCAACAGATTTAATCACAAGCACGTAGAGCAGATATTGGAATAATAAGGGCCGTTTAAAACACAACACGCACCGTTCGCTTCTCGCTGCACAGCCGCAAATTGTAGCCCCCCTTCGGAACCTGTTCCCGTTTAGCTGCTCGACCAGATCCGAGGACTCCCGAAGCGTTCTGCGTTACTCACTTGAGGCTTTTTAAAAGTATCGCTTCGCTATTGGGTCGATTTTTGCTTCCTCCGACTTCTGCCGATTGTGTTGACCAACAACAATTCACTTTTTTTTTATCTGAGGCTGTTGACGCTGAAATGTACAGCTTGGTTGAACAGTTAAAAGAGTAAGTTTTTATTTACTTTTGATAGTAACTGTAACTGGAAATAAGAGTCCGAATGCGTTGGAGCAATAGTCGCGAGCCAAGCAGGGGCTCGGACGCGGAAACCGCAGAAGAAGAGCGAAGGTTCCGGTCGAGCCACGAAAAGTCTGAACAGCGCCAACACGTTTGTGAGGCCACGGGTGGAATTGCAGGCAGGGATCAGCTCATCCATTGTTTAACGTTTCAGTGATTCAGGTAAAGTGGGACTGTAACTTTTTGAACAAAAGTTACTGAAGTGGATTGTACCCGGGTATAGGGAAAAGTGTCTAGTGAGTAAAAGCATCTTTTCTGATTATAGGTTATATTGTACATATGCATAAGTCATGTTTAAATGCTGCCACAAGCTGTCTATTTACCATCTGTGCAGCACCTGGACTACACATAGTTCTGCTGAGGATCCATCGTGAACATTTCAGCTTTCAGCATTTTCCCTGAAATGACCTTCACAACACATTTGAATGTGTTTGATTTGTCGTGCTCTGGCTTTGAGCTTAAAAAGGATTCGGCAAAGGGGAGTGCAGTGTGGGCTACAACCAGCCATCCAATCTAATTTTACAAGAAAAATATGTGCAGCAAATGTGTTTATTAATAGTACTTGAAACACTTGGAAAGGGGTTAAAAACGGTAGAAATAGATCGTCCACTAAACATACAAATGTGGAATAACCTGAATGCAGAATGTGGAATTCAGAAACTCTCAAACATGGTCAATAATAACTCAATACTTTTATTTCAAGAAATTGAGGGCAAATATAAACTGAAAAATATGGAAGTTTTAGAATACTAAGTCTTTTAATGAAGACATTTGACTGGGAAACAGCTTTAAAGAAATAGGGAGAAAATAGGGGGGAGGGGGACCAAATTATTAACATATATTAAATCCTCTTAAAAGCTACTGATGAAGAACTGCTGCAAAAAAAATGGAACAAAGATTTAGGGATAGATGGAAAAGCAAAATGGAAGGAAGGCCCATCACTAACATATCAATGAAAGTTTACATTAATATATGATCAAAATATATTCTCTGTAAATCTGACACCAACTCCTCTGAACTGTGTCTAAACTCCCTCATTTGTGTCTTTTTGCAATGTTAAAAAATCAGAAAGACTTGGGAGAATATTGGAAAATCACTGGCAACAAAACCAGTGTTGCATTATCACAAGGAAAAATAGGGTTTGATATCAAGATCTCGGCAAATTCTCTTTCCTGAAGTGAATTCTTAACACTAGAACAGTGCGGAGGCTCCGACTGTTTCACTTCGGAAGCATGTAAGGAAACAATGTCTGAGTGAGGAAACAAAGGGGTAAAAAACAAGAGGAAATTCATGCAGGTGCGGAGAATAATTCAGAACGGAAAACCTATTATTGATGCATCACAAGGACCCTTCTGATTTCTATTCTTATTTCCTCTCTTTGTTCTGTGCTTTACTTTAACATCAATAATATACAAACAATAGCAATAATAATAATAATAATACACAATAATAACAACAGCAACAGCAATAATACTTATTGTTATTATTATTATTATTATTATAATTATCATCAGTATTTATTATTATTATTAATATTATTGTTGTTGTTGTATTAATAGTAATCATTATTATTATTATTATTATTATTACTGTTGCTGTTGTTATTATTGTGTATTGCTTTTGAATAATTTTACAATTTGTGTAACTGTTATTTTTCATTACTCACCTGTTTTTCTCGGATCACTGTGACTCTTTCTATTATCACCATTCTGGTGTGATAATAGAAAGTCTTGTAAAGCTATTTTTGTATGAATGAGTGTGTGTGTTTTTGATGTGATGTCTGATGTGATTAAAAAACAAAATCCTCCGTCTCTAAGAGCAACGCCAACGTGCAACCGACCGTCGATATTAACTCCTATTTTAAGAGCTGCATTTGTCTATAAGATTTAGATTTAGATTTCACATTTACATCAACTTGCACCCGTCCAGATGTGAGGAAAACCCTTGTTGCACGAACCTCCTCCCTCCCCTCTGAGTTTGGCCCCCTGCGGAGCTCCGTTCTCCCCTCCGACCCCACCGGCAGCTTCCGTTTGAAGCTGAACATAAAACCACTAAAATAGCTGCTAAAGGTCTGCGGTCCTGCACACGGTTTCTCCCCATTACTGCCCAGTCTCTCAATAACCGACGCTATGTTTTCTGACAGCCTGAATTCGGAGAACACCTTTCATAATACAGAATAATACTCAGAAGTAACAAAAGCAACTTTGAGGCAAGTCGTTTGGGGAGAGTAGCAGCAGCAAACAATGAAATGTGATTATGTCGGTCTCAGCTGAAGGAATGAAAGAATGAAAGAAGCTCCTCGTGGCTGCTGCACCTCCAGTCAAACGCTCCACTTTGTTTAGCCTACCGGCACTTCGTTATATTGATTTATTTCTAACAACATGTAGCACAAATGAACCCCGTGTGACCTGTCCCCCCCAAGATAATGGCACATAATTAAATTATAATTATACCCTTTCTTACAAGGCATGTTATTACAAATTTAGAACAGCATTACAGACAGAACAAGATAAATCCTGGTGGAGCACTGGTCTTGGAAGGGTGGTAATGGTTCTTTGTGTAATTATCCCTGACCAAAGAGTCTGCTTTAAATGTTGTAATTTTCTATAAAAGCAGATATGCGCGTATAAAAGGCCGGCTTGAAAGGAAAATTGAAGAAATGACTGGATGGAAGGATGTGAAATTATCCACTTTAAAATCTAATGGCATTTTCCTTTTCAACTACGCCTGATTAAACTTGTGTTTCAGGACGTGCTGGACGTGTGTGGATTTGTCTCTGCTTAAACTTCGGCTGCTTGCCGAGGACTTTAAAATCCCTCTTTGTGGGACTTAGTATTTTACATTGACAACAGCCTCCGTCGTTAGAGTTCCAACGAGTGTCTGTGTGGATTCTCAATCATCCAGGTCATCCAAGGTAGTTTTCTATGTCAACTGGACTGTTTTTCTTCTCTTTTGAAGACGTTTCACCTTCTATCCAGAAAGCTTCTTCAGTTCTGAACTCGCTGGGGAGAGAGCTTGAAATATAGCCCCTGTGGACCATTAGCATGCTAATGATCTGAGTGGTCACCTGAGTGTCGTTGGCAGGGTCGTTGGTCGGGTCGTTCACCTAGGTTCTGTTGAGGCTTGGTGGTGAGGCTCCAGGTCTCCTGGAACGGTGTGAACGTTTGGTTTGTTGGTGGAAGGAGCGGAGGACTGCATTGTTGTTGTGGCTTTTCCAGTTTGACATGGATGGCTTCCTTGACACCGGCTCTCCTTTAGATGTAGGTGGACTAATGAATCCTGATCTGAAGCGGTGGCACGTCTGTGTTGTGCCATTCTTCTGTGGAGAGGTTGTTTGGTTTTCCTCGCATTCCTCCTGGCACTGTACAGCATAAACAATTACTTTGTCTGTGTCTTGGCGTCCTGTCCTTCGGGTGTACCGACCTCTGTCTGAGAGTGTTGTTGGGTTTGAACTGAACCGGTATGTCGTGTTTCTGGAGGATCCTCCTAAACTTCTCAGAGACCCCGGCCAGATAGGGGATCGAGTTCCAGAGCGGCGGGCCTGAGACGTCCGACCACGAGACACGTACTAATGGAGCCTCTAAACGTACCCTTTGTTTTAGGGTTTTATGTAGTGAACAGAAATATGTTGAAGAGCATTTGCATCAAAGGGCATCTGGATGAAAACACCTATAGAGGCGCCACTTTGTAAAGGTTATTAAAAGCGTGGCTCCTTTCAGCCATTTCTCCTGTCAGACAGTTGCAGTTGGCATTTAACGAGGGAAGCGTTCAACTTCTCCATCCCGTCTAATTTCAGGGAGCGGCAGAATATCTGAACGGTCTCTTTCCCGTCCGCACGAAGAATCGGCTTTTCCGGAGCCTCTAATGACCGCAGATCGTTTCTATAGAAATGACAGCATGACAAAGGCAGGCGAGCGGCTCCTTCTGTGCTGCAGAAGAGAATCTAACCAAGCAAATACATCTCAAAGGGAGGACCTTCACTATTTCTGCGTTTTTGTCCCACTTTATTTACTGCCAATGATTCTTTGAATGAGTTTTTTTGTTCTGAGCGTAACTGAACACTTCAGTTCATGTTCTTCAAGTGAGGTATTGTTTTAAATCTTTTATGCTGCATGTGTGTGTGTGTGTGTGTGTGTGTGTGAGATAGACCATCAGAATCTGTCGCTCTGAATTGAAAGCATTTATGGATTTCTTTATTTCATAACTACAATAGAAATGCCGCATTACTTTTGATGCCGTCGTATTCTGACTGTTCTTTATGCTCTCTTTCTGTGGGTGTACGATAATGTAAAGGACTGCACGCACGACATGTGGCCAGTGGTTGCTCGGTATCTGATTAAACATGCTTCCTGCCCCTGTAGCTTCGCCACAGCAGAATTCAGGGACACAATTATTTTGGCATTTCCCCCCCCCTCTCAAGCGAGCCTCAGAACTCAAAGGTACCACTTTGAAAGAGGTCACACAACTTGCTTCGCCACCTTTTCACATTCAGATTTCCACTCAAAGGCAAATGGCCTTGGTGGGGGACCACGCAGCATTACAGCGGCGCGTGGACGGCTCTGGCTGGAGCAGGCCTGTAATTTCTACCATTTGAAAGTGTGAGCTGAAAAGCAGAGTGATGGCCACTTTTGTGCTATTATTCCTCCGGCGGAGTGCTGGCAGAAGGAGAGCGCTATGTTTTAAGAACATGTCCGTCATTCACAGGCAGTAGTTGGAAGTAGTATTTGCAGAAGTAACTATCATGCTGTATTGTTAACTTTGAAAGGCAATTGCGGGTGAAAATGTAGAATTAGAATGATATACAGTAGCATCCTGCATAGGTCATCCTCCTTCTGCCTGATAGACCAGCACAGGAAAATGTGCCAAGTTGAGTAAGGCTTTTATAGAAATGTATTCTTAAATGTTAAGTACCAGCACAGACAACCAATTTGTACTTTGTTAAACTGCAGAACGGCTCCATTAGAATGCTTTCTTTACCATGTTCGCCGTAATCCCCGGAAGGCCTCAATGTATTTTATTAAATTTGACATTGAATTAACAGCTATCCTAAGAAAATAAGACTAAATAATGAACTAAAAAAAGGCACTTGAAGAGCGCTGGCCTCCGCCAAACAGCTCAGAGCTCCGTATATTGGGACTTACACCAGTAGTATAGTCTATATGTATGTATATATGTGTATATAAGCAGTATTAATACAAGGTTAGGTAATATAGTAGGCTGCCTTATGATCAAAGCCCTTGATCTTTGGAAGGCTAAAGGTCAAAGTCCGTCCAGAGGCCGATGGAAGGTGAAAGAAATTGAAGGTGAAGCACATAACAGCAGGGTGTAATATAGCAGCAGGGAAGGTGGCCATGGAAGTGTCACAAACAAGAACCTGGCAGGGCGTATAGAAACATCTGTACTGAGCTTGGACTCCAGGATCAAAGCGGGGCTCACCTCTGAAGCTCGATGCTAAGATGCTGTGGGACTGGAACCCTCAAGCTGGAGCAGGATCCCAGGAACAACTGCCGAAACTCTCAACATCCCAGGCCTCTGGGAGAGGACTTGGGTTTGAACGTGGGTGGAACAGACCACCCAGGTAAGGAGGGCGAGCAGAAAATAGGCATAACAAGTTTTATGTCTCATTGATTGGCAAGTCCGGCCGAAGGGTTTGGCTGAGAACTTGGCGATGGTGTGATTTTGACAGCTGAAGTGCGACCGTTTTCCTGTCTTTGCCACAGGTACAAACATGCTCCTTACCCTTGCCTGGTAATTACTTTTTTGTTCTGGGGAGGGGGCGATGCTGCTATAGCTCTAGGGCAGGGGTGCTCATTACGTCGATCGCGGAGGTAGCACCGGACGATCGCGGCGTGGCATTAAAAAATATCAGCCTATCATTTATCCCGTCACTTGATTGATAGAGGGGGGCGGGACCAAGTCAGAAGACAAAAACATATAACTTTCATACGGAATGGGAGGTGGACCTTATTTCACGATGTCATTTTCGAAGTGCGTTGAAGATTATTAAGTCCAAATACTGTTCCACCATGACTGATGAACATTTGGAAGTGTGCTTGAGGCTCTCAGCAGCTACTGTCCCGACTATGCATCCCTGGCTGATTCAATTCAGAACAAGTCATGAAAGTAAACTCAGGCAATTACAAAAAAAATGTTAATAGTTGATTTGCAAGATTGGCTCATTCGGTTATGCAAGGTACGTCAACATACATTGTAAATACACAGTTCCAACTGGGCTCATAACCCACATCGTTCCCCCAGTTCTCCCAGTTCCTCTTGGGCCACGTTTCTGGTCCCAGTTTTCCCTCACTCCTCCTGGAGTACAAGGATATCTTCAACTTGTTAGAACCTTATATCTGCTCACATATGAAGCGGGGACTCATCCAGGGGTGCACGCTGCCTTTGCCCACATGTGCTCCCTCCCCGTGACCCTGAAAGGGATAAAGGGGTTCAGAAGACAGAACAAAAATAACATTATATGGCACATTTGTCACACGTTTCTTTTCCATTATTAATTGTCCTGGCGAGTGTGGCCAGAGGCCTTTCCCTAAAGGAGAAGGGAGCGCGAGCTACTGCTGGTGTGATGGCGTGAGTGTTACAGCTGAGGTGTGAGGGTTGGAGTGCGAAGCTCAGCCACAGGTAGCGACACGCTCCTTACTTACCTGTACTCCCCGAGTATTGGACATGTGACGCCGGCTTCCGCTCCACGATTCTGATCTGATTTCACCAGATATCAGTGGTGTCTCTTTACCTTCGCCCACTTTCACAGCATCTCGTCCACCAGACGAGATGCTATGTTGCTGCGTCTTCGAAACCATCACACACGCATACAACATAAATGACATCATACAAACAATACCTTCATTACACTTTATCCTCTCTGGAGCTGTCTGTCTGTCTGTCTGTCTGTCTGTCTGTCTGTCTGTCTGTCTGTCTGTCTGTCTGTCTCTTGTTTTGGACTGTCCTTATTGTTAGCGAGTAAATTAGTTCTTAGTGAGTATTAACTAAAACCAGAGGTGGTTATCTGATCAGAACAGGTCAGATGGAACAAAGACCTCTTGTTTACCTCAGGCCACCTGCACTGGCTGCTGCAAATGAGCTCCAAAGGTCTGTGCGTGCACGTTCGTGGCTGCAGGTGGATGCTTCGCGGGAGGCTGCAGTGTGTCTGGGATGGAGCATGTGACTGCACTGCATGCTCAAATAGGTATATTTAGTTATACACATATGTATAAAAGTGTGTGTGTGTGTGTGCGCGTGCGTGTGTGTGTGTGTGTGTGTGTGTGTGTGTGTGACAGATGTGCCTTCACAGAGAACACAATGAATTACTTATAGGTGGGTAAGGCAAACACGGCTGCAGTGGTTGCTGGTTTACTCAACAGTGATAGAACCATCTGCTGAGGTGGCTCTGCCTTCCCCGCTGCTCTTTATGGACGTGTAACCAGACACCTGTCGTCCAGAGTCGGTTCTGATTAAATATGTGATTAAAGCGTCCGTGTGGATCTGTTCAGAACTGCACATGTGTGTAAAACATCATGAAAGCCACTAGAATCTATAGAACAAAACGGCCGCAACGAAATTCACAAAAAACGATGAGCGAATAAAACCGTGTGAAAATGTTCTCCGGGGCGGTTCTGTGATCCAGTTGGTGCTGGCGTTGAGTGTCGAGACACCGGACCTCCTTTTGTGTGAAGGTTTTGGACCTGCTCATTATTTAACTTGCTAAAGTGGTCATGACCCCACCCTGAAATACCACCAGACACACTGGAATCACACAGTTCTGGGAGGTGTGTGTGTGTGTGTGTGTGTGTGTGTGTGTGTGTGTGTGTGTGTATGTGTGTGTGTGTGTGTGTATGTGTGTGTGTGTGGGGGGGGGGGGTTCAGTTCTGCAGCCTATTCTTGACTTTTACCTTCTTTTGTTTTACGAGGATGACAAACCCCAACATTATTTTTTTGGAGGACTTTTCATACTCATATATTGAGATGAACTCATTTGTAGCCTAGCCTAAAGAACACACACACACACACACACACACAAACACACATACACACACACACACACGCACACGCACACACACACACACACACACACACACACACACACACACACACACACAGTTGCCTCACAGCAAAAAGCTCCTCTGTACTCGCTCTTGCCGTATGTATAGGGTACAGAGCTGATTAGAGGACAGATTAAATACTCTGTAGGTTTATCTACATCACACACTCCGTATCTCTACGGTGGCTCGGACGGACTCTGAGTCGGTGGTTCAGGCCCAGACGTCGCTGATACCTGCCGGAGCTCAATGACTACACATGTATTATTAATCTTTACTGCCAATTTTCCTCATCTCAATCACCTGACGAGCAGGTATCTTGCTGATTTTATCACACTGCAACTGTGCTTGGAAACGTGCGCACTGTCAACCCTCCTCCAGTCTAGGTAGTAAGATTTGACAGTATTGAATTATGTATTTTTTGTTTTGCTTTCATTTTTAAAAGTGTCCTTATGATACATTTGATCAGGTGCGCTCGCTATTGCTACCGTGTATGTATATATGAACTTGCTGGCCCAGAGAGCCGTATATTAAAGCTGTATCATCAGTCTGACTGTATCTCCGTTTTTAATTTGGTCCTCTTCTACTGTTAGTAACGAGCAGAAGGTCTTCAAGTAGAAAAATTATCTGCCCATCTTCAATATGAGGCAACAACGTCGATATACCCGTCAACGTCTCCTATACTGTTGTTGTGGGGGTGGGGGGTGGTGGTGACGTCAAAGCCCATCAAGTAAACGCGCGCTGATTGGCTGGTGGGAGGCTTTTAACGGCGCGTGCAGCAGCGAAGCCCAGGCTCACTCTCTCCATCCAGCGCGCGGCACCAGGAGCGGCAGGAGCGGCGGGAGCGGCAGGAGCGGCGGCGCTGAGGCGGCGGAGCGACGCGCACAGGTAGAATCTCCTTCACCGCCGGAATATGAGCACGTTTATTGGCGCGGGAGTGGGAGAACGTTCAGGGGAAAGAGCCCTGACCCAAAGGTCACAGTTAACCTCAATGTTACTGCGAGGCTCTCCTCTTTTAGAAGCACTATTTTCTGTCTCTGCAGCCCTGATTACGGCGATGATGATGATGATGGTGGTGGCGGTGATGAAGAAGCGCCGGCTAACGTGTCACCATATCAACGGGTAGGCGACTTAAACATTTTTAGCAGTGTTGCGGCACTTTCCCCCCGAAACAAACTAAGAGAAAGAGGAGAAAGAAGGATAGATGGAGAGGATCCCCGCTCCAGTCTTAAGTGCCCGCATTGATCCGAAGGCGCTCCCCCTTATTAGCACTAATTGATTCTTAACTGGATTGGAAATCAAGTAGTGGAGCCCCGGGGCCCCTACAGTCAGAGTGGCTCCCAGAGAATTATCTACAATGATGAAACCTCTGATTGAATCAATACCTCACGTACTCTGCGTGCGTGCGTGTGTTGAGTGTGTGTGTGTGTTGTGTGGTCATTTAAAGCTAAAGTGTGACGCTGCTGTTGGAACAAATGCAGTTGGCCTCTGACTTGGGGGTCTCGTTGAACCTCCTCATTTGATTTCATTTGGAAAAAAGTCAATTCTAAAAAATGTTTTATCAATTAACGCTTAAAGAGAGAGAATTAGGATAAATGCCCCCCCCCCCCCCTCTCTATATATACTGTATAATAGATACATATATAGGTGTGTTTGTGTGTATATATATTTTAATTGTTAACACTAATCACTATGTGAGTAAAATTTATTGTAATAGAAGTGTTGAATAAAGTCCGTTGCCTTTGCCTGAAGCAATTAAAATGCTAATTAAATGAGCTAACGGAGGACTGGGGCTGCCCCGCCGGTGCTGACAGTCATGCCAGGGGTGTCACTACAGAGCAGGGGCCGCTGATCCTGCAGCAGGTAGGAGGCAACAACTGGGAGGGTGAGAGGGTGGTTTTCAGGTGGATGTTGGGATTCCTTTTATACAGAATCGTCCCTGAGTCTGGTACAGTTTTAGAGATCCGACGGGGAACCGCGGGGACACCTGACACGAGACGGAGACAAACACTTTCCCTCTTTGATCCTAAATTAAAGGCGTCTCCAGGGCGGCGGTGAAGGGAGCCTCCTCCTGGGGTGTCAAAACGAGACCTCCGGTTCACCCCCCTGCCCCAATTTACACAAATGGATCGGGGGAGGGCGGGGGTGCAATCTGAAGCTCACACATGGAAACATGCATACGCCCACGCGCACACGCACACACACCAAATGGTGCGATACTGTCTGCACAATCTGTAGCCATGAGAGGATCCGCTGCTAACAGGTGTTCAAACAGGCGGCTGGTACAGTCGTCCAATTATTGCAATTAGATGCTGCCTGGTTACCACGTTATAATGTGTGACTGCTGCAGAGGTGGGCGGGTTGGGGAGGGGGTGGGTGTGTGTGTGTGTGTGGGGGGGGGGTATACCAATGGTAAAGGCTAATGGTAGGTTGATGGTAAAACCCATATGTGTGTAAATGTATTTATTTCTTTTCTGTCATTTCGTTTACATTAACTTAAAATATAGTCAGCGGGCGTGTGTGTGTGTGTGTGTGTGCCTGTGTGTGTGTGTGTGTGTGTGCCTGTGTGTGTGTGCTGGGCATCCGCTTCCATCGCCATCGACTCATTACTTGTGATTAACTTGCTGATTATTTGAGGGTCCAAACGATGTCGGCTCCATCTACGGCTCCTCGGTACTCGCGGCTCCGTTGGACGCGTGCGGAAAAACAGCACGAAGAGACGGCGTCCTCCTTCAGTCCTCCTTCAGTCGCTAGCATCCTTCGCGGGGGAAGGAAAAGCCTGGTCCTCTGGCGGGGGACGCCCAGGGAGGTGTGTCTGTGCTGTTCACCTTCAGCTGCTCTCTGCTGATATGCTCAGCAGGGGGCCTCTCTGGGTGTGTGTGAGAGGCTGGCTTCAGCTTCAGCTTCACACACACGCCGGCGTAGCGATCACACCACCGTAGATCCTCTCTACGCGTCCCCGGGGACAGGTAGGACCAGCACAGTGGACAGAGGGGGGGTTGGGGGGGGGGGGGGGGGGGGTCCAATCAAAGTGGAGGAACTGGAAGACTCTGTTCTGAAGGGTGAAACCTTGATGTGATGAGTGAGTGAGCTGTCAGGCCCCGTCAGAACAGCAATATTCATATAAGACACACAAATAACAGGGTGTCAAAGACCGGCATCTGAGTTCTGAGTCGTCTGCCTGTCACTCTGTGTGCACGCGTGCACGTGCGTGTGTGCGTGTGTGTGTGGGGGGGGGCGTGTGTAATCAGCAGTAGGTGTTTGTGGCAGCTGGCAACCTTGTTTGAACAGCAATCACAATCAGCAGCAAACGCAGCCGCGCATGCATGCGTGTGTGTGTGTGTGTGTGCGTGCGTGTGTGTGTGTGTGGGGGGGGGGGCGTGCACGGTTGTGACAGTGACCTCCTGTCCCTCTGCCGTGGCTGATGATAAAGAATCAGTCACGCAGCGTCACACCTCCTTTCATAGCGACTGCGTCGCTGAAGAAGCTTTGATGTTTGTCTCCGGTCACCCGTGTTTCCTGTCTGTCGCCACGGTTACGACGGTACAGCGGGCATCATCCTCTGAAGACCAGTGTCTCCAGTATGAAGAGACTGGTTTGCTGTCCGACTGTGTCCTCATCTCCATGTGTTAAACAGCCCTTCACAGGGTCAACGACAGCATATTTGCCCTTTGACCCCCTCTCGTGTTGTAAAAGTCAGATATCGGCCGGCGTGGAAACTTTTCCACTAATCCAGTAAAGGTTTCAACTGCTCCTCGCCTGGATTTAACCAGGATCCAGGAGCTCTTTGGGTGTGTGTGTGTGTGTGTGTGTGTGTGTGTGTGTGTGTGGGGGGGGGGGGCGGCGCCGCAGACGTGAGTGCGTGTCAGCCGTGGCGCCTGTTTGGAGCCCACGGCGGCACGTTTGTGAGGGCCGATGTGTCCTCCTGTCTTTGCTCTTGACGCAACACGTCCGTGCGCGCACCTGCGGCTGCAGCGTGCACGTGTGACAGGCTGTCGGCCGTTTTTCTCGCCGTGCGCGAGAGCGTTCTGTTGAGCACGTCGATCACGGCCTGTGGTCTCCAAGTGTGTGTGTGTGTGTGTCCTTGTGTGCGTCCTGATGTATGCATGTACATAATCCAAGGCCTTTCAGCCGCACAACATGGATCCATCCCATAGCCTGGTCGCCATGGCGACGAGGGCACTTATCACAGAGGGTCCCAGCAAATCAAACAGGTGTGCATCTTTATGATGTCTGTCCTCAGCAACTGTTGCTAGGATCCTTTGTGGAACACAACACGTCCCCAGCAACAGAACCCAGCAGGTGATCAGAAACAGTCTGACTGTGGCGTCCCAGGCTGGACTGGACCCGGGTCCTGACTGGACCTGGGCCTGACTGGACCTGGGCCTGACTGGACTTGGGCCTGACTGGAGCTTTCTTGTCTTGTTGCTCAGTAGTTGGTAAGTTATAGATCTGATATTTGGGCCACAACAGGGCTGATTAGTAGCTGGTCTGAGATTGTCTGAGATGGTCTAAAATGGTATGAGATGGTCTGAGATGATCTGAGATGGTCTGAGGTGGTATGAGATGGTCTGAGATGGTCTGAGATGATCTGAGATGGTCTGAGATGGTCTAAGGTCCCTAAAAAGTTCAAGATTTGACAAAGAAACATTCAAATTACAGGTGAATAAAAAACACCAAATGAAGCCCAGAAATGGTCAAAGTGAGGCGTTAATTGATGAGGCCTGAGGCAACACACGTTTCCCGTTTAGTGAATTTAATGTAAGAAATTCATTTACGAACAATTTTAAACAGCTGTAAAGAGATGCTATCGAGGGTAATTGTCTTCCTCGTTGACCCGTAGCAACGAGGCCCCGGCGCCACCTCCACCGCGGCAACGTTGATTTGTTGAGGTGAAATTAATGACAATAGAAATTATTTCCACTATTGCAACGTTTGCTGGAGGCCAGAGGATAAAGAAATGAGTTCGGTCCCGGAATGAATGATGAGCACACACACACACACACACACACACACGCCTCAGACATAAACGACCCTCACCGCAGCACATATACATCATCATCTGTTGCAGTGACATTGATAATCACACAGCCGTCTGTTCAGTGTCATGGCAGATTGGCCGCGCGCGTGTGTGTGTGTGTGTGTGTGTGTGTGTGTGTGTGTGTGTGTGTGTCTGGTTCACCCCCCACATCATTCTCTATACATGCAGTGACAGTCTCATGGTTTTTTTGTACATCAGTCAGAATAACACTGGTCTGCCAGGACATCCACCCCCCCCCCCTTCGCCCCTCCACACACACACACACACACACACACACACACACACACGCAGTATATACATAACGTTCAGTGCTTGGTGGAGGCTTTAAAAGCAGCCGTGTCCCTGTGAAGCCCTCCTGACTTCATGTCCTGTCCGACTCTGCAGGCTAATTGAAGTCAACCACGGAGCTGAGAGCTAATGATCAGCCTGCGGGGGCCCGTGGGGGCCCCCTCCTCCCTGTCCCCGCAGAGAGGAAGAGCAGAAAGGAATTAGGAAAAAATGGTTTAATGATGAAGGTCTGAGTGGAGACGGACAGCAGGTGTGGGGGGGGGGGTTATATAAACGAGCGCTGTGGAGCAGGAAGTGGCCTCGTCCACCTCGGCTCCTCCTGGGGCCATTATCTCTCCTCCACGTTCCAAATCCACCAGCAGAGAATCGATGGAGCAGGTGAAGCAGGAAGGAGACAGGAAGTGTGGATGAGGGGGGGGGGGGGGGGACGTTCACCTCACACTCTGGTCTTGACTGGGCAATAATTTGTTATTGGACTTATTCCTTCGTGTTCCTCTGAGCCAGCACACAGGTGTGACCCTCATGTCCCCAGAGATTAGGCTAATTCCAACGTGTCGTTAGAAAGGGGGCGTGTCCACTGTGTCTTCCTGTCCACTGTGTCCACCCTGGTGTTTACTGGGTTTTTTTTACTATAACAATAAAAATCTCAGACCCTTTCTTTTAGACTGTAGTTTTAAGGGGTTAAAATCAATTCATTCTTAAGTATTTTCAATTATTTTGAGTTGTTCGTGTTTTTAAACCTTTTAAAAACAGATAAAGAGCATCTGTGTTGGGAGCAGCTACAGTATTTAACTGCACTTGTGGGGACTAATCTCATATAGAGCGAAGATTCATATGGAACCATATTAGTTCAAAGCATCTCTGAGTTTTGAATTCTTTTCCTTTATGTCTTTCTTTAAACCCTCTTATCTCTTCTGTCCCTTTAGGTCCAGCAGCGTCCCGCTCGGTGGCTCCACAAACGCCGTTTATCTACATCTAGAACGTGACTTTAATTCGCTCTGGAAATGGTGTTTTTTTGTGTTTTATGAGCTCTTTTATCCCAGCAGTAACGTAGCAGCGCCCACTGACCCGGCTCCTCATTTTATCTGTCTCCAAATGTCAATGCGTGCACGTGCACGTGGACGTGCGTGTGTGTGTGTGTCCACAGACATATGAATTCCAGGAAGCCGTAATGACAGAAGTGACTGTGTTTTTTGGACATTTACATGTTTTGTGTGTGTGTGTGTGTGTGTGTGTGTGTTGGGGGGGCAGGGTGTCCGGGCTCTGTTTACCTGCCATTACAGCAGCCAGGGTGTCAACAGGAAATGAGATAAATCAGAGTCTCCGTGGGTGTCCTGCTGCTAAACAGGACATTAGCATTCCCTTTGTCCACCCGCGTCCCCACAAACACGGTTAAACGAGCGCAGCTCTGCTTCACTCTTATTTATGCTCTTTCCTCCTATTTTCCATTTTAATTAACTTTCTTCCTGTTTGTTGTGTGGTCCAGTTCTTCAGCTCTTTCCGTCCTCTTGTGGCACTGCTGGGGGTGCCATCGGCTTTAATCCTGCAGGATGACTATTATGGTCTGTTCAAATGAGTAAAGCCAGTTAGAGGTGAAGATGCTCGTCTGTGATGGATTAAAAGCGCTGAAAATCATCAGAATTCTGCTGAAATACCACATTTTGTCCTCGTGATCCTGCAGCGGGTCTCAACAGAAACTATGGGATGTTCCCACTACTTGTCGCTACGCTTGTCTCCAGAGCTGTTCTTTTATTTCTGTCCTCACCTTCAGCTTCCCTCCGTCTTCGTCTTCATCCTGGAGGGATCCACTTTTATTGGGAGAGCTCTTCAGAACCAATACGGAGAGATTAGACTTGCCCTTTAACTCGTGTCACACACACACACACACACACACACACGAATAAAACATTTTACATCATTTTTCATCCATCAGGGTGTTCTCTAACATTGTCAGTTATCTCTGGATGTGATATAATCAATAATGTAGCTGTTGTCTGTACCCCCCCCCCCCCTCTCTCTCACACACACACACACACACACACACACACCCAGGAGTCGGTGCCTGAAGTGGAGCTGAATGCACAAGTGTCTCCTGCCGTGGAAGACTAGTGATTTTGTTGTTTTAAATTCACATTCTAGACAACAAGTCGCTGTCTGCCTCAGGAGGGGACACCCTCTCACCCCCCCCCCCGGAAAGATGGTTACTCTCATCATTCTTTGTCTCTCTATACATTCATACATACGTATGTACAGCGAGAGCGGGAACACACTTCAGCTCTCCTCTCTACAGATTTCATCCCATCATACTGACTCCAACTGGGGCAATCAGGCATCAGCTGCTCATTAGTGGGGGGGGGGGGGGGCGTCCTTCCAATGGATGGACGGATGGAGACGGCAACAGTCTCGTTGACATGAGTGGTCCTTTCATTTGCGTAACCTCTGACCCCATGATGGCAGCGGTGGGACAGAAACAGGTGCGTCCCCCCGTCCAGGTCTTGTGCTTTTTCATATCTGAACAATAAATCCCTTGGAAATTCAACCTGCAACCTTTTTCTTCCCGTCCGCACTCGCAGCTTTGCTAAATTTAGCCGTTAATCACCATTATTGTGCCGCTTCTCAGGCCATTTTTGTCCAACGTTTCATACAAATGACTGAGAAAAGCTGGAGAACGTTGAGGTTACCGAGGAGGGGGCACAGAAGACCAGAGAAGAAACCAGATGTTTGGTTATTCAGACTAATACAGGTCGGGGGTTCAAAGACGCGGCCCCGGCTGGAGAGTTAAAGTGATCCGAAAGGCTTCAAAAAGCAGAAAGATGTGCAGGAAAAGGGAAAACTGATGAATGATTGTTCCACGAGTCATTAACGAAGGTCTAGGAACCAGGAGACGCCTGCAGCACCAGAGGACGAGCAGTCAGAACCCCCCCAAAAGCTCAACGTTGGACAGAAATGACGAAAAATAAAGATTTTGTGAAATTAAATCGCTCTTTTTTGGAGCCTCCAACGCTGAAGTCGAGCCAGAGTCAGAGCAGGGTTGGAGCAGACCAGCAGCCTCCAGTCCAGCTTGTCCATCAGGTCTAGAGACAAGCGGACCTCCTGGTTCTGTCCAAGTATCAAGAAATTCCTGTTGTAAACGTTAAAGAAGTGCAGGAGCCCGTCCGTATGCACATGGATTTTAATGACAAAAATTAAACAATACAATTTATATGTATATCCAGGACATACACATTTGTCCCATAACAAATCAACTTTAACTTTTTAATATAATTTTAAATGTGATTCTAAGTACAAGTTAACTCAAGGCAGTTTTTTTCCCCCATTTTTCTTGTTTTGCTAAAAAAAAACAAAAAAACATAACATATGAAATTATATTTATGGTTTAAGTCTATTGTGCACAGTGACACCAAAATCCACTTGTCCAAATCTCCCCTGAAAGGAAGAGCGTGGGGGGGGGGGGGGGGGGGGGCGCTCACATCCTCGACCACGTCAGCGGCTCGGTCTAGGCAGGAACACGCGGATGGTTACGCTAAACGTGGGGCGGTGCGGTCAGGACGCAGAAACCAAACACATAACTCCGAGAAAGTCCCCGTTTTTACGGGGAGGAGAAGAAGAACCACGTCAGAAAGGGTCGAGCGAGAGCTAATGCTAATGCTAATGCTAACGTTTGTTGTGCTGCTGGTTGATAACCCAGAATTCTTTTTTTTTTGCATGGAATAGTTGCGTGCTGCACAAACGCCGCCGTGAAACGTCCCCGGTGATGCCGCGAGCTGCCTACCGTTGTCACGGGGACGACAGGACGAGGTGGTCTCACAGAGGCCAAGGAGAGGGGCTAGTGTGAGTCCTTCCAGGTGACCAACACCAACCGTTCCCAAACGCAGCGGTGAAATGATGACGTGAGGCATCAGAACACATGAGAACCCAGGAAGCCTCAAAGGAAACACAGGATGGAAACGGAGGCGGAGCCACTGTAAAAGGGGAGGTTAGAAGAGCGCGAACACCGGTTCTACCACACGTCCGGGCCCACGAATCAGCAAGCGGCGTCTCCGGTGACGGGAGGGGTAACGGAGGTGATCCTGAAAGATCAAAGAGGCCCTAAAACGAGATGGGAGGTCAGGTTCCGCTGGAGGAGGATTCAGTAATGGAGTCGCTGCACGCGCCGGCCCGTGGCCCCCCCCCCCCCCGATACGCCACCTGAACACCCTCGCTGACCGGCCCACGCTGGGCTCGGCGCGGGACAATACTGGCTCCAGAACCGGACCTCTCCGAGCCCTCCCTGCACGCCCGGACTGACCTGTGCTCCGGTGTCGTTCACCTGCGTCGGACCTGACCTATGTTTGCACGTGTGGGTTTAGCCCGGCCCGTCTGTTAAAGCCGCAGTAGCCGTTTAGTCCAGTCAGTTCTTTAGCTAAAGAAAGGAAACGTCATCGTGGTTCTGATTTTTTTTTTGTTTTTGTTTTTTTACAATGGAAATGTCTCAACATTTCTCATCATAACCGACAACACCGGAACCAAACTCTACCTATTAAGAAATAAAAAGGGGGACAATTACAGGTATTTCTCTGGATGCACACAGTTAATTGACATAATGAACAGGTTAGATAAACAGAATAATAATTACCTTTAGTGTCACACATGTCTTTATTGATAATACTAAATGAGGAAGTCTCTCGTCTCTGATGGACAATCACACCAACGCGCGTGTGCTCGTTTCCTTCGCCTCCATCACAAACGCTGCTGCAGATTCCTTCCTTGATGCTATTTAACAGGAACCTGTGGAGACAGACACGTCATGTGAGGGGGGGGTGCACCACGCCAACAGTGTGGGCGTCCCGTCATACTCACCCCAAACTGGGCTAGTGCAAAAAGTTGTCTACTCTGGCGAAGGAGCAGGAGCCAGAGCGCACCCGCGCCATGAGCTGGACACATTCGGTGGCCTGGCCCAGGGCCAACATCAGCGGGGGCTGTTTGGGCAGGTTCTGAGACTCTGGAGCAGAAGAACCGTCACAAGACGGCATAATCAGTCTGACTGGAGGAGGAGGAGGTGGAGGAGGAGGAGGAGGAGAGGCAGGAGGAGGAGGAGAGGCTGGAGGAGGAGGAGGAGAGGCAGGAGGAGGAGGAGGAGAGGCAGGAGGAGAGGCAGGAGGAGAGGCAGGAGGAGAGGCTGGAGGAGGTGAAGGCGGAGAGGCTGGAGGAGGAGGAGCAGGAGGAGAGGGTGAAGGAGGAGGGGCAGGAGGAGGAGGAGCTGGAGGAGGAGGTGAAGGCGGAGAGGCAGGAGGAGGACGGGCTCCAAATCAAGCCTACGTTGCGTTTTGGTCCTCAATATGTAGTAACTACAAGCACGCGCACACACACACACGCACACACGCGCACACACACACACACACGCACACACGTGCACACACACACACACACCCCCACCCCCTGTGTGTTTCTTACCCAGTATGGCACTATTGAGTGTGGAGCAAAGTGATTCTCTCTGCGTGGGGTCCAGCTGCTGGCCTACAGGGCAGTTCCACGGGTCCGAGTAAGCTAATAGACTGAAGGCGTCCTGACAGACAGACAGACAGGCAGACAGACACAGAGAGAGACAGACAGACAGAGACAGACAGACAGAGAGAGACAGAGAGAGAGAGACAGAGACAGAGAGAGAGACAGACACAGAGAGACAGACAGAGAGAGAGAGACAGACAGACACAGAGAGACAGAGACAGACAGACAGAGAGACAGACAGACACAGAGAGAGAGACAGACAGAGAGACAGACAGAGAGAGAGAGACAGACAGGCGCAGAGAGAGAGAGAGAGAGAGAGAGGAGGTACATCCATGGTGAGTTTTCTCCCTGGGGAGGTGGGTGCTTTGTTCTGAGTCACGTAAATATGGAGACAACAACAGGCGCGACCAATAAAAGGCGCCACCACAGTTAGAGGTGGAGCTTCTGCTGGTCTGGTGTGAAGGATCAGAACCACCAGGCCCCGATGACCCAAAGAACATCCCTACTCACTGGCCTCTGAGAGCGGCATCGCCGGTACCTAGGGATCAACGTGTAATGGCCATGACTCCGCCCCCACAGCTGTAGGGTGGAGCGGCAGAAGGTACCTGCAGCATCTTCTTATGGGCGGTGTTTTTGCCGTACTCGCGACACAACTGCTCGCTGAGCCCCTGCAGCTCCCGCCCGAACTGGATCATCCTCTCTGTGGCGGCTCTGGTGCCCCCACACAGCTGGCCGTTCTTGGAGCAGCTCTGATGTTCTGACAAAAGAAACGCACTTGTCATTAAACAGGACGACTCCCCCGATAACCACCTGGACATCCTCCCCCTTCTGCTGCTTTGAGACATTAAATCTTGCTCGATGACCTGGAATTTCTGACAGAAACAGCAAACCAGACTTGTTGCACCCCCACCACTGAGCCTGCGGGGGTCCGTCTCACATCCTGTAGTCCTCCCCTACCTTTCCAAGCCTCCCGGGACCTGTGCCCCCCCCCCCAGTTACTCAGTTTGGGAGGTCAGGCAGCTCTGGTAGGCTTAAACGGGGGCACCCTCCCCCCATTTAATACTGACGGCTTTAACTGGACTCTGTGAGTTGAATCTGCTTGTAGCATCAGCTGACTTTATTTCCAAGGATCCTCTTCTCCGAGTAATCGAGTCATCTCTTTTACTCTGTGTGTGTGTGTGTGTGTGTGTGTGTGCGTGCGCTACCCTTGATGCCGTTTCCCATGCTGAGGTCCTCTTGTTGGAGCATCTCCTCATGGTTGTATGAGCCATTCATGATCTGCGTGGAGCCCTCGACAACGCCGTTGGTGTAATGTTCTGCCTCCATCTCCATCTCACTGTCACTGTGCGTGCACACACACACACACACACACACACACACACACACACACACACGAGTGAAGGGTGGCCACAGCAACCAGGATCTGTTCCACAGAAGAACTAAAGTGTTTGGCCGGTCTTAAAGGGGCGGGTGCGTACCTGTTCTCCTGGGACCTGTTGGCACTGTGGGGTTGACTCTCCATGGAGTCGGAGGAATTGGACTCGGATGAGTTGATGGAGGACGGGGAGGAGGTGGTGGAGGAGGACACGGAGGACATTCTGGGGTACTTGACGCTGGTTCCGCTGTGGCTCTTTGACTTGTTGGTCGGAGAAATGCCGTTACTGCAGGTGGGGCTTTCAGATCCTGGACGGAGAGACCACAGAGCTGAACTGCTGCTCTAGAAGGGTTAAACCCTCAGAAGCAAAGAGAACCGGTACCGGCGCTGTGCGAGTGTGTGTTGGTGGCTCCGTGGTGGGGGCTGAGGATGGCAGGGTAGCAGTCCTGGGACTTTGGGGAGTGAAGGTTCAGGCCGCACACCTCCCCGTCTGTACCGTTCACCATCTCCACGAACTGACGACACCTTCAGCGGGAAGCAAACTGCCCTTAACCTCATTTTGTTCAGGGCAACTCCACAACGGTGCGTTTAAGGCATCTTTAGGATGCTGTTGACTCACTTTAAGACGAATAAAAGGTTGGGGTTGTGTTCTAACAGGCCGGGATAAAGCTGCTGAGTCACTTGTATGGCTTCACCCACCCGTCCTGCCAGCACCAGCTTCTGTATTCCTGTTGGACAACAGAGATATTCAGCAACACGTGTTTATCTTGGGAGCGTTATTGTGCAGAGCGCTTCTGTTCATGCACACACAAACGTCCAAGCACCTGAGGGTCAAAGGTCAATCATCATCATGAACTAGAGCTACACCACAGTACCGCTGGTCCTACAGGAACAGGCAAGGCAGTAAACTCTGGTTCTGGGACACCTTCACTGGTGTCTGGGGGGCGCTTCAGCGACAGTGACTCTGCTGTGGTGCAACAACTTACTCTGTCTGTTTTTTATGGAGGTCTGGTCCTCCTGTATTTTGGTCTCTGTCGCTCTGGCGAAGGCCGTCGCCGTGGCACAGTACCCATGATGCACCAGGTAGCTGGAGACCATACTGAAGACAAAATGCCCATGTTCATTGGCAATGACAGCAAAGATCCAACAGACTGGAATTAATTAAACATAGGAAATTTACCTGATCTATAGGAATGTTACGTACATTAACTGGCTGCTTCTAAGTGCATTGTGTGTGTATGTGTGCAGTGACCGGCACTTTCAATGATTTCACAATAATAGTAAAAAGCAAACAGCAATCAGGCCCGAAGCCAGAAACATTTTTATTTCAGACATAAAATTAAAATACGGGCCCAGAAACTTTAAATTGAACCATGTTAGTCGTGGACTGGGGTGTAATGTCAACGGTTGAGCAGCAGGTGGAGCTACAGGTTAGTCTTGACATTCAACTTTCAGGAGTTCTGGCTGGGAGAACTTTTGTGTCCCCACTAATGTCCCGATCAAACCCTCGTTGCATGTTGGTCCTAAATATGTAGTGAGTGCACGCAGGCAGGTAGAGGGACGGACAGACAGACGGACAGACCCTGGTTCAGTTTGTTTCTCTCCAACCCTCCAGAGTTGTGTGTGAACGCACCATGTTTGGACATTGATTTGATTTATTCCTTCATTTGGTCCGTAGTTTCACCCCACAAATAAACACACAGAACATTTTTGTTGCTTTTCTCCTTAACTGATTATTTTATGCTTTGAATGTGATTTGTGCTGTGCGGCATTTCAACATTTCATCACGGGACTCCCCTCAGTTGGTTAGATTAGGATTTTATAGAACGTTCTGATCTTTTTGATGGGAAATACTGCTGTGACAGCAGCTTCCTGCAGCCACAGATCAGGTTATTTTCCCGTCTACACGTCTTTATATTTATGTTTATGTGCGTGGCTTACTTTTGCAGCACCGTCTGCCACTCTCCGAGTCTCTCTCCGATGGGAAAGCGGGCGATCATGCCATGGATCTTGGCTCGCCACTCGCTCATGTAATCCTCAATGTCGAAGACAAAAGGCTGCTGGCCAAAGTTGGCGTCTACGATTTCACCTGGAGTCTGAAGACCCACGGTGGGGTACAAATTTGGCTGGAAAATACGAGATAAAGTGGATTATTCCCAATAGTCCTGAGGTAAGAAGACCTTAACAATTAAGAGTTGTAGTTAGAGAACACGGTACAGAGCCAGTTATGTACAAAGCTGTTAATTATGACATTCAAAAGTGAATACACAAAGATTTAAGAGGGTGGAAAAAGCACTTACAGGGAGGTCTGTGAAAGCAACACCTGATGGGAAAAAAAGACCAACATCTGGGTTCAAGGCACCAGTTCAGCAGGGGGGAGTAAATAATGCCTCACTACCACATGAACGCTGCTGCTGTTGGGAGAAGACGCGTTCACTGACCTAAACTGATGCCGTTTTTGGTATAGAAGCAAGTGTTGTTGATGAGGTTGACGCAGCAGCCAATGACGTCGCCCGTGGTGAAGGTGGGACCGTACGGTTGGCCGGTCCCAGACGAGCAGAAGGAGTGTCCATCATCTCCATGGTAACCATAAGAGTGTTTGTCCCATCCTAAAATAGAAGGATTAGGATTAATGGATTATATACAATTCTTTGGTTCGCACCGTCACCTGACAACCAGAAGCCCCAGGTTGGACCCTCCCAGGGAGCCGAGGAGCAGCGTGCACGTTCCCCAGGGGTTCTCTCTGGGTACTGCAGCTTCCACACGTGCGTGGACTGGCTGTGAAAGCGAGTGTGTACGCTCATGTGAGTGTATACGTTAGCCCTGCCAGGAGCTGATCCAGAGGGAACCCAGAAGAGAGCCGGGACAGAAAACTGGTTGCCCCCTATTTTTCCCCGATGTGTGTGAGTGGCTCGCTTGAGGACAGCCGGGAGGTGGGGGTCAGCTAGTTAGGACATACATGAACACACACACACACAGTGGCTCTCTGGAGCGGTTCTGTTACCGACACAGGAACCAGGAACCACTGCAGCTGGGAGGCAAAAGGCACCATCATTTATTTTACACCACTTTTTCTAAATTTTGGAGCGGAGGCCTGAAAACACCTCAATTAGTTTCCCAATTTAAGACGCAGCCGTAGAAAAGTTCCATTTACAGTACAGAACCCGGCACGGTGGTGCTGAGTCTAAGGGCCGTGGCTGGCAAGGGTCCAAGGGAATAGCTCACCAGGAAGAACGATCAACTACAAATGACCCTAAAGCTCGTTTGCTACACACGTTCCTGCAGGAGCTGGTGCTGATTGAAAGGATGAAGGCAGAAAAAGGCAGACTGCAGCTTTAACTGGCTGCCCCCGTCACCACAGCATTCTCCAGCCCTTGGTTCAGCAAACACATCTTCATCCATCAATAGGCAGCGCGGCTAGCGAAGCACGACAGGATGAGTCTGTATTGGGCGAAGAGGAGCCACGTTTATTCCTAGCTCCTCAAAACGCCGACGAGGATTTGGGACTATTTTTAATTCCTGTGCAATAACCAGTGGGGCTGGAGAACCTGGTAGAGGTGATCTATTCTTATTCTTAACTGTGATACTTCCACTCACTGCGGAACCATCAAGATGGACCCGTCCCGATGGGACGCGCGTGTACAAACACCAAGACTTGAGCTCCACTGAGCTGCTTTAGGTGTAGAGGTGACACATCAAGAACAAGCATCTATAGTTGAGGGTCCCTTCATTAGCACACTGGCAAACCACCCTAATAGAAGGTCAGGGCCTCGGGACACACTCCCAGAGGGCCCGGCCTCACCAGGACAACCCAATTACAGTCATTTTTATCCCTCCATCACAAGTGGACCCCACCAGTACACCAGCATCTTTAACGGGTTCTACTGGTTAACTGATGTCAGTTACTCACCAGGCAGCCGGTTCATGTTGACTCCCTGAGCAGACAGCCCAATGCCCATATACCTGCAGGAGAACAAAAACTATTTTAAGAATACGTCATTGTTGACAGGTTGCGTCATCTCCTTTTATTTGATTTAGCCCATTAAAATGTGGCTATGGGTGCATTTTTACTTTGAATAAAATTAGAATATACAGGCAAATGGGGGCCAGATAACTCCTTACATGCTTACATTTAGTTTTCTATCAGTAAATCATGATTTTATATATTAACAGAATGAATAATGTTCATCTTAACTGGATGTCGCCGTTATACCGAGCAATTGCTACCCAAGCACTTTAAAACTGTAAAAAACAGGGTACAACTATGTGATGATGATGGATTTTATTTATGGGGCCCTTTAAAAGCTCTCGAGGACACAGTAAAGAAGAGTTAAAAGCTTACAGAGTTAAAACTGAACACAGAAATTAAAGATTTCAAACACGATTACAACAGCTAAACCAGAACAGGATATATGCTACACACAGACACACACGTGCGCATGAGGCGTCTTCAGAAGAGTCCGACACACACGTCTACAGCAGGGGTCAGAAACCCGCGGCCCTGGAGCCCCATGCGGCTCTTTAGCGCCGCCCTAGTGGCTCCCTGGAGCTTCTTCCAAAATATAAAAATGGAGATTGGTTTTAATATAATTTCTGGAGGAGGAAAAACGTGACAAACACCCTTAAAGTTTTCCAATGCTGTATAATAAATATCTCCTTATAATGGAAGTTAAACTTAGAGCACCATGGTGCAGCAGAGCGGTCACAAGGCGCGTCATTCTCTCCAGGATGTGCTGCAGGGAGAATAAACATTCCATCATGAATGCTCATTACGGATTATAAACGTGCCACAAAATGGCATCGTGGTGGACGAGAGGCTGAATGTACAGCTGCAGACACCAACGTTCCCTCAGGGATGTCTGGGGGAACATCAGAGTCCAGATTTATGCACAACAGATCAGGAGATCAGTGCAATTCTTTGGTATCGAGTCGAAAATCTGAACTTCTTCAGCATTTTGTGCTGAAACGACGTGTGATAAGAGTTTAGTGAAGCGTCCAATTGAACGTCTGAAACTTTGATGATCGTCGATGGGGTCGATCTTTTCCTAGAACCCCACCAAGATAAGGTAAACACAGTTTAATGGCTCTCCATTCAGGAATATTTGCTTTTTGTTTCCTCTTCCGTCACGCGGTTGAAACTAAGATTTGTCATTTACTGGAACAAATAAACTGTGGTGACAGTAATGCCCCCCCCCACACACACACACACGCTGAGTGGCGGTCAGCTAAATTTGTTCAGAGCTGTAAATACAAAATCTACACATGCAATAAATCCTCAGTTCGGCCACATCTACATACCCATCGCGACCTTTGCTGACAATCTTGACTTCAAAGTAGTAGATTCCACAGGCGGCAGGGATCGGGTATGTGGCCCTCACTGAAGCGGCGTCTTTGTGGTTCTTGCCGTGACCTGTGAAAGCAGAAAAACGCCACGGAAATCAGCCGATAGTTGCAGCTATTCGCTACAGAACATTAGCGTATCCAAGTGTGACGAGCACGACCTAAACAAGACAACAATAGTCAAAAGAGGTCAATAGGTCAGAAGGGAAAAGGACGGCACCCAGCTCTACATTACTCAGTAGCATTACTATTAATTACTGTTAATTGATGACTATTAAGGGCTGCGTCCACCTGGATGTAGTGGTCCCAGTGGTAGCAGTGCAGGAGAGCTATGTTGTACAAGGAAAGATGCACCTAAAGGAATCAGTTCAGTGTGTCCTGAACCCCAGGAGGGTTCTGGGAGCCCTGCAGAGGAGCCAGGCCAGGAGAGAGGAGCCATCCGCTGGTGCTTGGAGCCTCAACCCTATGTCAACCATAATGAGTCTACCTGTATTACCAGTCTACCCACATACAGAAGAACAACTGATGGGATGGGACATCCAAACCCAGAGGGTTTAACCACATTAGTAGTGGCCTTTGGCATGTTTATGGGTGATAGTGTCTATTTAATTGGAAGGCGGAGACCATTGTTGTGTGTATTGGCACGACAGCTCTGTCACCTTAAATACAGACAAATCCTATTAAATGTCATCCAACCTGCACTCTTATGTCTGTTTACTTCATTTTATTAATCTAACAATTCGTCGGTCTGATTCTCAAGATTGTATTGTCATTTATTTGTATTCCTTAATCAATATTAAGGGCTCATCTTCAATCAAAACTAACTTTACATACTGGATCTTTTGTAGATTTTGGATTTTATGGCATGTTTGAGAACTGTACATGGGAGGTTTATCCATTATATATTATTTGGTATTCTTCTTCTTGTCTGCTTGGTTGCGAGTGCGATTTCCTCCGTGCACTGGCCCTCCCAGGCCCCGAGGTGAGCAGAGCGGGGGTGCAGACGGCACCGAACGGGCGCACCGCTCTCCCTGGCGTTCTGAGACTCCTGGAACTCCTGCACCCTCGCCAGACAGAAATGCTCATGCAGCATTTTGTCCTGTAATGTTTCAAAAAGCACACGACAACGCTGAGAAATCTAAACGAAAGCGGGCGGCAAAAAAAACAAAAACTCGGAGTCATCCAGGCGTGCACGTCAGCACAATACACAAAGTCCTCATTTGTCATGATGCTTCCAGTTTATAAAAATCTATTACTGTGTAATAGATTTCAACTCCATGAGCGGTCAATCTAACGTGGCTACCAGAGTTTAAGGCCCATCGGCCAGCACTGCTGCCTCTGAAGGCTCTGGGCAGATTAGTTTGACATGGCAACACACAGAGGCTGAGATCTGATTGGACAAAATAAAATACCCAACTTCCACATATATGTACTGGAAGTACTGCAGCGTGGCTTGGGAGGAAATGCTGAGAATAAATTAATACAACTTGGTGGAACGAATATTAAAATTTGCATTGTGCAGGTCATGGGTGAAGGGCCAACATGCACACTGTTGGGGTAACAGAACTTTTGGTGTCCAGTTTGCCCTCCCTGACATCTGACATGACCTCAGTCCTCCCCAGGGATGTCACCGTGTTGCCATTTCGGAACCAGGTGTATAAATAACTCGGATAACGGGCCTGTCTACCAGTGCTGGTGGTCGCTGCTTGCTTTTATTATTCGGGCCGTCTAAACCCAAAAGGACTCGCCTGCGCCACCTGACGAGCACATTTGCTGTTGTGGTAAAATGGTGCTTCAAGAGGTTTGTGACTGCTGTGAATCATCTGGCCTAATGTCACATGGAGCGGGCCTGTCCTGCTCCCCCGGCGGCAGACGGAACCAGCCCCGCTGCAGGTTGGAGCGCCGCTGCATGCGGGTCAAATCTGAAACGCAGCCCCGACTGGTCGCTCCCGTTCCGTCGAAAATTTTAGAATTTCTGGAAAACAGTTGAAAAACGCTGGCACTGAATTCAGGCGAGACGACACAATGACAGTGCGTGTGTTGCCCGCTGTACTCGCAGTACAATCGAGTTCATTGTACGTCGGCACTACCTTGTTTGGTCCCATCTTGTGCCTACCTATCGTTTTAACCGCAGTGTTACGCACAAGAAGCAGCTATATTCGCCAAGACAGGCTCGACGGCTACAAAGTTAACTACTTGGTACATTTCCACAGTGAAGGCTACTGTTAGCTAGCGCGCTGCTTAAACCGCATGAATCAGATTAGAATCAAACGCCCGTGTCTCGCGCTCCTGCTGCCTTCACGAACCACGGAGAAGGTCGGGAGCCGTTGAATAATCACAGTCGTAAATTAATTAACACGCCCCACAAAAGCGCGATGTCGCCGCTATTAAAGCCAAGTTTCAGGGGGAGTGACGCGGGTCAAGACGATCGGGGCCAGCGAGTTCGCTGCCGGCCGTTTCGGAATTCCTGCTCATTTTTAAAAAACAAAGCAAGGTTACAGGACAGAAGAAGCAGCTCAGACTAGATTTAACAGGAGTACACATATGCACGCGTGCGCGCGACCGGAACAACACAGTGACTAATGACAAGAGCTTCGACTTTCTGCTTAAATCAACACCCTCCATCGGGCGTCTAACCTTTGTAATGGACCCGGAGGTTGTTCTGTGACAGCCCGATGTAGCTGTATTTATCCTTGGGGCTCCAGGATCGCGGTAAAGGGCTCTCTTCCTCGTTCACAGCCGGGTAAAGCCGCCTCAGTCTCTCGTTCAATTCCCTTTCCTGGTATTTAAAAGTCGTATCCCCCAACGACAGGCTTCCTGTTCCAAGCTCAGCCATCTTCGGCTTCTCTTCGTGTGTCTTATTGCTCTGTTCTTTATGTCCGTAGCGCCGTATCAGTCCACTGAAGCTGAAGACTGACAGTGAGAGGGACTGAAGGGAGAAAATAGCAGCGGTGTGACATCCCCGAACAGGCAGCAGAACGTACTGTGGGCTGTCGCGGTGCCGTGTGGGAGCTGTAGTCCATTCTCTTCTTCTATTACCGTGTTTGGCATCCCGCGATAAGCGCATTACCGCCGCTCCCAACGCACACGCCTACCCTAGATCGCACCATATCTGACTCGCACTTTCTCATTTTCATTACTGCCTTTTAAATTAAATTCTCGAACCCCTCAACCCTTCAGACTTTTCCTCATCACCTGTAGTCCAATCCGATTTCTTCTTCTCTGAATTAATGGCGTGTCGCAACCAACTTGTTAAGATGCACAGCGCCACCTGTGGCATGTACTTGATGGTAAAAATCTAAATATATGCAACTGGTTATTTTCGATTAGATATTGGTCGTATTGATTTTATGGGTAAAGAAACAAGATCCCGGTCTTTGTGAATGTAATGCGATTCATTAGCTTCTACTAATGATGAGGATGTGGTTTAAATTACACCTGTACTCCGACACCTCGGCATTGAATTCTGCCCAGCTTTTTCCAAAATCACCTTTTGTAGCTGCATTCATAATCTGTACCTTAATCTGATTTAATTAAAGCTTTATACTATATATGTCCAGCAGTTATTGTGTATCTGCTGCCCACTCATATCCAGAAATGGTTCTGATGAAATCCAGTATTTTTTATATGTTGTTTTAAATTGTTTGATGTACTATCTTGTGTGCATTTCTCATCCAACATAACTATTTGAATTCTCTCACTTTTTCTAAACTTTTCCTCCGAAATTTCCAACAGAAATAATGAGCACAACAACCCTACTTACTGTTATTAAATATACTTTAATGTAATTAAATTATTCTTATGTTACACACATACACTCCACATTTCACATTGCTGACATGTTTTTTTTTATGTATCTGGCATATTCAAAAATCCAAAAACTTTATTGAATATCATATAGTGACAGAGCTCAAAACAAACATGAAGAAAAAGACATGGACAAAAACACACAATTCAACCAACCAACATTTCAACAGATCTAAAAAATAAGCCAGCTGGGAGCATCTGCAAAAAGTTTCAAACGACCACGGCGTCATTGATCGAATTGGTGAATCACGACATTACAGTCGGCGATCCGATATAGTCGATCAGATCAATATTATTCTTCATGGAACTTCGAAACTGGTGTGGTTTGGGGGGGCCGACAACCATGTTTGTGTCTGCCTCTAGTGTCGGTGGCTGGTACTGACAGCCATTACGAGTATCAATACTTTGAAATAAGAAGCAAGTTCAGCGCCACCCTCTGCCTTTATGGTGTTGCAGGATTTGTGATGGGCCTGCCACACGCCTGCCACATCTCATTGTTACTGACGTGGTCCTCGATCTTCTTTTTGTAAGCTGCCTTGGCTGCTCTAAATCCTCTTCCCAGGTTGCCTCTTGCTGTTTTGTACTGTTCCTCATCACCACATCTGAAAGCAGTGTCACGTTGTTTCAGCGTGGGCCTGGACCTCTTCGGTCATCCCAGGTTTCCGGGTGGAACACACCTCAATGTGCTCATCAACAGTGACATTATCGACACAGAAGCTGATATAGCAGAGCACAGATGTAGCGTGCTCTTCCAGGTCTCCAGTTGTGCTCTCTAAATAGTACTGCAGCTGATGCAGCGCACCCTCTGGCCATGTTTTCACAGCCTTTACAGCTGAGGGGACTCTCTTCCTGATGGGGCTGCATGCTGGGACTAACAGAATGGACATGTGATCTGACAGACCTAAATGCAGTTGAGGGATTGATCTGTAGCCTTTTTGGGCTTTACTGTAGTCCTAGCGTGTTTCCCCCCTTGTTGCACAGCTACTGTGCTGATAAAACCTGGAGTCATCCGACCAAAGTGCAGATTTCCACTGGTCTAATGTCACGTCCGTGTGGTTCTTGGTCCAGACTTTTTAGTTCTGACTGTTGTTTTGCCTCAGTTTTGTTGTTTTGCCTTACAAAAAATTCAGCTTAACTTTATCAAATCTCATTTGGTACAAGCGAGACTAAAATATTGTAAAATATAAGGTGTTCGGGTAAAAGAAACGAGTTTGAAATTGGGGGGGAAAAAAAGCAGACCATAATTGTTCATTTTTCATCCTACGCGAACATACTGTAGTTTGTCCGACGGAAATTGCGACAAACCTGCGAAGCCCGTTGGGACCGAAAAACTACAATTCCCATCAACCCCCGGGGCTCGTTTTGAAGGCGTGTCCTCGTAAGCAAGCAGACAGATCGTGTAGTTGGCCTCGGCGTCAGTAAGCGGTAAGTTTTTAGTACTTCATTTTGTACGTCTCCTTACAAAAACACTGAATGGGGACATGTACAGAAACTAAAGATGTCTGTTGAGTCCGACTCTTGGAGGATTATGATTCAGTATAAAGTGTACAATAAGCATCTCGCACTCACATGATGTTAGGTGAGCCTGTGCATGCTCGAGAGTTGTCTGCGCGGGCCCAAAGCAGGCGTCAGCACTCGTAGCAGACAGGGTATTTTTAGTAGCTTAAAGGACATCTTAAGTCTGTCCATATACTAGCGACTGGCAATACCAATTCGTTTGGATTAATTTTCCCTGACAGGTCAGTCCTGGCAGTGTCATGTGCTGTCCGGCTAACAAGCTAAGTTAGCCTTAGCAAACAAGACCGCGTACAAGCTAGTGGCGGCAGCTAGTTAGCTTGGGTTTATTAGCAAGAGGTTTTTTGTCCGTATTATATTTCATGTACATGTCGTGCTTGAAACTGTGTTATGGCTGTTCCCGAATAATCCGCGAAGCCTTTCTTATTTGCTGAATTTTGTCTTGGCACATTTTGTGATATTTTTTTCCCTCCCAATAACTCTATTTAAGTGGAACACGTGACTTCGTGGCCGATCAAATCTAAACCAGTTTCAGTTCATAGTGTTCAACACCTGCATTCTGGGTTTAGATCATCCCTTCGATTATTCCCACCTGATACAGTTGTGGATTTAGATGAGCCCATTAAAAATATCTCACTCGTCTCCCTCCACCCACTAGGAGTCAAACATTCCATAACCGTGTGGTTAATGGGATTACCCGCTTTTCATTGCTGTATTTTCCGTGCTGGTTTCTGCGCTTATTTGGCATTGTTCTTCATGTCTTTGCCTTCTCAGAGTGTTGAAGGGTGAGTCAGAATGGTGGACCACCAGCAGCCCCAGCAACAGCCTCCGTGGGAGCAGATAGGATCCAGCTTCGTGCATCACTATTATAAGATGTTTGACACTGACAGAGGCCAACTTGCCAGTTTATATGTAAGTATGAGACATTTAGATGTGTGCCCACCAAGGAATTGCGCCTTGATCTGGACGCACAGTCTCTGCATTTGTCATGCGAGGACGTTTCTGTTGACCTTCACTGAATAGACGGGTTTTGACTCGCACCTGTGCTGGAAAACGTTGCGTTACCTCAGAGCTTTTAACAGCTGACCTGTTGCTCAGTCTGTCCCGGTGACGTTGATGTTGCCGCCCGCCCGTCTCCGTGTCCTCCGTGATGTCGAGCCTCGCTGACGACGTCCAACGATCCGATGTCACCCAGTTATGACAACATACCGGTGAACGTTCTCAGTCATCCGGGTTGGCTTGAGAGAATTCAACTGGACTTGTGTTAGTTTCTCAGAGAGGTTTCCCCTCTTATTCTTCAGTTCTGTCCTCAGCCTCTTGAATTAAACCAAGAAGGACAATAGAGTCTCAGTCCATTTAGGCTTTGTGAAACTATTGGGATGAACTATTGGCTGATATTCCCAGCAGGAGTTTAAAACACACGCTGACGTTCTTTGCCGTTCCATCCGCCTATGATTTGGTCTTCTGGTCACTACCCAAAGCATTCAAAAATCGAATCCTACCAGCCTCATGTAACATTTTGCTGCTCTGCCTGTGTAAGTGGTAACGTTCTATGGTGGGGGGGGGGGTCCATATGCAAATGCTCAGTCTTGTTATGGGTCTGTGGTGTCTGATGATAAGGCTGGATTAGCTACATGGCCCGATTGTTGTCTTTTTCCCCACACAGATTGATCTGTCATGCCTTTCTTTGAAGGACATCAGTTCCAGGGGAAGAAGGCAATTATGGATAAACTCAATGTAAGTTCCTGTAGATGCCACCCAACGGCAAAGCCGACGGTGTTGAACACTTGTGGTTTTCCCTACGTGAGTGGGGGGGGGGGGGACAAACAAGCCCTCCGCTTTGCTCGTGGGAGCTATTTCTCACGATATACCCGGGAGATCTTCCTGCTTCTGCGTTGTTGTTCTGATCTTCTCTTCCTTCTGTGCGCCAGAGTCTTCCTTTCACAAAGATAGAGCATATTATAAACAGCACAGGACCATCAACCGACTCTAGACCAGTGCATCGCCAGTATGGTGGTAGGACAGCTGAAGGTATGTAGACTCCCTCTCCTCCTGTCCATTGAACCTTTAACTACCGTGATGTAAACTCTTTGGCAGCTAGATTAAATCTGCATTTTGATTTTAGTTCAGGGAGTTTTTGTTGCCACATGAGGAGCGAACGATGTACAAAATGGATTCATTTCCTCCCTCGAGCTCGGTGCTAATAAAAGGCCCGTTGCGTGACCATGAGGCAGTAGATTTACCTGATATACTTGAGATGAAGTGTAGAATATTCCCTCCTTGTTTAAGTACCTATCCCCAGAGGGAGGGTGGTCCCCTGGAACTCCCCAGTTTGGACCCTTCTGCCTTCCTGTGTATATTATAGCAGCTTTTACGCAGCTTTACCCCTGATGCTGTATGTCAGGAGCAGGTTGTATCACCCTCTCCTCCTCCTCCTCCTCCTCGTCCCTGAGCAGGAGGCGGCAGGCGTTCAGTCAGTTGTCAGGGTGTGAACATAATCAATGGTTTTGAATGTGACTTGTGTACAGCTGCTAACTGAACCCGGCGGCCCGAGTAACTGTGTTATATCTGTGTATTTGCAGGCAGATAATGACCATATTATGGGTTTCCATCAGTGTTTCATCTTGAAGCATATTGGCGACGCGTGGGTGTGCACCAATGACATGTTTAGGCTGGCCATTCACAACTTTGGCTAAGCCCTGGCCCGCTGTGGTGGGCAGGGATGGTCACATTACTGAAGGGCACCATGTGATGACAAACGGAGAGGGAAGAGTTCAGGATGGAGAGAAGAGAGAACATTTACCCCCCCTCTCCTCTCCTCTCAAACAAAAACAGCGGATTCTAGATGTCAAGACAGTGAACCTCATCCAGGTGGGTTTCCAGGCAACCCCACCCAATACAATTGCCAGCATATATTTTGTGTGCCAGCTGACAGCCAGATTGCCCATGTCCGCCCCCTCATGGGTCTGCATGATGCTGAGAGCCCCCCCCCACACACACACGCAACCACCGCCATGAGGAGACGCCTCAGAAACTCATCTTGCTCTCCGGCCCTTTTAACATATTGTAACCTGCCTCTACTGTAAAGTCGGTTCTGTTAGCACTGTGGTCCACTGGCTTGTAGGTCCATTTCCCAGGTTCAGAATTTGCTTCACCCCCCCCTCCTGTTTTGTACATTGCTTTATACACACTTGTACGTTTGCCTGAGTGTTCTGGTTCTTTTTTCCCTCTGTGTAATTGAGTTTGATTCAGCATTACACCAGGTGTGCATGTGCAAGCTGTTGAGTCACGGAGGACGTCAAGTTTGAGCTCTATTCTCACTTTTTTCTGCCTCTCAATCTTTCACCGACCCCTCTGGCAGTTATGGACTACAGCCACAATAGACAATAAAACCTGGACTTTTTCTTAACGTGTGTGTCTGGTCATTCTCCGAGGCTGCTTTGCTCTACTGTGTTGCTTCGGGTTCCATTTGGGGGCCGTTTAATGAAGAATTTCCTCTCCTAGAATGCTGCCAAATCTGACCTCTGACCCGGCGTCCCCCAATAACTCCCTTTAACAGTCGTCTGTCCAGAGGACGTTACTCCAGACTCTTTGTCTACGCTCTCACACTAGTCTGGTCTTCATGTTGCTCTTGGGTTCTTTCCAATCTCCTCCAGTTGTGACACCTTTCCAGCGAGTGACCAACTGATTTCAGATTCTTTTGGGGACCTTTTTAACCAGACGTAAGTGGCTACAAACGTCTCTCTGGCGGCTTCGGTCTCGGATCTCGCCGGTGGTGACTCCTCCTTCCGCAATCAGGACTTGATAAGAACCACCTTCCTTAAAAATGCTGAGTAACAGTCTTTAGATATCACTTGAATTTCTCGGTATTTGTTTGATGACCCGATAAAAATCATTTTGCCTGCGGAGGCAGAGCAAATGTTTAATTTCAGGATGTGAATTACGTTCTTATTCCCGTACCAGTTGGACTTTTGATGTAATGAGCTTATTCCATAATTTTTTACAAAAATAAAATCTATAACGTGCCCTTGTATCTGGATGTAATTCGTTTCATTTAAGTTTTTAAGGTAATCAAAGGGTTCCTGACGCAAGCAACAGCTTATGGAGCCCAGGTAAAAGCATTTTACCATTCGGACATTAAAAGTAACGAGAATCTGGTCAAAGCAAATGAGCCTTTGGGGCTTTTTTTCGTCACATCTGTGGTCCAATCAGCCTCGCTTCGGTTTGGAGTGCGCCAATACTCGAGGGCCTTACGGTAATAGCGCGCCGAAACGTCATCAGCGCTGCTGGATTTGATTGAAATAAACTTACCGGACTAACATGAACACAACGCTATGGTTAACTACCACTTCTCTGGTTACCTGTGGACTACTTAGTTTTGAATATTTGAAAAGTTGAAATTGATAAAAAATGTTGCCATGACTACACGGTCGCTTCCACCACCACCATTATGAACTACTAATTATGAGTATAACTCATTGAGAATGTGGCTTTTTTTTTTTCCATATTTGAAAGTGAATTTAAAAATTCAGTCAATTCCGAGTCAAACCCATAATGTACTCGTACCACAAGTAAAGTACTTTTTAGTTATGTCTTCATGACTTAACATGTATTTTGCCCTCTGATTATTCTTGTTTCTGTTTTTCCTCCTATGTACGAATATGTACCACTTTAATATCCCTTCGGAATTATTTTGTAGTGTATTCTATAAAACTGTTATAAAAATATGTCACCGTGCATAATATATGTAAGTAAATCGAAAATATACTGTATATTCCACTTGTAACCGTTATGGACAGATATGTGCACATATATTGTTACAGTGAGGTGGTTTTTCCTGCGTCGGAAGGGGGGAGAGATGATAAAGAAGGACCTCCTTGGTGCTCTGGGTCCAACGGCTGCAGAGCTCTGACCGTCCGGGGGTGAAACATCTGCAGCGTGGTCCTGCAGACACAGAGATCTGAGCCTCCTGAGAAGAATAAGCAGCTCTGGCCCTTCTTTGACAATGCATCAATGTTATTGTCCAAGTGACACTTGTAACGGTCACAATGTCAACTCTCCTAATTGTCCTGTATTCTGGAATCCACAACCAAGTCCTTGGTCTTTGTGACGCGGGCTGCAGGTAGTTAGCCTCCACCAAACCTATCCTGAACCTGATGTCTGAGGTGGTAGAAGGTAAAACAGGAAGGGGATGGTGTCCAGCCTCCACATAATGCAGCCAGTCTGGAGGTAGTTGTTGATCTCTGTCTGTGAGTTTAACATCCATCCACCTGGGCATGTATTGGACCTGCTCTTCTCAACATGCTGTTAGAAGCACTGGGGAAGTCAAAGGATGAGACTCTCACAGTGCTGCCTGCCTCCCCCAGGTGGGTATAGACCCTGCAGCAGGAAGACAATGGCCTGTCCGGTGACTTCATGTGACATGTCCTGACGTCCTCGGGAACAGTAACCAGACATGAGGTTTTCCCACCGGATTGGGATGACCCATCATGCGTCTCAGGTTCAGGTTGAAAAAAGTGGGGGAAGAGAGGGACATCCACTCTTTCAGCACTCTGGAGTTCAAAAATTAAATTCAAACTTTCAGACACAAAGTCTAAGGATTGTTATAATTTTTAAGTAAGTACATTTTAAGTGTAGTACTGAAAAGAAAAAAGGTAGGTTATATTTGTGGTAGTAGCCTACAATGAACTTATTTATAATGATGATTCTGATCATTAAGTTTTGCTAAAACAAACATCAGCTTAAAAAAATCAAGGACACCAGCAAAACGTCACATAAAAAAAACTTCCGACACTATTTGTTGCAGTAAACAGCCAAGTTCCAATACCACATAACCGTTTCATCTGGTAAATTCTTTTGCCACTGCACTTTACTAGATTTCTACAACATCATTCCTCCAACTCGTTGTAGACAGCTTGGTTTATAATAATGTGTGATTAAACCAGATGGCATGAAGAGAGGACGGTCCTTTTTTCATAAATAACCCTTTTTCATACGCTGGGCTGAGTCCCCAACGCGGCTCATGGAGCAGCAGGAACGGAAACAGCGGGGGGAAGACATTACGCACGGACACGGCGGAAGTTTATTCTCGGTTGCTCTGGGTGAATAGAGACTGCTATTTGCTGGGGGGAAGAAGTCAAAACTTTTTACTTTCGCCCTTTATAGGCCCACTTTTCCCTTCGCCTATGGCGTCCAGCTCCGATATAGATATTGAGGGTGCGACACAACATCTCCGAGATATCCTGAAGCTCGACTGCCATGGGAACGGTACAGGTAAACCGGACCGAGACCGAAAACCCGCCGCCTCGGTAGTTTAGGCCGCAGAAGCTAATTTTTGGGGAGCTTCTTTGACAATGTTTTTTGGCTTTGCAACCTATCCGAATTGCATTAATAGTAATGTCCCAGTTGACTAACGTAAACCTGAAGCCAGCGTTTTGGTGTTAATATAAATACAAATGTAAAATTCTCCTTTAGAAGAGCAAATGTCCGCTAGTCCTTTAATTGCTTGGAGCGCTAACTGCGCTCAAGTGATGGCTAAGCTAGCGTTAGCATCTTCCTCATCTCCTCTCAACTCGGCATTTTTACGCCATGGGGATTGTTAAAAAGACCACTGGTGGTTTCTAAAAACCTGCCGATGCTAATGCTACGCTATCTTAAAGTCGTATCTTTTAGCCAGACATGCAAGAATACAACTAAAGGCTTGGCCTTCGCAAGTGCGTAGAAAGTCAGCCATTCATTTTTAAGACACCATTCGACATATTTTAATTCAGAAAGTCTCTGGTTTTGGGGATGAAACACTGTTTTTAATAGAGTCGACACATTGTAATAATTGCTTTATTGCAGTTTTATCGTAACTGCAGTCAGCACTCGGTGGCTTTAGTCTGAATATTAGGAGTTAAAGCTTTTTAAAGCCCTCATTGTCACATGCACAATGACACAATTATCCAGTTGCATAAGTTAATAATTTCCTTCCCCTCAACCGTGTCTCACCCCTTTTTGTCTTTTAGATGCACCAACAAGTGATGGACAGAGAATGCCCTCTTTTAATGAAGAGCTGAATGGGTTATTGGGCGCTAGTCTTCTGGCCAACACGGAGCATTCAGCCATATCTCAATCCACCAGACCCACTTCCACAGACACCAGCAGCTCCCAGGACACCCAGATAATGTACGGCCCCTCTCCCAATCGCACTACCAACGAATGTTCTGTCGTGGGACTCGGATCACGTTTTAACACAATTTCTGGGCTATTTTTGTCACGACTTTGATAAAAAAAATAACTTCTATTGTAATGAATGCGATTTCCAGCTGCCTGTCTGGTGACGATAGCTCCACCAACATTCCCATCACTGCCAACAATGTGGAGATCGTGGCGAGCCAAGATTCCAGCATCAACAGCAAGGCTCGTGGCAGCAACAAGGTCAGGCGCAGGATCTTTAGCTAATGTGGGTTGTCAGCTTTAGAAAGCGGCGTCAACTCTCTAAGACGGTCAATTGACCATAAATATTGTAAAAGTGCTGTACGAATACTTTTGGAAAATTAGAGAACAGCCTCAGGAAGGCAAAGGAACATGAGTGAAGATGTACTGTAGCATGTAAAGGTTTGTAAAGGTTAATCTTTAGATTTTAATCTTTACTGTTTCTAAACAGCAGAAAGGAAAATGGCCGAGAGTAAAAGTTAAGCCACCCGTCGTGAGTAACCTTTTTCTCATTTAGGTAAAAATCCAACCAGTTGCCAAGTATGACTGGGAACACAAGTATTATTATGGGAGACTGATCGCTGTGTCCAACGCCTTCGTGGCATATGCCATAAAAGGTGAGTCTTTTATCACAGGAGTTTGTTATTAACTGGACGGGATAGAGAGAAACGTCTTGATTTCAATGAAATACACATGTTACCGTTCTATGGATCATCCCAGTGGTGTGTGGAAATAAAACAATGATTGTGCGGCATCATTTTAAGAAGAATTCATTCACCATTTGCTTCACTGGGATTAGTGGTGATTGTTCTCGGGGTTGCTCACGTTGCATCGAGCTTAATGATCAAAAGCTTTGGACCTCACCGGTCCGCAGACTATTTTCTAACTTTCATCCTGTCTAAGGCGGCGTTGCGTGATCCCCTCCCCATCAATGACGCTTCCTGTATTTTCCCCAGGAGCAAACAACCACGCCATGATCCGGATTCTGAGCGTTTGCTTTGCTGAGCGCTCCCTGCTGAAGGGCTTCACCGGAGCCGTCACAGATCTGGCCTTTGCACACATAGACTCCTCACTCTTGGGCTGCGTGGACGAAGCCGGCAACCTGATGGTCTGGCAGCTCACCTGCAATGGAGACAAGATAGTGTATCCTGAAGTAGTAAAGGACCCCCCCCCCCACACACACACACATACACCAGCTGAGCTGCATTAACGGCTGTTGCAGAGGTTGTTGCTCTTAACTCCTCCTCCCTATAATAGTGATCAGGTAGTGGTTCACATTCGACGGCCAGAGGAGACCCAACTGAGCTCCTACCGGCGAATCATCTGGTGCCCGTTCATCCAAGATGACAGTGAAGATGGCCAAGATGTCACCAGTCAAACATTGGCTCTTCTGCATGAAGATATGGTACGAGTGTCCTTCAGGTTCTTTATTGATATAGTTTACACTCGCAACTTTATCTTTGTGTTAGCCAGAGCTTTAGGAGGCACTTTTATTTGCCAATAGTTTCCAGGTTGAAGCGTTTGAACCGTGTGACTCTCCTTTATTTAGGCTGAAGTGTGGGACCTGGAGGTCCTGAGGTCAAACAACAGTAGCTGGCCCATCAGTGTAACGGATGTCAAAGAAGGCCTCATCACAGTCAAAGGACATATGCAGGTAGGTCAGGATGGAGCGGCATTCCCACAATCCCACCACGTTGCATCATTCCCAAGGCCTTTACAGAGGGGGGCGGACTTTTGACCCTCAGGCCACACTGGGTTCTAACACCAGGCAGCAAGGCGTGAATTAGCCAGGCTTATCGTACTAATTCTTTATGGGATGGAATATTATCTCCTGCCTGCCAGCGCCGCGGGCCTGCTCTGTTGCTGATGTCGTGTTCTTTAGAAGCTGCAGCAGTTTCCCGGCCTATCGAGGCCGTTGCTCGTCAGAAATGATCGCGGTTGGGCTCAATGGGCCCAGAGAAAACAGGAAGTTAGCGTTTATGCTGCGTTTATGTGCTCGTGGAACACTGGAGGAATGGGTTCTGCCTTGACTGGGAGAAATCTTTCGAGTTTCCGTACGTTGTGATCAGTTTTTGCTGAAGGGCTTGAGGTTTTGTTCTGTCCACCTCGGCAGCGGGTCAGCGAAGGTGCCCTGTCTCCAGACGGCACCGTGTTGGCCACAGCCAGCCACGATGGATACATCAAGTTCTGGCAGATGTACATCGAAGCGGGGCAAGACAAGCCAAGGTGGGTGACAACTGGACAGGATGTTCAGAAGTTTCATTTTAAAAAGGAAGAAAATATTGAGCTTTTGTGGGTTCTGGACTCCCCTCGTCGTCGTCTAGGTGTCTTCATGAGCTGAGGCCTCACGGAGGGCGGCCGCTCTCATGCCTTCTTTTTTGTGATAACCACAAGCGGCAGGATCCCGAGTGAGTAGCGAGGCACTTATTTTAGCTTCCTGAGACCGACGGTGTCACTTTGTTTCAATCTCCTCTCACCTCTTCTTTCAAGGGTTCCCTTCTGGCGGTTCCTGATCACCGGAGCAGATCAGAACCAGGAGTTGAAGCTGTGGTGCACCGTCTCCTGGAACTGCTTACAGACCATCAGGTGATTGCTGCCTCGCAGAAACCTTTGGTTGTGAGCGGAATTTAGCCGCTCCCATATTTCACAGACCCGCTCTGCCGTCGGTGGAAGCGTCGCATCCCTTTATTTCATTTCCTGCTCCTCTTTTTTTCCAGGTTTTCTCCAGATCTGTTAAACTCAACAGTCTTCCCAAGCCTGAAGGCCAGACTAGACCTGTCTGCTGAGTATCTGATCCTCACCGATGTGCAGAGGAAGGTCAGGCCTGTAGCAGCTGCTGTATAGAAGCAACACCTAACTCATCAACACCGTTGATATTAACCCTAACCCTTCACTCTTGTCTTCCCTCGCCAGGTTCTGTACGTGATGGAGCTGCGACAGGATCTGGATAACGGCAAGGCCGTGTTCACAGCAGTGTCCTCAGTTCCTGATGACGCACCCTGTGCTCAGCTTCGGCGTGCGTGAGGTGACCTACAGTAGACTGCAGAACACCGAGCTCCTCCCACGGAGGAGGAGAGTGAGAGTCTATCAACAGGTCAGCATAGAGATTCTTCCATAGTCTCATCCTTCATTCATTCATCTGTTTTTGCTGCGTTCTGTTTAACCCACTGGTTGAGTTGGACAAGAAGCTGGGAAGGTTATTCTCCTCCTGCTGCTGGTGGTTGTTGTTTGTTGTGTTGTTGTGTAGCCCTTCTGTTTACAGTATATGGATGAACAGAGCTCTGATCCCACTGATATGATGTCGCTAATTGCTCATGCTAATAGCTGGAATATTACCGGAGCTACTATAGGGGTCACATGTGGGGCAGCTGTCTCCGGAGGGCAACTGGGGGGGGTAGGGTAGGAAACCTGACCTGGGGGGGGTTAGGGTAGGAAACCTGACCTGGGGGGGGTTAGGGTAGGAAACCTGACCTGGGGGGGTATCCCAGTTTAAATCTCTGACTTCCAAGTTCAAATGGAACTCGCAATTTTAACACATTAATTTAGAATAAATATAGTTTTCCTTGATATTCACACGATGTTGAGAGAAGGTTTTTATTCTCTTATAAATAGATGTTTGAAATGAATGAATTTGTGATCATTACTTTAACATTTTGTATTTTTTCTGATTTAAAAGTGTTTTTTTCCTCTATTTATTTCGGTCTCTTAACAGACATAAATGAGCCATGTTGGCCTTTGGATCAGATATTTAGTCCTTATTAGCTGCCAGTAATGCTGCTCAAGCCTCCTGGTGGACAGAGGAAGGTCAGAGGTGTCGTTGGATCCTGAGAGAACTTGCTGTGTTAGTCAGATTAGTGGGGTCGCAGCAGGTCTCGCTGCCCCGGTACGGTGCAGGAATATCAGCATCTTTCCAATGGAAATGCAGATAAACGTGTGTTGTACTTTACCACTTTTAATTGTTATTGTGCTCCCTTTCAGAAGGTACTCAAGGACCCACAGAATCAAAGACCGGCATCCTAATTAAGCTGTACTGTGTCCACACCAAGTACGTGTTGTCCTCCTGTCAAGTATTTAAATACAGTTGTGTGTGGTGAAGGTTACAGCAATGACAGATCCATGACCTCGATGCTAGCTGATGATTGTTGTGTGCTGTCAGAGTGGAGTACAAAGTTAAAAGTATGTGAATGTGTTGCAGGAGTCTGCAGGATGTCCAGATCTGGTTTCAGCCAAATGCATGCTCCAGGTTCGCACCATTCCTGCCACGTTCAGATTCCCAAGATGCTTTTGGTAAGTCTGCCTCTGTCATCAGTCAGTGGTTTATTTACCGCCTCCACACACCGTAAATGTTGTTTGTGTCTGTTCCATTTATAATATCCGCCTGTAGTTTGTGCGAAGGTGTTTTTGCACCCAGGAGAGTTTTCTCCTCATGCCCACGGAGGTCAGATTAGTGGAGCTGAACAGGTGAAGAGTGAACTCCAGGGTCCGCCAGATCCTCCTGGAGGTCTTCTGCAGCCCCCTGAGGGTTCTGGCCTGCTCTTCCTATCAACCCGACCTCGGATGTTTTCCTGGTCTTCCAGACCCTGATCGGGACCTCCTCTCCTCCTGAGATTGACTGATGTTTCTTGATGACATCCTGAACATCTTGCAGTCTTCTCCTGCTTCTTTCCATCCTTCTCTCACCCCTCGGAAATGTTGTCCGAGCTGTAGGCCTTTAATAATCGGGCATCGACTTCTGCCCCCCTCAGCCATCCTCCGTCTTCACTTTAGCTCCTGGTGGCCACCAGATGTCGTTATTTCGCTGTGGTTTTCCACCCTCAATTTCTCAGTAATTGTTAGGTGATGGATTAAGTGATCTGGAGGGTAGATCAACCAGTCAGTAAACGTGGGCAAACATCTGGAATGGGGTCAACTGTTGTTAATGGGGATGCGACCTTTTGACCAGCGTCACACTGAAGTTTATCCATGATTTAAATGTGGCCGTGTGTGTAGTCACTGACCTGCCTGATTAACCTTTTTGTGTTTTGACAGTATAAAAAACTGCGATTGTCTATCATATTTTAACATCTTCACCTCCAACAGGTTTTTCAGACATACTCACCGACCAGAGTTCTGACAAGGAATCGGGAACCGGCTCCCAGACGGAACCTGAGGAGATCCCCTCACTTCCTGCACCCTCTGACTTCCTGTCAAACTCGGGCAGCAGTGGCGGGACAGTGCCTAAGCTGATGACTCCTGATGCTTTTATGACACCGAGCGCATCGGTAGAGGTCTTAAACGAAGAAACGCACATCAATTTAACTGCATCACTGTTAGCACTGACATAGTAATGTTTAAAAATGATTACACCGAATCATGAATATTGATATTTGCTTATTCTTACGTCAGGTACCAGCTTCTCCTGGCAGCAGCGCCAGCAGCCTCACTATTGTGACGGCTATCAGCAAGCAACTCAGACTCCACTAACAGGTGAGCTTCTACAGCTAAATTATCTACTGCTTTTGTCCAGCAGAGAGCCAAATGTTTCTCTTCAACGAGCCAAATATCATTACTGTGTGTGGAGAAACCTGGAGGAGGCGGGATGGTGTACAACGTGTGCAAACGTGCGCAGATACGAGTGCTTATGTGCTGTGAGTCAGTTGTAATGATGTGTGACCAGCTGGGGGAGTGACCAGACTGCTCACAAAAAGCCCAAAAAAGAGGAAGCAGCTAAAAAGTTCAGTGTTCTACACAGCCAGAAAGATGGCGTTTCTAATTTAATAACCAAATGTGTATCAACTGTCTGTCATCTCAGCTGCTTGTCTTGTCTGTCTGTGGTTGTCAACATCAGTCTGCTTTTCTAAAGGGAGTGTGTCGGTGTTCCCGTTTACAGAGCTATTGATGACGTCAGTCAGAGTCCAAACAGGGCAGAAAACACCAGCAGCGGTAGTTTAAATCTCTCTACCAGCAGCCCCAGAGCTCCTTCTGCTGTGCTGCTGCCTGGACTGGACAGCCTGCACGTAGGACCACTTACTGCTTCACTAAAGCCTTTTAATATCTGGATTCCATGAGGATTTTTTTAATGATCCTCCCTTTTTTCCCCCAGGCTCTGTCGTCCCCCAGTGGCCCACTTGGGCTGGATGGTCCTCAAGTTCTGGATTCTCCACTGTTGCCCCCCCTGGCCTCTCCAACCAGGGCCCGCTCCCCTGACGTAATCTCCTCGGCTTCCACGGCGCTCTCCCAGGACATGCCGGAGATAGCGTCCCAGACTCTGCAGCATCAGCGCGGACTGGTTTCCAGTTTGGAGCCCTTGCCTCTCCCCGTCCTCCACACGGACTCTATGGCCTCTGCTGCGTCTGCCTTACACCTCCTCACCTCACCACATAGTGCCAACAATGACAGGTGTGTAATGCTCTCTTACTTTATCACACAGTATAAATCAGGACTATAAAACAAGTTCTGTTCCCCCAGCCTCTTGCCGCTTGAACTAGGAGGTGCAGATGGGCCTGTGGGTGGCGCTGTGGAGTCAGAGCCAAGACTCAACCTGACCCCTTCTCTACTTGAGAATGCTTTCTCCCAGGACAACGCCGGGGCGGGGCCAGGGTCCTCCGAGGGCAGCATTAGCCACACGCACTGGCCAGCGGCGCCCGACATCACCAGAGAAACCAGGAACAGTCTGAGGGACAACGGCCTTGGAGACTGGTGAGAATCCCCAAGCAAAGTCTTTTCCAAAACATCGGGCCTGTATTCAAGCCTAAACTGTGTGAACAAAGACCAGTTTTCCTTGCATCATTTACCAATGATGTTCTAATGTCTCACGACTTCTGCTGTGTTGTAGTTTAGGGGAGGAGTCACATGACAGAAACCTGAGCTCTCCGTACCACCGACGCTCCTACCACATCCTACAGAATGACCCCAATCAGGACGGGGGTGCGGACCAAAGGTAGCCCAAACCCGCCGCAGTCTTTGAAGCGCACCGTCTGGGTTCCCCCCTTGTTTATGTGTGGTTTTGTCCAGCGAGCCCGATGACGAGACGAAGGGCCTGGCGTCATCTTCAGAGAACTGCGGCGGCGCTCGCTCGTCTCACAGACTCCCCGTTAAGGACTGGAAATCGTCCCCGCGGGGCTCCCCGAAGCTGTGGAGGAAGACCAAGAGGGATAACGGGTGCGTGAGAGCGCGATAGGGGCTCATTTAGACGTTGTTCTGAGTGGAGCAACAGGAAGTCTCTTTTGTGGGTCCCAGTTTTGAGTGATCATCTATGACACTGATGCCCCCTAGTGATGGAGGATGGGAGCTGAGGACCAAACAGGAGCTGATAGTTGTCACGTTTACTGCTCTCACTTTACAGATAACAGATAATAAAACGCGTCATTGCTTTGAGTTCTTCAGATTCAGATTCAACTTTATTGTTATTGCACATGTACAGGTACAGAGCAACAAAATGCAGTTTAGCATCTAACCAGAAGTGCAAAAGAAGCAGCAAGTGAGGATAATAACTTAATAAATACAGTATGGCGGTTATTTTACAATTGTTTACCGGGTTGTGCTATAAACATATTTTACAGATGGGTTTACATTAAATGCCTTGGACTATAAGTGCAGGAGCTATTTAGCTATTTACATAAGATAGAGGAGATGTGCAAATTATAAATTACGTGTATACAGATGATAAAGTGCATGAGTGCGCAGGACAGGTTTAAACAGTAGCTACATTGGTTACTAAGCTAGTGAGTTGTGTAAACTGCTGTAGTGTAGTGAGGTGTGGAGTGTGTAAGGGACAATTCTTCTAACCTCTTTAAACCTGGTTTGTCCTCAGCGAATCGTCTCAGGCCCGGCAGCTGGACCACGGTCAGGTATGTTCCTCTGTACATAATGATCCGGCTCCTGTGTTCCTGAATCATATTTATGAAAGGAAGCAACGTTTGTATTTACAGCTGTGGCACAAAAAGCCAAGAGTGGTGGGTCAATTTGGACCCCCCCCCCCCCCCGATAGCTGTCTCAGACATCGTCTGCTTATTGAATGACCACGTCAATACCGTCTGCCTCCATCACGCTGACTTCAACAGTTCAGAAAGATAAATGATTTCCTCAATTGTCTTCCAGAAAACTGCAGATATGGAGGAACTCTTGATGGTCCTCCGGAACCAGCAGAGAGAATTGATGGAGCTCCGTGGTCAAATCGAAACCATGCAAAGCTCCATTCTGTCTCAGGTCGAGCGTGTTCTGACCAACCACCAGGAACAAGAACGTATCCTTGTCCTCCAGAGTCCCTCTCAGGGACCAACCGGCATCCTTTTTCTTGAATGTGAGATTTGTGGGCCTTGACGTCTGACACCTGCAGAGGGCAAACTGGGGAGGCTAGTGACAGAGAGTCAGAGCCAGCAGCAGCAGCTCCAGGAGCAGCTGGGCCAGCAGCTGAGCCACACCCTCACCTCGGTGCTGAGCAGCCGCGTGGACAAGCTGCTCCGCGAGGAGATGAAGAAAACGGTGCCACAAAGTAAGAAAATCCCACATCCAGCTGTCATTTTAGCCCATTTGGCACCAGCGCGAACCCACCAGACTTTAGTCTTGAGACGCAGCGCTAGCGGCTAATCTTGGACCTTGTAGCAAAGGTCTAGTATCTACGTTCATGGAGTCCAGGAGAAGTCTGGTGCTGATTGTGGGTCGGCCTTTCCCTCTCAAAGTATCTCCTCCTCTTTTCCTCCGGCCTCACTAGCAATCACAAAGAGTCTGGAGCCGGTCGTTGGCCTCCTGAGCAACACGGTCAGCGGCTAAGCTGACCAGCGTCGAGGCCACCCTGAAGGACAACGTCACCAAGGTGGTCAAATCCAAAGTAAGTGGTTGGCCCCGACCCTGCAGCCGTGACCCCTGTCTCAGCTCCTCTGATCACCTGCTCCCCGTCCCCAGAACAAAACGGACGCCATCGGCCGGGCGGCGGCTGAGGCCATGCAGGGGCCCATCCAGACGGCCTACAAGGACAACCTTCCAGAGCATCGTGCTGCCCGTCTTCGAGCGAGGCTGCCAGTCCATGTTCCAGCAAATCAACGACAGTTTCAAACAAGGCACACAGGAATGTAAGGCAACACATCTGAGCAACCTGTAGACGAGGAGTAACGTGTAGAGGCGCCCCATCAGCAGGAGCCACGTGGTCAGGAGCCTCGTGCTCAGGAGCCTCGTGCTCAGGAGCCTCGTGCTCAGGAGCCTCGTGCTCAGGAGCCTCGTGCTCAGGAGCCTCGTGCTCAGGAGCCTCGTGCTCAGGAGCCTCGTGCTCAGGAGCCTCGTGCTCAGGAGCCTCGTGCTCGCCTCCCCAGGAGAGGCAGGATCCGAACAGGCGCTTACTACCGCGCCTTTCTTCTTCGGTGGTATAACCCTCATTATAGCAACGTTTTCTGCGTCCTAGGCCAGCAGGGTTTCTGTTCCCTGACATCAGGCCCCAACTTCTGGACACTTTTAAAGGCTTCCGTGTGGCCGTACAGTTAAATTACACTCATCTAACCAAGTTTTATTACCTCAAACTGCTACATCTCTTATTTCTAATAAGCCTTCCACTTACTGGGCCCTAATGATAATAATGATACTACAACTAATAATCAAATTCTAGTTCTAATGATGCTAACCATTGTTTATTAGTATCTTTTATGCTTGAAACATTTTATCGTGGTTCTTTCTCTTTAGAAAGGGGGACGATGAATTAGTCGTGTTGACTGTGATGTTGCAGATATCCAGGCAGCTGGAGAGACCACATGAAGCAGAAGGACCAAAGAGACCCGGGACCCCCCTGCTGGGCCAGCTCCAGCAGATGATCGACAGCTTCCAAAGCTCCAGCGACCAGCTGGCCAACAACATCACCCGCCAACGTCCGCCGTCGAGCTGCAGCACCAGCTACAGATGATGGTCGGGAAGTAAGTGAAGAAGCACCCCGCCCATCAATGGACACGCCGAGACGGGCAGAACCTGTGCACGTTGATCCCTTCTGAGTCTTCATAAGCTGCCCACATCTGGAACTGGACCCTTTCTGATCAGTCACTGTACAATAATTAGGGTCTTTTGGGTCGGTCCTAAAATGAGCAGTGATTATTATCAGTGCTGTTGTTCTTAGTGTGGTGTGTGTATGTGTGTGTGCGTGTGTTGTGTGTGCGTGCGCTCTAGTCTGCAGGAGTCCATCCTGAGCCAGGTGCAGCGGATATTAAAGGGGAGGTCAGCCTTGCTATGAAGGAGCAACAGGCGGTGGTGACCTCCAGCATCATGCAGGCCATGAGGTCCGCAGCAGGGACCCCCCGTCCCCACCACACACCTGGACTACCAGAGCCAGCATGCCAACATCCTGCAGCTGCTGCAGCAGGGCCCAGCTCAACCAGGCCTTTCAGCAGGTAAAAGAGACCCGGCGGGTCGCTGGCGGCCGTTTCCAGCATGATCGAACGGTTCCCCGTGAACCAGTAGAACGCCGCCTGATCCAGTGTGTGTGTGACTTCCTGTCCAGGCGCTCTCGGCCACGGGACCTGAACCTGGTGCTGTACGTGTGCGAGACATCGAGTCCCAGCAGGTGTTCGGGCAGCACTCCTGCCCCCTCAGCCAGCCGGTGCTGCTGTCCCTCATCCAGCAGCTCTCCTCCAACCTCACCACCCGTTCGGAGCTCAAGATCAGGTGAGGGGGGGCGACCCGGGTGTTTTCCGGGCTGAGGTGGCCCCGTGTGCTGACCTGTCTGTGTGTGCAGCTACCTGGAGGACGCCGTGATGAATCTGGACCACAACCGACCCCTGACCAGGGACCACATGGCCACCGTTCTGACCCAGGTCCGACAGAAGCTGTTTGCCTTCCTGCAGCACGACCCCCACAGCCCCCTGGGCAAGAAGGGCGCGGCGCCTCATGATGATGCTTCAGGGCCTGGTCAATTAGCCGCCTCGCACCTCCGGCCGGGACCGCCAGTTCGTCCCCGTCGCCTTCGCGTTGCAGATATTTAAAGAACAGCTGCTGTTTGTGTTGTTTCGTTTCGGTTCATCTTCTTTTATCTCGTCATCAAAGAGTCTGGTGACCAGCTAGTTTTTGTTTTTTTTTTCATGTTGTTTCAAGATTGGAATGTTCGTCCCAGTAGTCCAAGCCCCCCCCCCCCAACCATGACAGTTTTAGCTCTGATTGTTAGAAGGTTCAACACCAGAAGGGCAAAAAACATCCTATGTTGGTTTTTTTCCTTGTTCATTTAACGAGACCTTTTGTAAAGCAGATCAAAGGTTTCCAGAAATAAAAGCTGGCAGAATTCACCTCAACCATGTTTCTGCTCTGGTTCCAGTTTGGTTCTGTCCAACCGGGACAACCGGCTCCTCCTCCACATTTCGCCGCGTCTCCCACTGGTACCCGCCGCTATCGTTCTCACAAACCCGGTTCTGATGAAACATGTCCGGGCCCGTGGCCCGTTCTTCTGGATTCGAACCAGTAACCCTCCAAGAAAGAAGTCCTTTTATTTAGCTTTGTAGCGAAGCAAAAGCAGGCGGGTTCAGGAATAAAAATGGATCTTGGTACCAAATTGGCTTAAAAGACATTAATGCTTATTTGTATGGAAATGAGTCATCCACAGACACTTAACAAGAGTTAGGAGGTAAGGGAGCAACGGAGAGACAGGCACAAACAATAAAAATGAAAGATGACTGCAGTCAGGTCCAACAAAGCCTGGTTTCTATGGAAACACTCAAGGAGGAGGCGTGCCTTCAGCACGTTTTGCTGGTCAGTGCAGGTCTGCCAACAAAACCGGCACGTCCACTCAAAAGGTCGGCGACCTCCAACCGTATTGGAGGTTGCTCGGAGGACATTTTCAAGACTTCTGACGGCAAATGTATAGAAATAATACGTACAGTATATCTCATTCATTTCTCAGCCTCTCACCGTCCAGCCCCGCCTGGGGGGGGTCTTTATACTGTCGGTGTAACTGGTGCGCGAGTCTGAGAACCAGCATCACCAGGCTCAGCCCGTTGGTGCGGCACCTGAATGGGGGGGCTGGCTAGTGAACCTGCAGGAGGGTTGTGATGTCTCGCCCCTCCTCAGTGTCTCCGTTGTAAGACCTGGATGATTGTCTGCGGTGGTGGAGAGAACTGTGAGGAGCTGTGCATAGCTGCCATCACCCAATGGGCCCCGATAGGGGAACAGTTGCTTCGCCGCCACTTCCACAGTCCTTTCACCGGAACCTGGTCCTGCTCAAGGTTTCTTCCTGTTAAATAGGAGTGGTTTCCTTGCTTGTTGGGATTCTGTAAAGGGCCTAGAGACAATTTTGATGGTGACAGATCAACTGGTGGGTACAGAAGGTCCAGGCCACCAGACTGGTGGATACAGAAGGTCCAGGACACCAGACCGACTGGTGGATACTGAAGGTCCAGGCCACCAGACTGTCTGGTGGATACAGAAGGTCCAGACCACCAGACTGTCTGGTGGATACAGAAGGTCCAGACCACCAGACTGTCTGGTGGATACAGAAGGTTTAGGCCACTTGACTGACTGGTGGATACAGAAGGTCCAGGACACCAGACTGGTGGATACAGAAGGTCCAGGACACCAGGCTGACTGGCAGCTCTCCAGCCAGTGATGTTCTCTCTCTTGTGGCCATCCGTGTGAGAGTAGCTGATGAACTCGGCACGGCTGGGGTCAGCTCTCTGGTAACCTCATTGCTGTTTGAGATGAGCTTATGTAACTTTCAACCTGCACTGCAGAGTTCTTTGGCTTCCTTGACACGCTGGATTGGTTAGGGGTAGGGTTAGGGTTAGGGGTTAGGTAACCCACAGTTCTGCTCTGGAAAGTCCCCCTGGTTTAGTTCTTGAAGTTTGCTCTAGCAGGTTAACTGTGCTATAGAGCTTAGGAACCACCTGTGATCCAGCTGATATCAAGTGGCCCTCCGGTTCATCTGGTACTGAGCCAGCCTGCTAGCTTGGCGGTGAACGCAAACCTCCCTTTCTGACTAGATGCGTCATGAAAAAATTAGGAACTCTCAAATGCGGCTTATCTGATTGTCCTTGAGGAGGAGCCGCCCTGCCCTTCTGATAACATGGATTCAGCTTATTTAGGGGATTATTGATCTTTTTTTCTCTGTCCTCCATTCAGGAGTTTTAAAGCCTCCTCTCTTTATAATTACTCACTCTTTTTCCGTCGCCTACATTCGTTGATTGTGTGTTTTATTTTTGTTTCTTTGTGATCTGGGAGGGGACATCAGATTTACAAATGTTCATTAAGCTTACGGCGCGTCTGTACGTGTATCTGTGCACGTCCAGCCGGCCCTCCCTTTATTCAAAGCAACCCAGAACACCTGGGAGGTTCCCCCAGCCTGCTGTTCCCAGTACTGAAGCCACACCATTACAAACATCCCTGCTGGGTCGTTGGACCTCCATGCCTGAACTCCCAGTGTTGCTTCTGGGTTGGCTTCCTGTGATTGTTGATCCGTCCTTACGGGACCCTAAACAAAGACCCTTTTTGGCCAGGCCTCTGTCGTGGGTGCCGTATTTGGATCCCGTCACCAGTTGTGAGGGTGCATGCGTTAAGGTTCCTCCAGATTTGCTGAGCGATCAATTCTGAGTGACGTTATTGACATATTTCATGTGGGTTTCTCAATTATCAGACAATGTTGACGCTGTAATGAGGACGATGGAGGGACAGGGACAGAGAGACCGACTGGCTGTTTGTTGCCGTTACCAAGGAAATGAACCATAAAAGCCTCTTCACCCTTAAAAATCTTCCTTTTGTAGAGTTTAGGGGTGGGGTCTGATAAAAGCCGATGTGTTGAAAAGCCTCCTGCTGCGGGATTGGAGAAACGCTCCGTACATCACGGAAAAGCTATCAGAGAATGAGGAGAGATTTTCCTCTGACATGGAATTTGTCCATCATGGAGCGCCGGTGAAAGGCTCTTACGTCCTGATCGATTTGCTGAAAAGCCCGATGCACAACCACCTGCGGGGTGGAGACATTTTTCTGTACTCTGACAGAGTCAAACGTCGGCGTGAGCCCGGCAACGAGCAGTATGGCCGCCTGAAATCAGAGGGGGAGGATGGGAAAAAGAGCAACCTTTAACCCCCCCACAGTTGAGCCACCCGCAAGAAAAGGAAAAAAAAGAACACTGATTCCATCCCCAAACATGATGACTTGATCATATGATTTGTCAATTAAATGTCGTTGTTCGTTGTTTTCAGCTGAACGGCCGCTTGGAGGTCGTTTTTGTTGCAGGAAGGCGCCGCAGGACCCAGATGATAACGATAATAAATGCATTGCTGACCACACCAGTCCGATAATTGGTGCTGAAACCGTTTGTTGGGCTGCAGCATTTTATCAGTGCAAGTTCCAAAAATTGCAAGATGCTCCGGGGATGGTAATTAAAATTGGGAGCGAATCCATAAGAGTGGAAGAAAGTTCCCATCCCGTCCTCTAGAGTTGTGGTAGTCCTCCTCTAGAGTTGTGGTAGTCCTCTAGAGTTGTGGTAGTCCTCTTCTAGAGTTGTGGTAGTCCTCTTCTAGAGTTGTGGTAGTCCTCCTCTAGAGTTGTGGTAGTCCTCCTCTAGAGTTGTGGTAGTCCTCCTCTAGAGTTGTGGTAGTCCACTTCTCCCTTGATGTGCGTTGATCAGTGTTGGGTAAATTACTTTAAAAAGTAATTGAATTAACAACTGAATTGGTCCTTCATAACTATATTTAGTAACCAGGGAAAATAAGTAGAGCTTTACTTTACTAAAACCTGTAAAAATGTAAAAGAATGTAGAATTTTGAGGAGGTCTTTAGGGCCACTTGCATAGAGAGTCATGGAGACGAGTACATGAAGCATGAAGTATTATTGGACCTGAAACCACAACTGGTAGACATACTGAAGACTGGGACGATTGGAACAACATCCAGCCCCCCGTAACGGTGGTAGCTCCGTCTGTACGGGAACCCGGAGGGGTCGTGGCTCATGCAACAGTGTGTTCTGGTAGTGGGGGGAGGGGCCAGGACACCTTCAGAGCACTACCGAGGTACCCCTGAGGAAGGTACCAGAACCCTACATTGTGGAAACCTAAGCTTGGACTTTTGTTGAGCTTGTCAGTCCTTCATTCCAGGAAACACATTCTGCTCAGTCAAGTTTTGGCCTCCACAAAACGATGCAAGATCCCCCAAGAAAACGGCCAATATAACAGAGCTGAGACCTTCTGAGAAGACCGTCCTGCTTGTTTCTGTGGTATTTGGGTACATGAGTCTCTGTCCAAAGTCTGGTCTGGAAAATGTGGTCTTAGTCATGTGATACCAGCCATGGGTACAGATCAAAGAAGAGCCTTTCTCAGAAGATCGCTCAAGTTTTACTGTGAACGTTTGTCCTTGTTCTTGCATAAAATGGCCTCCTGACCAATGATGCGTTGACTCGGCGGCCTCTAGGCTTCTTTATTCCACGTGATGTGCTTGGAAGTGACCCACATGTGGTTCCCACCCGGTGCGCCTGGTCTGGAAGGGTCACAGGCAGCTGCTCTTCTCATGTTGAATATGTCTTTCATTTAGAAGAAAAACGACATTAATGTGGCCTGAATGCAGTGAAGATCTTCTGTCTTGTTTGGTTTGTTGGTGCAGTTTGATGTTTTTAAGCTCTGAAGGCAGAAATACACAGAAGTCAACTATCCCGTTTGTTGGAACTCCCTTTTGTGCACTTTGATCCTCACTTTGTTCACGTGTGTCCACGTGCTCTGAAAGGCGCTTTGCTCAATAACCCGAGTGTGTTTGTGTCAAAGACTTGAGCTTTCAAATGGCTTTTCTTTTCCCCAAATAAGTTTTCTTGGTTTGAATTCTATAAAGGTGGGTCGTGATCTAATAACCCTGTGAAAATGTGGGCCCCAGACTGAGGCCAGCTGCGACCCTCTAAAGAGAAACGGCACAAAACAAGAACCAACCAACACATTAAAGGTCCTGCCAGACTATCAACTACCTGCTTTTTTGGGTTATTTTCTTTTATAAAACTGGATCTGGATCTAGGGGGCCAGACCTCCAAGTGGGCCCGCTCCTTCTTCTTCCCCCCCCATGGTGCTCCCTTCTTGATTTTGTGGGTTCTCATCTGATCACCACCTAGAGCCTGATCTTACCTGTGTTTGAGACCCTCAGGGCTCAGCTCAGCTCACTCAGTCCCGGGAGGACGTCCTCTTCAACACCAGGTGGCAATATGCATCTTTCTGGTGGGTTAATACGGCAGGAACTTTATCGGAACCATGCCTGCTTGGCCCTCTTGACGGGCCCCTTAGTGACGAGAGTCTCACTGTGTGCACAGGTAAGGAGCTAAGGCGGTCGCCGTGTTTCTGGTTTGTGTGTCCGTGTCCACGGAAGTGGATGCCTCCACATGTCCACCACCACCCTCGGAATGTGGCTAAAGACCATCCTGACAGGTTCCTCAGCCAGATCCCCTTTGGGTCTACGGGGGTCTGACCAGGTTCCTTCGGTGCCCTCTGAGCCACTTTCCACTGTGGACTATTGTGCCTGTGTTTGACATTGGACTCTTGCAGCCCCCAAATACTGTAGGTGTCCTGTAAAAGTGGACCAGCGGTGGTTGACTGGGAAAGTTCCCTTTGTAGTTCCAGCTGTTTTTGAGCAGCCACGACAACAAAGGCTTTAAAAATGTTTAAATATTCATACAGACGTATTTAAAAAGATTATTTGATCAAAGACTACGTTGGGGAAATGGAGGCAAACACCCACGGGTCTCCAGTACTGGCAGTAGTCCGTCGCCCCCCCCCCCCCCCAGACATGCAGCTGCAGTTCCAAATGCAAATGAAACTTTTAGATCCTCAGATAAATGTTTGTAGTCCTGCGTCGGCTTCACGCACCTGAGCGCAGCAGTGACGGACGACGTCGCCACGGCAGCACAGATGTTGCTAACACGGATTAATGGGGCCCTGATATTTGTGGAAGATCAGTCGCAGCTTTTGTTCCCCTCTAGAATCAAGCGCTGGTCACACCTAAAGCACGAACATTTCATGGTATAAATTGTTATTTTTGTTCCGAATTTCTTTTGGTAAATGCTGTTAAACCACCAGACTTAATATTATGTTTTTTAAGCCTTAAATTCAGGATGTTTCATCATATCATCAGCCAAAAACACAAAATGTGATTTATTTTGAATTTGTTTAATATAAAGTGGATTTTATCTGTGCTGATTATCAGTGGCTGGTTTATGTAAAAGAATATTTTTACCATATATCTTTATTACCATATATGGTAAAAATGACATCACCGTGAATCAAACAGCATCAAAGTGGACAAAAGTGGATATCCTGGTTTGAACTGAGCATCGGGTTCAGGTCAGACGACCTCTGCTTGACCTTTGGTGACCTCTAGTTTTGGCTGGGAAGCTCCTGTGAAACAAAACCACACAACTTTACTCCACTGCAGCACTGCCGTTCTCATTTATTAGACCTCTTTATTCTTTTTTAAACGATTCTGTTGACATTCTCACTCACAGTAAAGGTGGAAAATGATTCATCTGTTCGTGGATGGGAGGAGGCTCCTCCTCCAGCTGACCCCCGTCTCTGCACTGCATTCAGCCCTGGAAGAGGCTCAACACGCCCGTGCACATGCTTCAGGGATGGGGTGGTTTAATTGTTCTTTATGGGAAGAGCCGTGTTGGTGGAAGAGTCCTGTCAGAGTTGCTAGTTTAATATAGATCCTCTTCTAGTTCCTCCTGGAGCTGCTGTTTCTCCTCTGGTTTGTGCTTCCCTCAGCACTGTGCTGCTCCTCTGCTTCTCCTCTCTCTCCTGTCTGCATCAGCTTCACCTGTTATTAAATCATCTCCAGGTCAGGATGCTCCCCTTTTGTGGGACGTTTTACTTCTCTTGGGGACGGAAACATACACACTTGTATACGTTCTGAGCTGCGATCCTTGAATCACACATGATTCCATTAAATTATTCAGAGCACATGAATAAAACGCGGCTGTAGCGTCGATCCTGAGCTGATATTCAGATATTCAGATATTCACATGAGACGATGCGTCTCTCTGGGTGGGGCTCCCATTTAGTCCTGATAACTCAACATCAGTGAACTTCACATTAAAGACCCCCCCCCCCCCCCACCCCCATCAGCAAAGCCCCTTATCCTCCGATTATACACTTGCTTTCACTGGCTGCAGCGCCACCTGGTGGTGTGATTACAACAGGCTCCCAGACAAACGTCCACAGAGCTGATTAACGGCTCCTACAGGCACATTTTTGTGACGGCTTATTTTACAGTGCTCAGTAGTTTCAATGGTTACATCTCCTGATAAAAGCCCCCACAGCTCAAAAAGAGATTGGATAAGTTTTGATTGATTAACTTGGCTGTAGTTCGAAGAAGCAACGGGACGGATAAAATACCGGCCCATCGACCCACGCTTGATATTGCTGGAGATGTTTGAAGTTCTCACCTGTACCCAGGAGCTTGGTGTCATCAGCAGATAGAGATTTCAGTGTGTCAGATTCATATATGTCATGTGACACTTACAGGACCCAACATGGATCCCTGGTGGACGCAAATGGACCAGGTTCTCTGGTGGTATCTCATGTCAATTCTGTCAAATGTGTTTAAAGTCTATAAATACCCCGACGGCACGACTGGCCGTCTAAGTCAATCGTATTTGTCTAAGGAATCGGAGTCTGTCACGAAGATTCCTCCTGGAGTTTGGGAGAGCTGCGACAGCAGAGCGGCAGGTCGGTGGTGAGGCAGCGGCGAGGAGCTGGAGTTGAGGCGTTGCTGTGAACCTTTCAGCAAAAGATGGAAAGAGTAGAGGAGCTCTCAGGTGTTGCTTGTTCCCAGGAGGGTTGGAGACAGCAGCCGCAGCTGGACGTGTTAAAAGGGTCAGCAGACACATTCAGGGGGGATTTTAACATTGTGCATAAAAAACAGACTTTTCTTTTCAAGTTTGACTTATCAAAGGTGGTTTTAACGAGACCTTAAGGGTCCTTAAGGGTGCGCAAAGAAATAAAATCCACCTGAAACATGCTTCTGCTTTGATTCCAGCTTGGTTTGGACAGTGATGCAGGACAGAGTGATGCAGGACAGAGTGATGCAGGACAGTGATGCAGGACAGAGTGATGCAGGACAGAGTGATGCAGGACAGTGATGCAGGACAGAGTGATGCAGGACAGTGATGCAGGACAGAGTGATGCAGGACAGTGATGCAGGACAGAGTGATGCAGGACAGTGATGCAGGACAGAGTGATGCAGGACAGTGATGCAGGACAGAGTGATGCAGGACAGAGTGATGCAGGACAGAGTGTTGCAGGACAGAGTGATGCAGGACAGAGTGATGCAGGACAGAGTGATGCAGGACAGTGATGCAGGACAGAGTGATGCAGGACAGAGTGATGCAGGACAGTGATGCAGGACAGAGTGATACAGGACAGTGATGCAGGACAGTGATGCAGGACAGTGACGCAGGACAGTGATGCAGGACTCACTGTCCCCCTGCAGCTGGACGCAGCAGCTTGTCTGGTTCAGACCTTAAAGCTCTGCTCTTCACCCCAGAACACATTCACCTGATCAGGTCTTCTCTCCTCCTCCTCCTCCTCCTCCTCCCCCCTCCTCCCCCCCCCCGCACAGAACAAACCCTCCCTCATCAGGGCTGGATGTTGGCTCACCGGGGCGCAGATCCAGACCTGCGTGCCAGTGCGCGCACTCGTCCTCGGTCGGAACCGCTGCAGATTCGTCGGCGCGGAGTTCAAATTTGGCGTCGGTAAATGAAGATCGTGGGCTCGGGATGTCTCCAGCTGTGCTCTCGGTGTGGCGCTTCCTGCTGCCTGTTGCTCTGCTGCTCTGTGAGTACCCGAACATCGCACCTGCTTTCCCGCAGTGTTTTAGTCGCAGTGTCGAGTCCCGCCCGCGCGACAGTGATGGATCAAGTCCTGCCTGAAGTGTCTGAGGGGAGCAACAGTAACCGGATCCGAGCTGCTCCTCATCACTCGGAGCTACAACAACTTGAAGGTTGTTTCTGCAGCAGGCGCGCGCGCGCGGGGGGGGTCCGATGGGACGGACTGGTCCCAAAGTTGGTTACAAGCGAGCGACTCAAGTTGCTGTGCGGCTGAAACCCCCCCAGCAGAGGGAAACGGGCGCGCATCAGGCTGAAGGGAGCGCGCAGCGGTGGCTGAAGCTCGCCCCCCCAGATACCCCCCCACCCCACAGACACCCCCCCCCCGCTTGATGTCAGATTGTTGCGCATCATATTGGGGGTGCAAAGACCGTTTTAGTTGAAGTTAGTTGTCGGTTTCTGCTGACTTTCATCATTCAGAAGCTTCTTGTCCTCGAGTGTTTCCGCCATAGTTAAAAGCTTTCAGCTGCTCACTTTGTTGTCAGGGGTGACGGTGACGCGCACGCAGGACGCGCACGGGCAGAGAAAAGGCTGCGGGTTCTAAAATTAAGTGGGTTTTTTATGAAATGAGTTAAGCCTAACCCCCCAACAGCAGATTTATGAATCTGAACTTTGCTCAAGTTTGAGAGAAAATGACGATATTTCTGAGAGTATCGCGAGACTCGAGACAAGACGCGCGGAGGATCGTTCAGAGGACAACTGGGGAGACAAAAGGTTCAGAGTCTCGATGTGGATCCCAAGAGCTCTGATGCGCCTGATCTGACATGGACAGTCATGTTCATGTGTCTCCATCTGCTCATCTGTCCATGTCCTCATCTGTCCATGTGTCCACTTGTCCATGTCCTCATCTGTCCACATGCTCATCTGTCCATGTGGTCCTCTGTCCATGTGGTCCTCTGTCCATGTGCTCATCTGTCCATGTGGTCCTCTGTCCATGTGTTCACCTGTCCACATGCTCATCTGTCCATGTGGTCCTCTGTCCATGTGTTCACCTGTCCACATGCTCATCTGTCCATGTGGTCCTCTGTCCATGTGGTCCTCTGTCCATGTGCTCATCTGTCCATGTGGTCCTCTGTCCATGTATTCACCTGTCCACATGCTCATCTGTCCATGTGGTCCTCTGTCCATGTGCTCATCTGTCCATGTGCTCATCTGTCCATGTGCTCATCTGTCCACGTGCTCATCTGTCCACATGCTCATCTGTCCACATGCTCATCTGTCCATGTGCTCATCTGTCCATGTGTTCACCTGTCCATCTCTCCATGTGTAGTTCTGTCCACGTGTCCACATGTTTGCCTAACTGAGGGGACAACAGACAAAGGTGAGCCGCCTAAAGAGGCTGCATCAGTTTGGTGATATTTGGCTCCACAGCGCCACCTATCCCTCTATGGCAGTAGTGCAGACAGAAGACTGCACAGGAGGACACGATGCTCATAGCTTCCTCTATAGATGGTGGAGCTATAGGTGGGGGGGGGGGGCTGCTGCTGCCCTCTGGGTGGGGGGGGGGGGGGGGGCTGGATTCTGCAGCAGCAGCACCATCCACACCTTCATGAGGCTGGAAAGCAGCTTGCTGAGGACTCAGTTGTGGTCTGAAGTCTCTCCAATGCCGCGGTCACATGTTCCACCAGGCCTGCAGGTCTGAGGACAGACGGAGGAGATTTCTGCTGCCCTGTGGGACAACGCGTCTCGCAGGGCAGCAGCGGGACATCCGAGGTCCATGCCGCTCAATCCCAGCAGCCTCGTCCATCGTCCAGTCCACCCATCTCACCCCCTTCGTGAGGCGTCCACAGGGAACCCTGCAGGACATCGTTCCTCCTGTTCTCTCTGTCCACAGAACAGCTCACACAACAATATGGAGTTAGAAGTTAGGAAGCTAATCCCGTCTGGGATGATGGGATCTGGGGTTCTGCACCTCTGCACCCGCCGCACACACACACACACACACACACACGTCACCACCGACACGGCGGCGCTACGGCAAAAAGCTTCACGTGTCGATGCTGCGTTGAGCGAAGCTCCGCCCACTCAGTCAGCTCCACGAACTACCAGAAGATAAACACGCTTAAGTTCCCATTCAACTCCCGCTCTCCGTGAGAGGAAACCACCACGCCGGTGATGCGATGGGCCTCTCGGGGGGGGCGTGATCCCGTGGGGATAAAGATGAGATAAAATGATAAAAATAAATGATGAATGAGTCCCATCCGCTCGGGGAAGCCTCTGGAGAATCCTCTCAGAACATCACAACAGTCCCGGGGACGCCGCCGCCGCTGCCGCCTGTCTGTCATCTCCTGCGTTCGCTCACTCACAGGAGCCATGTGCTCGTTACGGATTCATTCGGGCTCTTTGTTCCCCGCCCGCTCCATCGAGGGCTGTTGTGCCAGAGCGTGTTAGCAGCTTCCGCTTTACAACCGTCCAAATGAGAGTTTTACAGCACTTAAACTGCAGATGTAAAGTAGCAACAGTCGCTAATGAGGATTTTCTTCCCCAGGATTTGTAGCTTTAACCAGCCCCACCGCCGAGTTTGAAAGGATTAGCATATTTTAAAATCGAGAAGGATTGTTTGAACAGATTTGGTTGGCAAAATGAAGGTTTGGTGCAGAATCTGATCAGCTCAGCAAGCAAACGCAGCTCTCCAGTAGCAGCAGAAACACAGAGGGAAGCTTTAGAATGGAAAGGAAACCCTCGATCAACCACCAAACTTCAGGTAAATAAAGAAAAATATCATTAAAACGCAAGTTACGGCATAAACTTTTGTTCAAAATTGTGTCGTCACACTGGTGGAGGTCAGAATAGCGCCCAGTCAGCAATAGCCAACCTTTGCATAAACACATAAACCTGTAAACAACAAATACTTTGCTACACATTCAGTATGTAATCAACCCAAATGAGGCTGTCTGAGATCACGACTCTGAGCTGATGAGGAGGATCGTTGTGTTTAGCCCCCTGTCGTCAGTGATCCGGGATCTGTTCCTGGTTTGGATTCGTTATTGAAAACATCCGTTACGGGCCCATTAGTTCGACACGTGTGCTTTAGAGGCTGAAATAAACGAAGGTGGATGCTCTCCTAACGTGGTCGTAAAGGTGTCGGCTCCTCACACCTGAACACGCAACAGTGTCCTGTCATCCCCACGATCACACACGTTTGGAAATAAGTGTCCAGAAATCCGCGTTGTTAGTGTAAAATCAGCACGTGTGGGGCCGGATGTGTCGACGGGGCTGTGAGAGACGGACCTTTGTTGCTGTGAGGGCTGAAACGGATCATCGGGTTCAGGTCAGACGGCCGATCGGTTGGCTTTTACACACGACCTCTGCTTGACCTCTGTCAGGGAGACAGTCAGTCAGTCAGTCATAGAGACTCCCCAATGTGCTGGGATATTCGTGAGGCCAGTTTGAGCTGCTAGCAGCATCTGTTCGTGGATGGGAGGAGGCTCCTCCTCCAGCTGACCCCCGTCTCTGCACTGCATTCAGCCCTGGAAGAGGCTCAACACGCCCGTGCACATGCTTCAGGGATGGGGTGGTTTTAATTGTTCTTTATGGGAAGAGCCGTGTCGGTGGAAGAGTCCTGTCAGAGTTGCTAGTTTAATATAGATCCTCTTCTAGTTCCTCCTGGAGCTGCTGTTTCTCCTCTGGTTTGTGCTTCCCTCAGCACTGTGCTGCTCCTCTGCTTCTCCTCTCTCTCCTGTCTGCATCAGCTTCACCTGTTATTAAATCATCTCCAGGTCAGGATGCTCCCCTTTTGTGGGGCTTTACGTATCTTTGGAGCTGCAATCTTTGAATAACACAGGATTCCAGCTATTGACTCAGGAATCATGAATGAAATGAGCCAGTTGTGTTCGAATCCTCTCAGAACTAGATTCCAGATTTGGAATTTCACACTGAAAGATCACCGATTATTGTCCTGTTGGTATTCACAATCTATCGGCCAGTCGATGCATTATAACTGTGTGAGATCAATCCTTGAAACACAACCAGATGAACCTGTGAAGTAACAGAGCAGAAGGTGTGAATGTTGCAAAAAAGAAGCAGCAGAGCAGCAGCAGAGTAGAAGCAGCAGATCAGCAGCAGCAGCAGATCAGCAGCAGCAGAGCAGCACCAGCAGAGCAGTAGCAGCAGAGCAGCAGAGCAGCAGCAGAGCAGCACCAAAGCGCCTCACTTGGGTTGTTGTTAGTTCCAAGCAAAAACAGGAATCTGGCTCAACCTCTGCAGAAGACTGATCCTGTGTCTGCTGATTTACAATGAAACTGCTGCCCCCCACCCCCCTCGGTGTGTGTGTGTGTGTGTGTGTGTGTGTGTGTGTGTGTGTGTGTGTTAATTGCTAAATGTGATAAGTTACAGCAGCAACTTTGGGCTCTGGTCAATAAAACTCATTAACTCAACAAGAGGGTCAGTAGCTCTGTCTGCAGTAATACACCACCTATTTTGTCTTCCTCCCAGATTTGTGTGCGCGTGTGTGTGCATATGTGTGTGTGTGTGTGGAAGGGGGGGGGGGGGGGGGGGGGGGCATGCTTCCTCTGCGTATGCATGTGTGTCGCCACCCAATCAATGGCTGAGTTCAGTGCATTCCATTTTACAGGAGTAGAGCGAAGGAACTGAAGGAACACACACACACACAAACACACACACACACACACACACACACACACCCACACACACGCACACAGTGTTACACACTCCTATTTTTCAACATAATTACTGTCTTATTGGGGAAAATAACTGCACATGAGTGTCAAAGCTTGATCGTGATATGAGAGCAGCACGTTCACCGGCAGGTCCGTCTGTCTTCTCATAATCAGCTGATTTCATCTAGATTTCACAGATTTCCTCTCGGTGTGCTCTGCCCCTTTCTATTCCTCTCGGTGTGCTCTGCCCCTTTCTATTCCTCTCGGTGTGCTCTGCCCCTTTCTATTCCTCTCGGTGTGCTCTGCCCCTTTCTATTCCTCTCGGTGTGCTCTGCCCCTTTCTATTCCTCTCGGTGTGCTCTGCCCCTTTCTATTCCTCTCAGTGTGCTCTGCCCCTTTCTATTCCTCTCGGTGTGCTCTGCCCCTTTCTATTCCTCTCGGTGTGCTCTGCCCCTTTCTATTCCTCTCGGTGTGCTCTGCCCCTTTCTATTCCTCTCGGTGTGCTCTGCCCCTTTCTATTCCTCTCAGTGTGCTCTGCCCCTTTCTATTCCTCTCAGTGTGCTCTGCCCCTTTCTATTGACTGACCCGGGTGACCGTGATGAGCTCACCGGGTTAAAAGGCCGAGTTTTCTGGCTCTTTCTGGTGTTGTTGTGTGTTGCAGAGCTCACCCTCACCTCCTCCCCTCCAGATCTGTCTATTTAATGCAGATTTTTTGCTTCGCATATCACAAGTACACATTTTTTCTCCATTAATCTTTTATTGTATTCCCATCGTGAGCTTTGCTGGACCCGCCTTTAACCGAATAAAGCACTGTCAGTGTGTATTATTAAAACTGGGAGGACAGGTGGGGAACCGTCGTCTATAGGAAGAAATGGTCCAGCAAAAATCCTGAATGAGGGTGTTCGGTGTTCACTTCATGGAAGGTCAGGTGGTCTGATGGGTCCAGGTTCAGCAACATTATGGGCCCAAAGAATGAGGTCCGACTACCTGAAGATGCTGAATGACCAGATTCTTCCATTAATGGAGAATTTCTTCCCTGATGACATAAGCATATTCAAAGATGACAATTTCAGACATGAATCTTGTGTCATTGCAGAAACTTCTGGAAACAAAGTCGCAGTGAATGTGTCCGTAAACAAGGCTAACGAAACATTCGCGTGCGTGACTCTTGTTTGGTAGCGGAACCAGCATTTTTATACAGAGTTCAGTCTTCTGGGTATTATAAGAAGCTGCTGTTGAACCCGGTTGTTCTTCTCCAGAGGCTGTGGAACATCTTTTTAGAGGCCAGTAGCCACAACAGTCTGTGGTGGAGGTCAGAGGAGTCTCTGCTGATGTTGATGGCTCAGTGTTTCTTTTTGTTGTTTTGGATGGGAGAGGGTGAAGTACCGACGGTTTTTCTACACACGATGATCGTCCTGTCCACACCCTGCTAGACCCTGACCAGACGGAGATGCAGCTGTTCGGTATGCTCCCAATGGGGCCTCTGTAGAAGGTGGTGAGAATGAGGGGGGGGGGGGGGGGGGGGGATTAGCACCCCAAAAACTCTACTGTTGAGTTGTTGACCCGGAGTGGTATGTTGCTGGACTGGTTCCTACTGAAGGCAACAGGGTAGGGTAGGGTCCCACGATTTGAGGGAATCATGTGACATATGTTTACTGTAGTGGTGGTGTAACGGTAGTAGCAGATGATGTGATTGGGGTTAAGGTGGGTCCCTTAGGTGGAGCTCTTACGTGGAAAATCGTGGGTCAGGTGTGCGAAAACCATCGTGCAGCAGGTGGCTGCCCTGTGGGCTGCGGCACATCTCAGAGTTGAGGAAGAAGCAAAAGATTCAAAACAGCTTCATTTTGTCAGGAATTCTTATTTGATATGAAACGAGCCAAGCGTGGCGTTGAGGACTCAACTGAAGCGCTGGGACCAGCTGGGACCAGCTGGGACCAGCTGGGACCAGCTGAACTTACTTGGCCCACTTTTGAGGGCCTTTCTTTTCCTATTCTGAGTGTTGGTTATTCAGTCCACATTCTGGCTTTTCCTCTAGGCACCACCATTCCTCGATCTTATCCTTGCCAACTTTTCTTACTAGTTCCTCCCAACTTTTCCTAATCCTTTCTTCACAGCTTCCTGTGATCCCTTCTTCATTATCCCCCCCAGCTTCATGTCTTTCTCAGTTTCTCAGATGGGCTCCTGCTCAGAGCAGGTTCCAGTCCTCAGAGGGTGGAGTCGTTCGTACTCGACAAAGAGCATCTGGAGGGATATATTCTGCCTTGGTGTTCCAAGTTCTTATCAATATTAACCGAAACAACTCAACATATTTTAAAACTTGAGACATTTCACCATAATTAGACCTTTTCATTGTTTGTCATGTGCTCCACAGGTTCACAAAGTAGCAATCAGAAACAGATTCCAAGCAGCTACACCTTTAAAAACAGCAACAACCTATCGCGTCCCTATTTCCTTGAGCTGCTCCAGAATAATAACCCATCATCTCAAATCCTCTCCTTCCGCCCAACTCACCCTCCAATCTGCCCAACTCAGAGTCAAGAGCCTTCAGCGGCTCGCCTCCCCTCCTCCCGGGCTCTCTACCACAGCACATAGAATGTTCGCCGTTGTCTCACCACCTTGGGGCCTATAGAATTAAAGTGCTACATTTTATACGGGACTCAAATGACTTCACTTTCTTTATTCACTTTTAGCTCCTCCACAACATTTCCGTTGTGCTTTTTTCTGTATTTCCTTGTTTATTGTTTATTGGCGCTGGTTGTGAGATCAATGTGTCCCCTTGTGTCTGAACTCAAAGTCTCCGAAAATCTGTTCAAAGAGAGAATCTTTTGGCCCAAATCTCATTGTTAATAACCTGCCAGAGCAACTATGTGTGACATTCATCACAGGAAAATGGCTGATAATGAATGATCCACCTGTCTGTGTGTGTGCCAGCTTTGATCGCTGTGGTGTTAGCTGCTTCAGAGTTTAGGCCACATTAATCATCTGTCTCACTGTTTTGTGTTAGCACAGCAATTGCAGCCGGTGTAATTGGCTACGCACCATCACACTTAAAACCACCAGAATGCATTACTGGGCAGCTTTTTCCTCTCACTAACTGGGAATTCATAAAGCACGGGGTATTTTGAACGGGAGAATAAATAAGGGCAAACTTGGCAATTAAAGGAAAATAACATTAGCAGGTGGACGTCAGAGAAAAGCTCCAGCACTTCCGCAAGTTTCTTACTCTCATTGTTCGCTGTTTTGGTTTTAGGCTTTTTTGTATTCTATTAGTTATTTGTTTTTCACACTTGAGTTATTTGAACAAAAATGCAAACACAAAGTATCACACATGAAGAAAAAAGGACAAAAGAAACAAACCAAAAAGTAAAAGAAAGACAATCGAAAAGATGGTGTTTGCGCCCTGGCTTGTTGGGCTTTGCCCCCTGTGCTCTAGTTGTAGTTAAAGGTCGACCTCAGGCTGAAGCTGTACTTTATAGAGGAGAGGTCGGGGGGGTATTTGGCATCGCTGTCAGCAGCCTCCAGGGGGTTTTGTATCCAGTGTAGGAGGTTATATGTCTTAAAGGTTCGCCTTAAGGTTCCGCTCGAAACATCTGGTGTTTCCTTCATTTAAAAAAAGATCTGTGTAGTTGAGCTGAAAGAGTCGACATCTACATGATCTCAAATTACCGTACGGTGATAAGAACGCACCAGAAAGTCTGGTATCTAAGAGAGAAAGGTCCGTTTGGGAATATGAGTGGTGGACATGTGAGAAAAGGGAATTTTTTATTGGAAAATGTGCGCCTCCGTGGATCAGAGAGGCGCAGCTCTTTTTCAAATGAATTTAGTGACTTAGCAGAATTAGTAATGTGGGATGTGGAGGAGAAGTCCAGAGCAGGAGTTTGCACAAAATGAAGGTCCCCCATTAATAATGTAAAATGCCTCTACGTTGAAAATCGAAGTGGAAACCTAGAAATGAATTGCTCGTCGTCCCCATTTGGGGCATAAATGCTTGATAAAAGAACTTGAGTATTGCACAGCCTCCAGCAACAAATCGACCAGCAGGATCAGGTAGAACATTCTCGACCTGACATGGAGCATTACTACCAATGAGGATGGCAGCAGCGCTGCTCTCGCAATAAAGACAAAATCTCTTTTAATGCCAAAGATCGTATCACCTCATAAGTGTGACACAGCCGAGTGTCTGAGGATAAAAGAAAAGCAGAAAAATAATAATACCCATAATAAATAAGGATGCAGAAACAGAAAAAAAACAAGACAGAATATCAATTTTCAGCCTAAAAGACCTAAGTATGCTCAACAGCTTACACAGTAATAATATGAGGACAGCAAGGTAAGCCGTATTATATGGTGAAAAGGAGCTTTGCATGTGAAAAAGAAAGAAAAGAAATAATAAAGTAAACAGTTTCCCTCTAATGTGCACGGCTGGGAAGCCAGGCAGTAAACCAGCCTGGGTATTACCAATATAAGTCAACATCACAGCAATAACTGGTGCTCCAAAGAGCACATAGAACTGGTTGAGATACATGCACAGGGAAAAAGGCAAAATATCCGTCTGTGTAAGTCAGTTGGCCTCAGTTCTTGTGTCTTGTTCCAGTAGATCCACCAGAAGGTTATCAAAGAATGGCTCTGTGCCTTTGATCTCTTCAGGTGCTCCTCCAGCTCGATGATTCTGGCTTTCAGCTTGGTGTTATCAGTAGCCATGGATGTTACCTGTGCTTCTAAAGACTGCAGCTGCCTACCCTCAGATTCTGAGTCTAAAAACCTCATAATGTTTGCTAGCAGACCTGCTCTGAGCCCGGATAGCATGCTTGCTAACACAGTATTCACAGTATTTTTGATGTTTATCTGGACCTGGAAGCCAACTCAATAAACATCATTAGCCCAGGCGCCATTTTATCAATCGGTGGCTCGGCTGGGAAAAATCCAGAGAAATAATAAAGGAAAATGGCCAAGGGAGCCTTGGAAAATGCTGCTAATCCACCGCCACTAAGTTAAATTGTTCTCTGTTGTCATATTTTCACCATATTTTTTCATTTCAGCCATTTTCTTTCGTGTCCTCGGTCCAACACTCTCCACTTCCATTGTAAGTTGAAACTTTCTTTTGTTAGTAGACATAATTTTCCTTGTGATTGCGGCCTGTGGGACACAGGAAGCAGTGTTACCACCTTATATAGATTTAACATTTGTCTTTGAAGTTTATTTTGAGGGTTTGGGAGTGTATCATTTACCATCAAATATAGACGTAGGTCTAAAGATTCACCCCTCCTACTGGAGATTATGGTGGACTTTAGGAGCCATCTGGGGGAAGGAAACACCCCATGTTGTCATGACGATGACAGTAAAGTATAAAGTGATTTTTTTTTATTAAAAAAAAAGATTTTTCAGCGCTGGTTTTGTAATCAATGCAATGCAAAGACAGTGCTAACATGGAGCATCGACGTTAGCTGTGGCAACCATGGTGACATTTATTCTAGCACCAGTCTGGTAAACTGAGTCTATGGCATCTGTGCTGTCTTTACACCCTTTTATGTCAAAGGTTTGTGACTTTGTCTCACTGCCCACAGGTCCAGCTTGTGGTGCAGAGACAAACTGAGTCAGCACTTTGTGTTTGTCCTGATGGCACGATAGAATATCCTTGGGTGTCATTAGACAGAGGAGAATGAGGAGAAACAACCAGAGAAGTTGAATGGGCTTAAACTCCAGCAGCGATGTGGTGAAGCAATGAATAATTATTTAGCAGCAGTCACCTGCCGGCAGGAGGCCAACCTTTGCCTCATACTTCCTGTCTTTTTGTCCTCCCTTCACGGTTTCTGCCGCCCACTCGAATGACTATCAGCGCCTCTCTTGTTTATAAGAGTCGTTGACAAAATCGACCAAATTTATATCAAGCCTCAACACACGTCAGAGCTCTTCACAGGCTGTAAATCTAAAACTTTGAAATATTACCGTGCCTACTTGCAGGTATCTCTTCTGCCAACTACTGTTAATTACTTTTAATTATGATGTATTGGGGCAGCAGAAGCAGGTGGGCGTCTCATGGCAAGTCCTGTTTAGCTTCCTCTGGCTTCTAATATGAACAGCAGTCATCATTCAGCTCTTCCAAACTACAGTTATTCTACATGCAGATAGTTAAGATTTCCTATCGGGTCAGATTTGAGTGCTGAAGCTTTTCTCTTTACGAATTCCCAGTTAGTGAGAGGAGTTAACTGAACATAGTGACACTTAACACTCAAGCAACCAAAAGTTCCATATTAAGGTTGGGTCAATTAACTGATTAGCAGCTAAGCTGCAAGGTTCAAATGAAATTCAGCTTCCTAAAATTCGCTCTAAATAACTTCTAAGTCTGATGGTGGCTCGCTGAAGCTAAACCCGATGTCTCAAGGCGATGCAGCTAAGCTAAATTTAACAGCTAGAGTTCGTTTGAAAACTTGAAGGTAAGAGTTTGGGATTGTTGTAGTTTGTAGCTCCTAATTCTTTTTAGTTTTCAAGCTTTAGATGAGTAATTAGTTATATGAAGTAAAGTAATTACAGGAAGGAAATTTAATATTCTCCAAATTTAGATCGATTATCCTCCATCGTTATCTCCCTTCTCACTCCTTTTTTTCAGGGTGCACTCACTCCCTTGTGACCTACGGGGTACCCCAGGGCTCTCTCTTGGGGCCGCTTCTCTTCACTACTTCTCTTCTTCCTCTTGACAATATTTTCCACAAATTTAACATCCATTTTTCGCAGCTTCACAGATGACCCAGTTCTACCTATCCAGCAAACCTACCCCCCCCCCCCCCCCCCCCCCCACACACACACACACACACACACCACCACTTTACAAGCAGGTTAAAATGAAGTCATGTCCTGCTTCACCACAAACTTAACACAACAAAACAGGATTTATAGTATTGGTTGTACTTTTAATCTTTTGTTGTTTTATCCCTATTTGACCATGTAAAGTTTCCTTGAGCAGCAGAAGGGCACCACAAATTGAACTGTATTGTTACTGTTGTTGTTCATGTGCAGCAGCCTCTCTCTCTACCACTAATGTCACTCTGGAAAAGTACGTTGGGATTTAAAGGAGCCTCACTCCTTCATGTACCACATTGTGTCTCCCTGTTGTGTCTCTTTAATTAAAGACACCAGGAACAACAAGGACAACCACAGCTTTTCACATCCACAAAGTAGCTTCACCCCCCCTGTGAGCTGACCTCTGAACTATTAGGAACAAGGATGCACATCACTCGGGCCCCACACTAACCTGTTTTCACCTTGATTGAAATCTGACTGTAATGACTTGAAAACCCTTGACTGAAAATACATAAAAAACGAGACATCTTTAAAGTTAAACATATAGAAATGGACAGTTCAAGCTAATATAGGAGTTATAAAATAGTGCCGCAGTGCGATGAAGAGCAGCGGATAATAAACAGCATAACCGAATGTTAAATATGTTAATATTGGGCTAGATAATAATTCCTCCTTCATGACTGCACCAGAAAGGAGAGGGGGGGTGAGAGGGGGTCCGTTAATGACGCAGTGTCCTCTGGGTTTATGACGGAAAGTCTCCTGCAGGGATGGCAGCAGGACACCAAAGTCCTGCACTGCTGTTGTGATAGTTGTGCTCAGCCTCTTTCCTTTGCTCTGCGGTTCCTGAAAGAGGACGCGATCCATTGAGTGGGGAGGCTCTCAATGGACCCATGATAGAGGTCAGTCATGGCTTGTCTGCATCTTGATGCTTTGGAGGAAGTAGCGGGGCTGTTGAGCTTTCTGGACTGTAACTGTGGCGTTGTCTCTGGAGGCCAGATGCTCCCTAAAGTGTAGTTCCAAGAATTTGGAGAACGACCACCAGTGATCAGTGGAGGGGGATCGGTTGCTCTTCCCTTGAATCACCCCTGTGGATTTGAACCTTATGAGAGAGGTTGTGCGAATTGCACCAAGTCATTATGTTCCTCAATCATCCCTAAATATGCTAACCCATCTCTATTTCTGAACCATTGTGTCATCAGCAAATTGAATTGAATGGTTGGGGTGGTAGGATTAGCTGTGGTCCATGACGAGCAACTCAAAGTATTTCATGGCTCCTGGGGTAAGAGCAGCATGACCACAGTCATTAGACAGTGTGGATTTGAGTGTTGGGGAATTGGAACTCTTCTAAACCAGGTGTACACGTCAGCTTTGTAGGAGACATTAATGTCTGGAAAGACGTGTGCAGGACTTCCAGACATGGCCTGGATTGTTGTATTGATTTATCCTTGAGAAGACCCTCCAAATGCTCTAAGCTGAACGCCTGCAGAACTAGTTGGTAAGTGATGACTTCCAAATTCTGCCAACGTCTTACCTGTGAGGTTGTAGCGTGTCACTGCCTGAAATCTTGCTTATTCTCCCTTGTATGAGAGATTGGTGAGATTGGTGCTTTCAAGATATCTCCAAACACCCTTTATTCAAGATATCTGAAATAGGGTTTCAAGATATCCACAAACCAGTTTGATGTCTTGAGTTGGAATCACAACTGGTCAAAATAACATTGTAGATATCTCTAACTGGATTGGACATCTCTTCAATCTACCTAGTCAGAAATCTTGTATTGAGGTTATGCTAAAAAGTGGAAGAAAAGAGCAAGTGGCTTGCTATTCAATCATCGTAATCAATATTGTTTCTGCCTGTCTGTGCACTAGACGAGCTGAAAATAGAGAGGAATCGGCAAAAGACGACTCTTTCATCATCAGGTTCAGTGAACATCCAATGGAAAACCATAATAATGAGCAAAGAATGGGAATGCCTCGACTTGACAATGTCTTACGCAACAATTACGCAAAAACAATAGGTGTAGTAATCCAAGGTAGTTTTGTGTCAACAGGACTGTTTTTCTTCTCTTTTGAAGACGTTTTGCTTTCTATCCAGAAGGCTTCTTCTGTTCCTAACTTGCTAGGGACTGAGCTTGAAAATATAGCCCTTGTGGACCATTAGCATGCTAATAATGTTGGTGGTCACCTATGAGTCGTTGGCAGGGTCATTGGTAGGGTGAGAATCTACACAGACGTCAGGTGTAGTAGGATCTTCACATACTGATTTATTCTCAGACCCTTTCGTTGTGGCTGCTCTCAACTCCACCTAAAACGCTTCTCATGATTTTGTCCTTCGGCTCTGTACTTTCTTTTCGTTATTCTGAAATGGCTGGGCAAATCAGTTGCCTTATTATTGCCACAGGATCTCCAACAAGATGGGCGTCCTCTTTCAGAAATCCTTTGAGCTGGAACACTTAAAAACCCAACTATATTTTTCTACTCAAATTCTCTCCAAAAAAGGGATGACCTACTTTCCGGTGTTGTGAAATTACTTGTTCCCACATCTCCAGCTGTGTCGTACACTCTTTCTTCCATTTATCTTTTATTGATGTACTGTGTCATCCCTTTTAACTCCTCTAACAGCTTGTGTATATTTGATATGTTTCCATGGCTCTGACATGTAACCAAGTTGAAAGATCTTCAGTCTATCCAAATGGGTTAGTTACTACTTTGCTCTTTCCACTTAATGCCCAAGTTGCAAATGTCTATAAAGGTTCTGATTGGTCAAACCAAAGCAGTTTTTACGATCTTGGGACACTAGCAGGAGCAGGGAGGACTTGATGGGGGAAGATGGCAGCCAGGATCTGCTATTTAGAGGCCAGACAGACGAGTGCTCGTGGATGGACGTAATCCATTAGATTAGATGAAAACACTTAAAAAATGTTCTGCTCACTTTGAGAGTTCTGAAGCAGGTGTGTAGAAAAGTTCCCCAAGTCTGCCCTTTGGGAATGGAGGTGTCGTTTCATCAAGTTTCCTGATGCTTCTTCCAAACTAACCACAAAGTGCAGTTGTTTGAATCTGGGCAGAGCCCAGGAGGGATCGATGGTAGAGAGGGATGTTTCCATCAAGTCTCCATCAACCCCTGACAATGACGAGACGATCATCCATGGTCATGGTCCTAATTTAACTGTTGTTACTCGTCGGTACGGTGCAAGTCATGATTCAAGGACTTGTCTTGAGTCTTCACCATGTTTCAGGGAGGACAATGACACTTCCTAAATGCTGTCCTCTTCCTCCAACGGAAGGTCAGGATGAAGCTGATGTTCCCTTGGCTGGAGCAGAGGGCGACCGACTAGGACGTGCAGGCAGAGCCGCTTTCACATCGCAGCACTTCAGCCAGAGGAAACACATTTAACTGTGGAAGGTCCAACCCATTGAGGCTCAGGGAGTCTCTGGGATCAAGCTTTAGATAACCGGGATCACCGGGAGGAACCAGGATAAGGAGAAAATTTAAAAGAGAGACCAGGTGTCAGACTCTCTAGTGCCCTTCAGGGCCTGGGTCCTGTCTCCTACCTCAGGATCACCGAGAGGAACCAGGATAAGGAGAGAATTTAAAAGAGAGACCAGGTGTCAGACTCTCTAGTGCCCTTCAGGGCCTGGGTCCTGTCTCCTACCTCAGGATCACCGAGAGGAACCAGGATAAGGAGAGAATTTAAAAGAGAGACCAGGTGTCAGACTCTCTAGTGCCCTTCAGGGCCTGGGTCCTGTCTCCTACCTCAGGCCCTCGGCCTCGGGGACTTTCCACAAAAGAATTTGAAGCAGGTGCCTCCTGCTGACATAGATAGATACGTAAATCCTAAACTAAAGCTTGAACTAGACTCTCTCTTCCCACTTCGTGTCCTATTCAACCTTGTGGAATTCTCATTTCGTGTTCTACCTTCAGTTTTTTATTACCTTCAGTGAGTTATGAGAGGTGGCAGCGGCATCTTCGGAGGGATGTAGAGGCTACACGTGCACTGCAGGCTCTTCCACCACGTCCACGTTCGCTCATTCATTATTATTTCATGCGATTGCGATCTTGATGTCTACGATGACCCGACGTCCCCCTTTGCCCAAACTTGTGCTCTCTTTGAGACCTACAGATGTGTCCAGCTGCTCCGGATTTTATCGAGCCTCAAACATTTTTCCATGGAATTTATGCTGCATTTCTCTGTGTCGTCCACGCCCGACCCCGCTGATGTGCAGAAGTGTAGGAAAGAATAGGAAAATAAAGACAAATTGCTGAAAAATGTGGGGTGGTTCCCACCCAGAAACAGGCTACCAGAACATGTAAAGTTCATTATATTTATGGTTTACGATAACTCAAAATTGTACTTCAAAATTATGTTATATACAAATACTAACACCTAAAAGGCTGGAAGGGCAACAGTAATAATTCCATGTGCACAGTAATTACTGCTGCATGTAATTAGTGCACATTGTCACTGATCCTGAGTGATTCCAAGGTCGTCATCCCTCGGGGGTCCCCTTTTTGCCCCCCCCCCCCCCCACCTTGAGTATTTGCCTGTCTTGCCTGTTGGCACCTCTGGCTATTGATCTGGTTATTTGATCAATCAATTAGTGGGACGTGAAGCTTTCACCATGGGCTCCACGGGATTCGTTCGATACGACAGCACAAGAGCGACGCAAACGCAACATTAGACAACCACGTGTGTTGAATGACTCCACCTTTTGCCTTACACATATATGATAGAGTCATAATGTTGCAACAGAACAGTATCGATTGATTGATTTAATTAGGCTCCCCTTCAGCTAATTACACATCAGCTACTCCTGCCGGAACCAACCAAACATTCACAATTACAGCATAAATAAAGGAAAAACAGATTACAAAAACAGCATAAACTATATCAAAATGACAGGTGTAAAGCGATTAAAAGCACACATAAATCACCATTTTTGACTGCATCCAGAGCTCCAGTACATCAGAATCTTAACCTCTGTGTGTATAATGGACAGAGCTGATGTTTCGATCGATTCCTTGTATGCGGAAGCCTGATTTTCTGGATTCACACCTCAGCAGAGGGAACACTGATACTGCGTAAAAGCTAATGCACTGATATCAGCATACATGCTAACATGCTTCTGCCTGTTTTTGTGTGTTTTCTAGTGCTGGGCCGAGACTCTGTAGCTGCAGCCCGAAGGTGTCACTCCATCTACAAAGGTTTTGCTCAGTGTCTCATGGCTCTGGGAGACAGTCTGACAGACAATGCCCGTAGGGACGAGGACACAAACGAGATACACTCCATCTGTAGGTCAGTGTGTGCTTGCAAGCACATTATGAGACATATTTTCTACTTCCACAAGGTTGCTCGGCTATCTGAAGGCGTCCGAGCTGCGTGTCTGAACCTCTGCGACGCCTGTCTGGCTTATCCAGAATCATCTCACATGTTTTAATCATAAAGTAGCACCTCTTTCAAATTACTTCTGTGGTTCAAAATAAGTTGAAAAGGAGTGGAATGACCTTACAAACCTTTTCTTTGTGGGAGGGGGGTGAAGTGTAGGTGTACTCTGTCTCTCAAAAGATTCCTTTAAAGCAAAATCTAAACTCTTTTAGTAGCTGCTTCATATAAAGTGTTTGAATCTTTATCGGATGGCCGATACAAGAAAACAAGAACAGTCTTAATTGTCTGATAAAAGTGATCCAAAATTCCTGGAATAAAGCAAAAGTACTTCGTTATAATGTGGGAGGAGTGTGTGTGCGTATGTGCGTGCGTGTGTGTGTGTGTGTGTGTGAGTGAGTGCCTGAGAACACAACAGTACACACACATCAGCATTTTCCCCCAGAAAATTTTCTTCCCTTAAACCAATTATTCCAGGGTGGCCACACTGTCAACTTGCGCACGCACACACACACACACACACACACCCGCACACACACACACACGCACACACACACACACACACCCGCACACACACACACACACACCCCTCTTTCTTTAGAACGGTGATTGTAGAATACCAGATAAAGAAAACCCAGTTTAACTCAGACTGGTCTCCATTTACGTCAATAAAAGTTGGTCATTCATCCATCCATTCATTCATTCATTCATTCATTCATTCATTCATTCATTCATTCATTCATTCATCCATCCATTCATCTTCACCTGTGGCTTCCCCGCTGACCTCTGATGCTGCTGGTGGCCCCTCCACATGGCCCTTGATTCAACTGCTGGACCTTCACCACCTCCAGTGCTGTTGCTGGAACTTTCTGATTCCTTTCCCAGCTTAACTGAGAATAAAGTTTGAGTTTGTTTTGTAGAAGGCTCTGAATGTGGCCGAGCTCTCCGGGGCCATCAGTCCAAGGGCGATGGACCTCTTTGTGCTCTATCTCTCAAGGTAAAAGACCAAGAGAGCAACCTTCCTGTTTTCTGTCATTGTACAAGCGTGGATATTTTCAGAGAACTCATACATAAGAGACAATAAGAGAAACTGTTTCTCTGTAATGGCATAACCCTCCTTCCTTGAAAGGAGGTTGACCTTCAAAGTTATTTTTATCTGTTGCTGTGTGACAGAAGGCTAACCAGAGCTACACGCATCCAATGGTTTATCCACAAACGTGGCGGGAATTGGACCATCAATGCCGACGGGCAATATGGCGAATTTGGACGACCAAGCAGATTTCAAATGTAGACTTGTTGTTGGCAGTACAAATGACCATCTGCTCCATTTTGTAACTTCATTTGGATTTAATTAAGATGATTAAGATGAATTGGAGGCTTTGGGAGTGGTGGAGGAGAAAATAACAACTGTACAGGTGTGTGTGTGTGTGTGCGCGTGTGTGTGTGTGTGTGTGTGCGTGTGTGTGTGTGTGCGTGCCTCAGCATGGCCCTGCAAACTACCATGGTACCACTCTATTTCGGTTATTCCTTGAGGTACCAATTAAAGCACTAATCCCCCAACCCTGCCTGTGAGTGTCGTCAAACACAGCTCAGTGTTCCCGCTTTCCCCCAATTTACTCCTCATTTCTGCTTCTTTACATTTTCCATCCCATCTACATACTCCTGCCCCCCCCCCCTCCTCTCTTTTCCCCTCCCTTTCTTTTTCATCTCATTTGCTCTATTCAGAAATGGATCTTAAAGCGTTTATTTTCAAGCCACTTAATGAGGAGGGAGGTAGCGCCGTGCTCCCAGCTGAAGAGCCACAAGCGTGCGCGCACACGTGCACGGGACTCTGCAGCCTGAATAACAGGCTGGGATTTGCATTTAGGCCAAGGCTGTTCCATTGTCAGAACCCTCCCAGGAGTGCAGCGCTGCTTTTTATTTCCCGTACTCCCGATGAGCTGCACGCAGAAACCCAACGTGGCGCCACAATAGGGGCCGTGAAAAGCAACGATAAAAGGCCACAAAGAGATCATTTGATTTGCTTCAGCTCCACAGTCGATCCTGGGCTGGGCAATAAAAATGTACAAAGCAATAAGGTAATTATAGATCGCATTTAAACAGTACAGATCAACAATTACACCGTGTCACACCCGGTTGCTGCACACTCTCATGGGTCTTTTCACGCACGACTGCGGAATTATCACGAGTTGACGTGTGTCAGAATCCAGGGGTGTGCCAGGTGAGATGACGGAATGGCCGCATCGACCCCCCCATGATTGAGCTAGAGAGGATGTCGGGGTGGGACGAGCACCCCTGGAAGCACTCAAACTTCCCAGCTCTCCTGATTGGTGGAAAATGTGTGCGTGTGTTTGGCATTTTGCTAGCAAAAAGTGTGTTTTAAAGTAAGAACCAGAGGAAACAGCTGGAGCAGATGGGGGGGGGTCTAATGTAAACCAAGGCATCCAGGTCAGCGCATTGCCTTTTGCATGTGTTGGGAGTTATCAGGCAAAATGGGGACCAAAACATGATGCGGGCCAGTTTGAAAACTGTGTCTTCCTTGGCCTAATGTTGAGACCCCTCCCACCACAACTGGGAGCCAATCACAATTGACCAGATTGGAGCTGTGGTTCCTGGACAGATACGTGGTCGCCAAGAACTGGGCGTGGCCTCTAGAGGGCGCTGCGCCGTGGTCCAACCAGAACGTTATCGGCCAAACAGGAATGGCCCCGTTTCAGCGCCAACATGGGGCCGATTTGAAAACTGTTTGGCGGCCTTTCTTCCAGGCAGTTAGAAGGTTGTGGGACTCCAAGGGTGGAGTATGAAACATCAAACAGACAGGTCTCGGTCACATGACCGTAGAGATTATGCGGACTGGCTTGGCGTGAGGTTTGGTCAAAATTTGTACGAGTAATATCAAGAATTGTGTTTTGGAAAAAAAAGGCCTCCTGGTGGCGCTGTGACGGAGGGACCGGTTCTTCCTTGACCTCCAGGGAGGGTACGTGCAGTGTGTCATGCCAATTGGTCCCACGGTGCCAAAGATTACACACACACACACACACACACACACACGGATGGACAATGTGAACAATGCTTTCGACCTTCGGAAAATGTGGCTGGATGTTATTGGAAGCTTGTTCCATCCACCAGGGACTGCAACAATTTAAAATTCCATTATCTTCTAAGATATTTTTAGATAGTTGCCTGGTTGCCTATCTCTCAGCATCACCCCCGACAGTCTCAGAAATAAGTCTTCTGCATGTTAAGTGGCACACGGAGCAATAAATGTCTGTTGTTCTCCGACACAAGTAGACAAGGAGGGAATACAGGAAGCAAAGGGAAGCTGGGAATCTTCCCCTGACACTTGAGTTGTTTAAGTGCTAATTTGGAGCTTTTGCTGCTGCTGCAGGAGTTCCTGCTTTTCTACTCTTTAGTTGAACTTTGCTGTCAAAGAGCAATGAAAAGCACCCGAGAGCTGAAGGTCTGGAGGCTCGGGGTGTCAGCAGAAGCACGATAGCAGCAACACTGGCCTATTCTCAGGAGGAGCTATTACTGTAAATGCACACACACCCACACACACACACGCACGCACGCACGCACGCACGCACACACACACACAAAATGCGGTAGTTTTCTGAGCAACATACTGCATAGAGTTGTGTGTTTTCTGTCTATTTCATATATATAATTATTTCAGGTCAGTGCACTCTACACGTGCAGCCTGCATGACGACCGCACGACGACTGCAGGACGACTGCATGACGACCGCACGACGACTGCACGACGACCGCACGACGACTGCACGATGACTGCAGGACGACTGCAGGACGACTGCAGGACGACTGCAGGACGACCGCATGACGGCCGCATGCCGACCGCACGACGACCGCATGACGACTGCACGACGACTGCAGGACGACTGCATGACGTCAACAGTGCAAATTAGTGGGTTTGCTGGACACCCATCAATCCAGAAGAAGGTGTCTCCAGTATTCACGGACATCTTCAACACCCATTGTGCCAGCATGCTTCAAGGTCACTGTGGTGGTGGTGGTGGGGGGGGGGCTTCTGGACCACTATTGTTGGTGGGGTTAATTGTTGTATCCAAGGTAGTTTTCTATGTCAACTGGACATAGAAAACTACCTTGGAAACAATGACCTGGATGATTGAGAATCTACACAGACGTTAGTTGTCGTAGCAAACAGACAATAATAACAATCACCAACACACTCTTAGCCCGGGACGATGCTGATAACACACCCCCCCCCCCCCCCCCCCCCCCCCCCCCCCCCCCCGATGTCCCCCAACCCTCAAACCCGCCGGTGTTGTTTCTGGCATGGGAGCATCGGACCAGATGAAAGTGGGTTGATCCAGCAGCTTTTGTAGCGGATCATTTCCTCGTGTGTCTCCTCGCTTTAGCCTGACTCGGTTGTGCTCCATCATCCATGTGTCTCTTTGTCCAAGGTCGTGGGATCAGTTCCACAGCTGTGCCAACGTGGCCATGGCCGGCTGTCCACAGGAAGCCGCGGTGGTCTGGGAGTCTCTCCGCCAGGAATCCAGGAAGATGCAGTTCTCCGGAAACCTCTACGACATGTGCTCCAACCGCCAGGAGCTGCCAGCAGGGTCCCCATCAGCAGGCGTCACGCCCAGTCAGAACCGGATCAACCAGGAGTCCTTAAGGGGCCACGCTCCACCTCTGGACGGGCTCCAGTTCCTCCTGATCAAATTTCCTCTTCTCCTACTGGTGTGGATGATTGTGAATGTGGAGGATGAGCGTGACTAGGTGTGAAATGGTGTGTTTCCCTTCCCAGAGGTTGGTTTTCTTTGGGCTTGGATACGTCTAGGTGGCACGTTCAGAGAGCCAGTCTTTGTAAAGTATGTTTCAACAACTCTTCATGCATTTTCATGCATTTTTGCCATTTGCACAATTCTGTTGGACGACACAGTCATTTATGATCCCTCGTTTCTGTAGCTAGCGATACAAATGCCTTGATTCATCTCATTTCTGTGGTTGAGGAAAATACTTGAATTTGATACCAAAATCCAAGCAGAACATGAGGAAATTGATGTTTACGCAGCTGCTCAGATTCAATCAGCCAATAAGGTTGAGACAGCTGCGATCTGTTCGTTGGGAGATCAATATTGTTGCTAATTGGTACTAATAAAGTTGCCTTTTCTTTAATCACACTGTCTTTTTCGAATGACCCCAAATTATTTCAATCTTTTAATGCAACAACGTCCTTTTTCCCCAGAACGGTGTTAGGTTTTAATGCAACAAGGGCCTAAAGGTATTTTATTGGACTTTTATAGTTGTTGATGTGAGGTTGTTATAAGTATCACTGTTTCTTCTGGCCTGGAGCGGAAAGAGCACCATTAATCTACCTCCAGGTCTGATACCCATGGGGGGGGGGGGCACGGATGGCCCCCTCACCTGACCCTCTTGCTATGAGCATTAATAGAACCGTAATAATGAGTAATAATGAGGCACTTAGAGACGCTCCATAAGATCCCACATGTTGTTCCTGGGATCTGCTGGAGCCACTCCTCCAGCTTGGGGGGGGGGGGGGGGGGGGGGGGGGCAGCTCCAAGTGCTGTAGGTCACCAGTGTCCAAGTGTCCCATTGTGACTGGACATGTCCCCTGTAGTTGTCCTGATGAGTTCTTTAAGACTAGAAAAGGGAAACTTCATTCATGAAACAAAACGGAAGGTTTCATTTTTTTGCATTTGTGAGTCACTTTGAAAAATCTAAATCTTTAACAGACAGAAACAAATAGAACAGAGGTCCGATGCGCATTAGCGGGCGTGTGCACGTGCGCGCGCGCGCGTTTATATGCGGGTTCACCGCAGGAATCCAGTAGCTTTATTAGCCCAGCTGAGCTCTGACCTTTTCACTAATTGTCTAATCAATCGAGCTCCATCTTTCCAGTCGAGCCTCCGTCAGATCGGAGCGATTGGCCACTTATTTTGGCCCATGTGCAGCATTTTAGGCCATTTCAGAATAAAAGCACATTAACCGGACCTCATTAGGCCCGGTGAAGATCTTCAGCGAGACAAGAGCAACATGCTGGTGTCGTTTGTACTCTGGCCCATCGTTGAATAGCTGCTAAATTAGCAACAGATGGGACGCGCGTGCATCCAGGCCAGTTCTGAAACCAGGAGCTGTCTTCTTGAGTAGCTTCAGACCTTCAGGACAAACGGATGAGAACCAGGAAGAGGAGCAGGAATGATGCTGAGGGCCGGGGAATGAGGACAGGACGCAGAAGAAGCGTCTCAGAGACGCCCCGGCGCCACCAAAGTGGAGTCTGATAAATGCACCGGTAATTTCAGTGTGACGCCGGCTCACGCTGAATCGGGGGGACGCGGTCCCTGAAGTGTCCCCAGGACAGCAGGCAAACAAGCAAACACTAATGAATTATCCATAGGGTGGGGGGGGGGGGTCATGTGGAGGCAGGAAGGAACAGAGAAAGACGCAGGGGTTCTGAACACTCCGAACGAGTGACGTGGGTCCAACTTCCTGTAGCCTGACCTAGTTGGGGGGGGGGGGAGCAGTACCAGTTACAGATGGGCTCACCCCCTCCTGCAGTCTGGGCTCTGGAACCCCCCCACCCTGAGGGGGGGGGGCTGGTGTGGGCTAGCGTGGAGCTCCCCAGCTTGTGTTGGGGCGCCCCCCCCCCCCGTAGATCCCTCTCTGCCTACAGAGGCCTCTGGATGAGTACTGAAAGGTGCTCGGGGGGGGGGGGGGGGCTTCAACTGCCTCAGCAACACTAAATGTTAAATGTAAATGTAAATATTATATATAAATGTTTCAAGTCAATGTTCAGAACAACAGAGAAGGGCGGCGCTCAGTTTGAGGTGGGGTTTAGTTTAAGAAAACCAGTCATAAGAGACATTTTTAACGTTCGGCACCCGATACACAAGGGTCACGACCCCCCCCCCCCCCCGGAGCCGTGCAGCTTCCAGCCTTGCTAGCATAGCCAGAGCAAACGGCTCCATCATAGATAACATAGATAGATAACGTCCTCCATCATGGATCTGCTCTGAAACGGCACCACACACACACACACACACACACACACGCACACGCACGTGCACGCGCACGCGCACACACACACACACACACACACACACACACACACTCTAGCCACTCAAAATATAAGGGAAATAAATAGAAAACACATGTGAGAGAGACGATAGAAGGAAAGAATCACATAGATGAAGAAAATCTCTTGAACAGATGATACTGACTCTGGGGGGGGGGGGGGGGGCAACAAAAGGAGAGGCCTCTCAAAATCCCCCCCCCCCAAAAAAAAAATCAGGTCTGAAGCAAGAAAGTGTTGATCTCTTACAGCAATGATGAAATGGCTGAAGCGTCCTGTCCCCTCCCAAAAGATCCGGCTCCATTTATTTGGTGTGTTTTTAATTAGCTAAAGATCCGGATTCTCCCTAAATCAGCAGGTCAAACGCTGATGAAGAGCCGAGCGGGTCAGCGGGGTCAGAGGTCGGCAGGTCGGTGCACAACGACCTCATTTCTTCTTCCTAACTCAGACAAAATGAAGATTGTTGGAGCACAAAGGAGGCAGAATTGAGCTAAATTCCATCAGTTCTGAAAGGGCTGGCTTAAATAAAGACCATCATTCTGTAGCAGTGCACTTTCATTATGTAATAAATAAAACCAATAACGTTGGCTGATGTTTTTTTCCAGCTTTCTGTCAAAATAAACCTTAAACGTGATTCATTTCAGTCGCCTCCAGACAATCGGACCAGTGATTAAACACAACTCGCCTCAGTTTCTGTCACAACCGGATTAGAGTTTAATAAAACCGCGTGATTATTCATGCTGTCTTCAGCCTCTGGGGACACCTGGTGGACCTGTGGAAGAGCGCCCTCTTATGAACAGCTGGAACATCTGGCTCATCCTTGAGTTGCAGCGGCCCCAGTTGGGCCCCAGGAGAACCAGGCTTCCCCTGACCCCCCCTGTGTTGTTGAGCTCTGGCCACCAGTTTCCTTATTTCTTGTCTCACTTTGGCCCCTGGCCCTGCTCAGACACAAGGACTTAGTCTGTAGTTGTTGTTGCAGTAGGTTCTATACATTATAGATACATCATATATGCGTTATTGGGTTATTGGGCTTCGGTGATTTCGACATAAAATTAAACTTCGTTGCAACAGTGACACCACGTGGACGCGTCGGGAACTGACACAAACGTCAATACGTTATTTCCATACATTTTCCAACCGGTCCAACATTTTACCTGCTGCGTCATCGGGACACACCCAAAATATACCAATACAGCCCGTGTTTATATTATAGGGGCATTGAGTCTATAAATACCCCGACCTCATGCGCCAATTTTGACAACTCCTTTAATTTCACTCTCTCTTTACAACTAACCAAAAAAACAAAAACAACCGTCCACTTCAGCTCTTCACGTCATGGCTTTTTCAAAATGTCATTATGGTGGAGTGATGGTATATTATATAGTTGACAGTGTGACAGGAGCCAAAGTTATACTTAATATAAAGCTTGATGTTCCTTTGCGCATGCTATCAGAATCCTGCTTGGTGTTTGGTGGCGTTTTATTTTGAAAGCGGGCACCGGAAGCTCACGCCCGCGTCGACTTCCGCCAACTTGACCGAGAGGGTGGCTGCGCTTTAAAAACACCGTCCGGAGAAGAGACTTCACGGACAAACTTTGGATACTTTTAAATATTCTCCTCTGGAAGCTTCGGAACTGACGCCGGGCGTTGCGAGCGGCACCACGAACACGTTTGACTTGTTTTCCCTTCAGGAAGAAACTTGGGAAAAGTGAAGTGAAAATGGAGAAGCCGAGCTGAGTGATAGTGGGGTGAGGAGGCTGGATTTGGCCAACTTGGGAGTCCAACCCTGCTGCTAGTCGGCTAGTTAGCCTCCGACTACCCTCGGCTCTCCGGGACAAGGAAGGGTAAGATTCTCCTGCACTTTTGTCCCCTCGGTATGTGGATGCTCTCAGGAGCCGGAGCCTCTCCCGGCCAGGCTGGTTCCAGGCGCGGATCCACTGGAAAAGGTCGTCCTGACAGACGAGGCCTGTTTATTCTCATTTAATTAAGCTGTAATGGAGATTCCACCACTTTGATTTAACGTCAAGACGTTTTCCAGAGTCAGAATGTGAATCTGGTCATTTGAAACTTCCCAACTTTTGTTTTTTTGTTGTTGTTAAAAGTGAACATTGATGTTCTACAGTGTCTAGTTTTAAGGAGTTTATTTGTTCGGCTCCTTTAGGTTTGTCTTTCTGAACCTGATGCTAAAGATCTGTCTGTTTTTCTTTGTCTCTTACTCCCAGTTTCAGAGCAGCTTTCCTCTGTAACGGACCTCCGTTAGATCCCGAACCGGTTCCTCCTCCATCCGGTCTTTCTCCGGGATCGTCCACACCGGACCGCCACATCGGGACCAACCCCGCCGCTCTTCCTCTGCCCTCGGACCGCGGATGTTCACACGCATGCAGCGGCGCTCAAAGGTCACGACTGGCGCCGGCCGCGTCCAGCAACCCTCTGTGGGCCCGACCCGGACGCCCGATGCCCTGAGTGCGTTGGACCGGCTGTGATGAGGCAGGACTCCTGGTGGCCTGAGGGGCTGACGGGGCAGCGGCCCGAGGTGATGTGATGGGGTGCAGGAACAGTAAGGTCCTCCCCGAGCCTCCAGGGGACGTTCAGCTGGATCTGGTCAAAAAGGTCAGAACCAGCACCTGGGTCTTGGTTCTGCTCGACTCTTAAATAACGGCGTGACCTTTGTGTCCCGGCAGGTGGACACGCCGCAGCCTCCTCAGACGGACGTCTACAAGCACTTCATACGTGGGGACTGCGCCCAGAGCAAAATGGACGGCGCCGGCGACAAGGCGCGCTCCGCCCACCCGACCCAGGACCGGACCGCCTCCGCCCAGCCCCCGGCGGAGCCGCCCGACCCGCAGCGCAGGAAGGTGGCCAAGTACCGCGCCAAGTTCGACCCGCGCGTCACCGCCAAGTACGACATCAAAGCCCTGATCGGGCGCGGCAGCTTCAGCCGGGTGGTGCGCGTGGAGCACAAGAGCACGCGGCAGCCGTACGCCATCAAGATGATCGAGACCCGGTACCGGGAGGGGCGGGAGGTGTGCGAGTCGGAGCTGTGCGTGCTGCGCCGCGTCCGCCACGCCAACATCATCCAGCTGATGGAGGTGTTCGAGACCGCCGAGCGCGTCTACATGGTGATGGAGCTGGCCACGGGGGGCGAGCTCTTCGACCGCATCATCGCCCGCGGCTCCTTCACGGAGCGCGACGCCACCCGGGTGCTGCAGATGGTTCTGGACGGGCTCAAGTACCTCCACACGCTGGGGATCACCCACCGGGACCTGAAGCCCGAGAACCTGCTTTACTACCACCCGGGAGCCGACTCCAAGATCATCATCACCGACTTCGGCCTGGCCAGCAGCAGGAAGAAGGGCGACGAGTGTCTGATGAAGACCACCTGCGGGACGCCGGAGTACATCGCCCCTGAGATCCTCGTGAGGAAACCCTATACGAACGCCGTGGACATGTGGGCGCTGGGGGTGATCTCCTACATCCTGCTGAGCGGGACCATGCCGTTCGAGGACGACAACCGGATGAGGCTGTACCGGCAGATTCTCAAGGGGAAGTACAGCTTCTCCGGAGAGGTGAGCCCCCCCCCCCACCCCCCCCCCACCTTTAACGGTTGGTTCACATCAGGACTTTGGTGGCAGCTGAAGGTTGAGAAGGTTTAAAAGGAAACGTGCGTTCAGGTCCTGGCTGTTTTTAATTTAAACGACAGTTTCCAGGTTGGATCCAGCTTTTTGTTCTAAACGGCTCTTTAATCACAGCTCAGAGCAGCATCGGATCAAAGCACTGGAAAAATCCAAGATAATCGGTGCTGAACCACTATCACTGCCTGTCTGTCTGCCTGCCTGTGTGTGTGTGTGTGTGTGTGTGTGTGTGTGTGTGTATATATATATATATATATATATATATAAAAAAAAAATATATATATATATATATATATTTTTTTTTTTTTCTGTCTGTCCTGCCTTCATTCCTTTACTTCCCTTCCCTACTTCCTGTCTTCCTTCTTTCCTTCCTTCCTTACTTCCTTCCTGTCTTCCTTCCTTCCTTTCTTCCCCCGTCTTTCTTCCCTCCTTCCTGTCTTCCTTCCTTCCCTCCTGTCTTCCTTCCTTCTCTCCCTCCTTCCTTCCTTCCTTCCTTCCTTCCTTCCTTCCTTCCTTCCTTCCTTCCTTCCTTTCCTTTCTTTAGATTTTTTGTCCCCCCCCGACCCGGATCCGATCGGGTCAGTTCCCCTGGTGCTGAAGGTCTTGACCCCTGAAGGGGAAACTCCACCTTCGGTGACGCTGCAAATCCCTGACGGCTGTCTTATATGTAACGTGCTAACGTGTGCTAACGCGTGCTGACGCGTGCTAACGTGTGCTAACGCGTGCTGACGCGTGCTAACGCGTGCTGACGCGTGCTAACGTGTGCTGACGTGTGCTAACGCGTGCTAACGTGCTGACCTGTGTCCCCTGCAGCCGTGGCCCAGCGTGTCCAACCTGGCCAAGGACTTTGTTGAGCGGATCCTGACGGTGGACCCCAGCGAGCGGCTGACGGCGGGTCAGGCCCTGAAGCACCCCTGGATCATAAGCTTGGCCGCGTCCTCCTCCATGAAGAACCTGCAGCGCTGCATATCTCAGAACCTCCTCAAGCGGGCGTCCTCGCGCTGCCACAGCACCAAGTCGGCCCAGTCGACCCGCTCCAGCCGCTCCACCAAGTCCAACAAAGCCCGAAGAGTCCGGGAGAAGGAGCTGCGCGAGCTGAACCGGCGCTACCAGCAGCAGTACAACGGGTGAGACCCCCCACGGGGCTCCAGGGGCCCAGAGGCCACTTTGGCTCTCGTCCTGGGTGGCCAGACATGGCAGACTTGGTACCGACCAGCAACATTTGTGTCCAGAACTTCTCGGCCTCGTCTTGGACTCGTCCCTCCTCTGTTTGTCCCCCAGAATCTCTACATATTTATTTATTACTGACCTGAACACACAGTCTGGATCCAAACGGCCACTGGACAATGACCTTGATGGACCTTGACCTAATGACCTTGATGGACCGTGACCTAATGACCTTGATGGACCGTGACCTAATGACCTTGATGGGGCGGGGCGAGCCCCCCCCTCCCCCATTGCTGTGATGTTGCTGCTATGTGCAGCTCTTGTCTTCCAGACGTCTCCTAAAAGTCCTAATGAAGGTCGGTCATCTTAATTAAGTCTGCCTTTCTCTCATCTGTCTCTGGGGGGGTGGAGGGTGTGTGTGGGGGGGGGGTCAGGGGTGGGGGGGGGGGTCCTGAAGCCCTTTAGAACCACTTCAAGCTACAGTGCTGTAAACGGGCGAGTTTCCAGGCTTTTGTGGCGTAAAAGGATGAGAATGACGGACTTTTGAGGTTGACGGAGGCCCCCAGCCTGAGGGTGCCCCCCCCCCCCCCCCAAAAAAAACCGTTCTCACCAGAACGTGCTGCAGCTCCTTTGCCCTGGACCCTCGATCAGCTTCAGAGGGAAGTCTTTTCCTCTTGTTGACTGTCTTCACGGTGGTCCCTGGACATTCTTCTGCCCCCCCCCCAACATCAGGCCCCCCTCCAGACCAGGACGATGGGAGAATCTGGAGCTGGGAGAGCTGGACTTTGACCACTATTGGACCAGATCGTTTTCCTTCTCCCACCCAAACAGACATTTAAGCCTTTTGTTTGAAGTGGTTTGAAGTTACTGGGTTCTTCTTCTCTCTCGGTTCCCTTCTTCACATCTGCGTCTTAAACCTTTTGGACCCAAAGACGTGCCGGAACCAGCAGGCCCGGCTGCTCCCGCTCACCTGTTTCCAGCGGTTTTAAGTGACGAAGAAGCCACCTAAAATCAAATTCCCACCACATCCGACGGCGTCAGAATTAAAGTTCACCTTTTTTCGAGGCTCCGACCGACGTCGGCCTGGAACTGTTGGAGCAGCGGCCACGAGGCCGGAACGACGAAGAACCACTGAAAAGAACCGTGAACTCGTGTTTCCATGTTCGGAGGGGTGGTGTTTGCTCTGGAAGTGCACTTAAATACCAGAATCTGGGCCAACTTATTCAGTCCAGGATGGTTCTCTTAGCGGGGGGGTGGGGGGGTGGGGGGGGGTCCTTGACCTTCACCGTTGGCCGGTGTTGATGCCCCGGACGTGCCTGATGGTCCGTTTCCTCGTATATTCCTGTTTCACTGCATAACTGAGCTGTTGTTTTAGGGCAGTTATATGAACTCATAGTCGTGTAGCTTTTTTGTAAACCTGGTAAAAGTTTCCGAGGTTAATAGAGAATATAGACTATTATATATAAGTTTGAATATTCTGAACTTGAATGCAAGTCCTTGGTCAAAAGAATGTGATTTTTTGATCGTGGATTTAATTTTTTTTTCTGTATCTTTAAACAATCCTTTGAAAATCTTCCCCAACAGCACATTATTTATATTCTATTCCGTTGAGTTCTCCTCGTCATTGGGTTTGTTGTGTCTCCTCAAACTGGCCAACGTTGCTCTCATCTTCTTTTGGTTCTTCTTCACGTGTAACTCTTGTCCTGGAAATCCAGCCGAGCCATGTCAGCCGACCTCACGTGTTTATCTGTCTGTATTTTTAATCTGAGGTGAACAATAAAACGTATTGATACTATCGCTGTCCGAATATCTGCTCCGGACCACCGGGGTTCTTCTGTGTGCCGACAACTGTAACGTCTGAACACCTCCTTCTTTTTGTTTCATTTTATTAGACGTGTCAGCCGAACGTATGAATAAGTTAGGATAGAGGACGTTCCAAGACTTGAATGTAAGATAAGAGATGTCCGAGGTCTCTCCAAGCCCTTTATCTACTTTTTTCCCAGCTGGTTTTGATTGTGGTTCTATGGATCTAAATTACATCCTGAAGTACATGTCACCACAAGGCTGCGCACACTCCGTCAGGTAGGGGGCGATAGAGAGCTCGACAGGTTGGCTGCGACGCGCATTAATCGAGAGAAGAAGAACCTGGCCACCCGCAGGGAAGCATACGTCAGTGTCTGTAGCCTTTAGCTGGAATGCTACTAGCGTATAATTGGCTCAATATAACAATGAAGTAGTGTTCGTTATTTCACCACTACACGGACGATGCGCTATACGAACACACACACCTGACTGGGAATCATTTGTCAGCACGGTGAGTTTTAACGACCCAGACGCCTACGGATATTTCAGCTTTGCTTGCTAAAGCTAGTGCTGCGGTAGCTTCCTGGGGCCAAAACAACCGTGGTTGGAAGCAGCTTTGAGGTGTGTGTGCAGCCTTGGCTGCATTCCCACCTGCCTTCGAGGTTTGTCCAAATGTTGTCATAGACGGTGTTTAAATGAAATCCTTCCCTCCTCGAGGTTAGCCTCTCCTCCATTCTTCGTAGTGGTTCATTCCTCAGAATGTGCGCTTAAATGGCTTTTTGTTCTTGCTTTGTTAGCTTAGTGAGCTGTTTACCTTCCTGCCCGGACTGGTGACACTATTTTTGCTACCTCTGGTCTTTGAATATTGTGCTTGCTCAAGCAACGATCCCCACCGAACAAAAGCCTATTGACAGTCGTTTCAGGCTGCAAAACAGCCCAGTTGAACGTTTAATGGCTCATGTTAATAAGACTGATTCCAAGTTCTCTTGTTTTAATTTGCTGGATTCTGTCAAGATTGATTATACAAGTTACCATAAATTACCTTTAAACCAGAACAATGACTTTTCTCTCATTACTCCCAGTCTAATGTATGTCTGTTTATGCTTAGAAGGTGGTGGAGTTTCTTTCTTTCTATGAGAAAAGGAAATGCTCTTTCATGACTGAACGATTGAGGTGATCATTTTAGCTATGTGCTTCTTTCATTTCAGATTCCAAAAGGAACGCCTGCAGTGAAAGAGGGACTGACATAATCCATAGCCTGCAGCCCTTCCGGATCCTCCTGCTGTCATCACCGGCTGCCTCCCTTGCTCTCGACATGGAGACTCTGGGTTTGCTCCGGCAGTGCCACTGACTTCCACCCTGGACAACCATCATGGAGAGAAAACGCAGAAAGAAATTAGTCTAGCTCATCGGGCTGTTTGAAGTATGGATTCAAATCGGGAGCACTGGACTTGAAATGCCGTGGACACGCCACTAACCTGAAGTCCAGTCTTAGTGGTTTCTCTATCCTCTTAACCTTGAAGTAACTGGGATTGCTTCCGTTTGTTTAGCACGTCAAAATGCTCCTGTTTCCTGTGTGGGTATCTGTTTTTTTGGGGCTGCTGGTGGGCTTCCTGCCTTTGTTAGGAACGGAGCCATTGGGGGGGTCCAAGCCTACCACCGACCCACCGCAACCGTCCTCCTGTGACTCCAACTGCTCCCAGTTGACCCTAAAGTTGGAGTTCTCTTCTAAGGTGGTGGAAGATGGTAAGAATCTAATTAAAGGTGTTTTTAAAGGTGTCCTCCAGATGATGTCATTGATGGACAGATGGATAATCACACAATCACAGCAAGTGAGAAAGAGGAAATGAGGTGTTGATGTTGGAGAAATTCCTTTAATTTCAACTTTAAAAAAGGCTCTTTTCTTCTTCTGTTTTTACTCTAATGTCAGGGTTATTAGGGGGGATGTGTTGACAAGTCTGCAGTGTTACGTTCAACAGAACCTGTCCTATTAAATGTTGAGGACTTTAATGTAGCGTCTGGTTTTTAAAAGCGTCCCTGGCCTGTTTCTGCAGAATACATCATCGGATTTATCGGCTACTTCTCGGCCAAAGCGCGCAGCTTGTACATCAGCAGTGCCCTGCGGAACATCGGCGATCACTTGCTGGAGTGGCGCATCGTTCCCCGGGAAAATCCAGCATCTGACTTCCCCAGTGACTTCGAGCTGGTCCACATCCGCCAAGCTTCTCCCGGTAACCTGCTGATGCTGGAGGACCATCCTTACATCAAGAGAGTCACGCCGCAACGCAAAGTGTTCCGCCTGCTCAAATACGTCTCCTGTGAGTCTTAAAAGTGTGGCGATGTTTGACAATTCCTGGATTTGCTTATGTGTGAGTGCTGTCTCATGGGAGCTAAGGCAATGTCTCATCTCATTTGTCCTCTCTTAAGAGAGCCAAAGAGCGGTTAATCCCGTGATAATGAATAAGTAGATAAGGATAAGTAGAATGTCATATCAGGGCATATATCATATAGACACCAACACACACACACACACACACACGCAGCATCTAATAGCCCTGTTAAGACCGGACAGGGTCGATGTTCTGTTGGACCCCCAGAGGGTCCAACAGAGAGACCCCAGAGGGTCCAACAGAGAGAAATCTAAGCTAACGAACCCCGAGTCTAAAGGCTCTAAGGGCTCTTCCTGACACGTTCACTCCGTAGTTGGAGTGTACCCACCCTTTGCATGTGGAAATCTCTCTAGCTGGAGTAAACGGAGCACCTTGATCATCATTTTCTCTCATTAGGTGCCGATATCTGCATCCTTACTGCAGCACACATGTGTAGAAGAGCTCTGTAGTTTTGTGGTTAGAATGAGGACAGGCGGCCTGAGCGCGCCCCTCTCCAGACGTGATCATTAAGACTGGGATGGGACGTCCAGTCAGCGCTCTGCTTCTGTCCCTAAAGCAGCAGAACCCACCGCTCCGTGCAACGCAAGCACCAAGGCGCAGAAGTGGCAGTCGTGGCAGTCGTCCCGTCCTTTCCGACGAACCAGTTTGTCTCTGGGCTCGGGCTTCTGGCACGCCACGGGTCGCCACTCCAGCCGACGGCTTCTCCGGGCGATCCCCCGCCACGTCGCCCAGATCCTCCAGGCGGACGTTCTTTGGCAGATGGGCCATACGGGTGGGAGCAGCACTCTGCACGCCTTGTTCTGACCCGATACAGCCGTGACGGAACCTGACCCGTCTCTCGTGTGATGGCGTAGGTGCCGGTGTGAAGGTGGCGGTCTTTGATACAGGCCTGAGCGAGAAGCACCCCCATTTTAAGAACGTAAAGGAACGGACCAACTGGACCAATGAAAAGACACTAGATGATGGTGAGGAGAGTAAAGAGTCCTAAATCCTGATCCCGATAAATGTTGCAGTTCTCCACATGCTGTTGGTGCTTCGTTAGCGTTAGCAATGGTGAAACTAGCGTTACGTGTGTTGTCTCGTCCTGCAGGTTTGGGCCACGGCACCTTTGTAGCAGGAGTCATCGCCAGCATGAGAGAGTGTCAGGGCTTCGCCCCAGACTCTGAGCTGCACATCTTCAGAGTCTTCACCAATAACCAGGTGCACACATGGGAAGGTTTGGCCCTTCTGGTCAAGGTTTATCTTAATTTCACCAGTTAAGGACGTGCGACATGAAGCAAAAGTGAGGGAGAACTGCTCGTGATGTGTGCAGGCTGATGTCTCCTAACATCTCACATTAGGAGAGCTTTCCTTCTGACGACTCTTCCATGAAGGTCAACAGGTGAAGAGTGACCCAGAACTCCAGCGTCTGCTGGATCCTCCTGGAGGTTCTGACCTGCTTTTCCCTCAACCCTACCAGGAGATCCCTCTGATCTTTTCCTGGTCTCCCAGACCTGAGCTTGACCTCCACTCTTCCTCTTAACTGATGTCTCTTAACCACATTGTGAGCTAAAGAAAAGAGGACCTGAAAGCACCTTGATATCTCCTTACAGTCTTCTTCTGCTGAGGGGAACCCACAGCTCCATACTCCATAACAACTGCACACAAACAATGATGCCAACAGTCTCAAACAAAGGGCCGATTCCTCGGGCAGTTATCTGAGAGCTGGGCTCAGATCTCCTGGGGTTTGCTTTCTCTTCCAGTTTGCTTTGGCAACGCCTGACCTCGGTTAGATTTCTAGCAAACAAGTGGAGAATCGCGTTAAACTTCCTAAGTGATGTGTTAGCTTTGGTGTAGTAATGCATCACCTTTACATTTTAACTGGTGTCATCCCCCCCCCCCCCAGGTCTCCTACACGTCATGGTTTCTAGATGCATTCAACTACGCCATCCTGAAGAAGATCGATGTTCTGAACCTCAGTATCGGCGGGCCTGACTTCATGGACCATCCCTTTGTTGATAAGGTGAGATGACCTTGCTCAGGGTGGGGCCAGAAGGCAACGCTTGCACCCTAATCCATGGCACTGCCTTTTATTTACAGTCATGCTGTACAGCTCTTTATTATTCTCAATTTGTATCGATAATGGAAGTTTAATGTCGATCCTTCAAGTGTAGAAGTCATGTTGGGAAAATGGCTGCTGTAAAAGTTTTATATTGTAAATTATTAAGGAAATCAATCATACTTTATTTGTACAGCTCTTTTATAGGTAAAATAACAATGTGCTTTACAACTAAGATACAGTAGTGGAATACAACACAACAAAATAAAGCATAAAATACACCAAATAAAAATAAACCAATGAAATTGTAATTATAAACAGTAATAATTAGCATGGGAATGATCACAAAGGCATTGCCCGACCACCCAGTTTGATTGAAACCTCAATAATTGCATCCATAGTTGCTCTGTTTGTTGGCCAGGTCTGGGAGCTGACTGCCAACAAAGTGATCATGGTCTCTGCTATCGGCAACGATGGACCTCTCTACGGGTACGTTTGCTCCTGCTGGAGGACACAAGTTTGGGGAAGGTTGAAGCTCAAGGTCTAGGGAGGGTGAGGGTCCTCCTGGCCAGGATGAAACATTACAGACCCGAGAGTACACCAGGAAGTGGTCCAGAAGATTTCAGACATGAGCAACCCTCTACTCGGAGAGGATGAAGTTAAGGAAACCTTGTGTTGGCTGGGAGATGGTCCTCACTGAGACACTGGTTTGGAGAGCTTGACAGGCTGTGGGCGGTGACCCTGAACGCCCCTTCCCCCACAGGTCACGCTGTCGTCATCCCATTAGATGTGTCTAAGTGGGGGGAGAGTGTGTGTTGCTGCTCCTTAATGAGTGATAATTACCACGACAAGGAGAGGAAATGTTTCTAAATGTCAAGCAAATCTAATCAGGGCTCCATTGTCCACCGTCCCCGGCTGTCTTTGTCTCAGCACGCTGAACAACCCAGCGGACCAGATGGACGTGATCGGTGTCGGAGGGATCGACTTTGAGGACAACATTGCTCGATTTTCCTCCAGAGGAATGACGACCTGGGTGAGAGACGCGTGGAGTTGTTTCCTTTGAATCTCCATCACCTGTTCACAGGTTGCCAGCATGGCCACACGTGCACTGGGCCACGGTGGTGGCTGAGCTGGGGGGCTCGGCTGGAGTGACCCTGAATCCCTGCTGCTGTGTGTCCAGGAGCTGCCAGGAGGCTACGGCAGGGTGAAGCCCGACATCGTCACCTACGGCTCAGGTGTTCGGGGATCCGGGATGAAGGAGGGCTGTCGTTCGCTCTCTGGCACTAGTGTAGCTTCTCCCGTTGTAGCTGGTGCTGTTACTCTTCTAGCCAGGTGAGTAGAATCTGCAATAACCCAACGCAGATATCCTTCTGATCCTGCTGATGTCATTTCTAACTAACTCTGGGACTATGTGACGCTCATGATGTCCTACCTCTGGGACTGTGTGATGCTCATGATGTCCTAACTCTGGGACTATGTGACGCTCATGATGTCCTAACTCTGGGACTATGTGACGCTCATGATGTCCTAACTCTGGGACTATGTGACGCTCATGATGTCCTAACTCTGGGACTATGTGATGCTCATGATGTCCTAACTCTGGGACTATGTGACGCTCATGATGTCCTAACTCTGGGACTATGTGATGCTCATGATGTCCTAACTCTGGGACTATGTGACGCTCATGATGTCCTAACTCTGGGACTATGTGACGCTCATGATGTCCTAACTTCCTGTGCCTTCAGCACGGTTCTGAACAGAGAGCTGGTCAACCCCGCCTCCATGAAGCAGGCCCTGATTGCCTCGGCACGCAGGCTCCCAGGAGTCAACATGTTTGAACAAGGCCACGGGAAACTGGACCTGATCAGAGCCTATCAGATCCTCAACAGCTACAGACCTCAGGCCAGGTAAGGGGTCCACCAAAACCTCCTGAATGAACGTCAGCAAGCAAACGGTGGCTTGTGCTGCTCAGCTTGACTCTAGAGAACCGTGAGCTGAAGAACAATTCAATAATAAGGTAGATGTGTATGACTTTAACATTAGTGGGGGGTTTTTACACCAGATTTGTCACTTTTGCATGTTGTCCACGGGCATTTTGTGGCTTCTTTAGTCCCGAGCAGGTTTCCACGCAGACATTAGCCACCCTGTTTCCTCCCAGTCTCTCTCCCAGCTACATCGACCTGACCGAGTGTCCCTACATGTGGCCTTACTGCTCCCAGCCCATCTACTACGGAGGAATGCCCACTATTGTCAACGTGACCATTCTCAATGGGATGGGCGTCACCGGCAGGATCCTCGAGAAGGTGCGTGCACGTACGCGAGCACAGCGTTCCCCCTTGACCTGTTGATGCTGACCTTTGACCTCTTGTTCAGCCCATCTGGCAGCCCTACCTGACCCAGAATGGTGACCACATCGATGTGGCTCTGTCCTACTCCCCTGTGCTGTGGCCGTGGGCCGGCTACCTCGCTGTTTCCATTTCAGTGGCCAAGAAGGCGGCGGCGTGGGAAGGAATTGCTCAAGGTCACATCATGGTGACCGTGGCGTCCCCGGCGGAGAACGACGTGAGTGCTCCTTCGATGCTTCTCATTTTAAGCCTCGTTAGCCGCGGTTCCCCTGCGCTCCAGATGCAACCCTGCTCTCTGACCTGTTGCAGTCTGAGGTGGGCGGGGAGCTGCTCTCCACAGTCAAGCTCCCCATCAAGGTGAAGATTGTACCGACACCCCCTCGCAGTAAGAGGGTGCTGTGGGACCAGTACCACAACCTGCGCTACCCGCCGGGTTACTTCCCCCGAGACAACCTTCGCATGAAGAACGATCCCCTGGACTGGTGTGTGTCGAGAGGAGGGACTTAGCAGCTCCCAAACGATCATCTCTGCATTCAAGATCTGGGTTGGGTGTAACGCATGGTTGCTGTGTCTCTCCCAGGAACGGAGACCACATCCACACGAACTTCAGGGACATGTACCAACACCTGAGAAGCATGGGCTACTTTGTGGAGGTGCTTGGGGCCCCTTTTACCTGCTTTGATGCCAGTCAGTATGGTGAGGAAAAGCTTTAGGTGAGGAGCTTGTGCAGCTTGTTTGGGATCATGTTCTCACGTCTTCTTTGCTGCTGCTGTGACCCTGTAGGCACTCTGCTAATGGTGGACAGCGAGGAGGAGTATTTTCCTGAAGAAATCACCAAGCTGAGGCGGGACATTGACAATGGCCTCTCGCTCATCATCTTCAGCGACTGGTACAACACCTCGGTCATGAGGAAGGTCAAGTTCTACGACGAGAACACCAGGTATTGGTGCAAAGGTGCAACGAGGCGCCTGGCTGATGTGTTGGGGTCGGGGTCGTCGGGGTCGCGTTGCCGCCGTGAGCAGCTGTAAAGGTGAATTGCGTCTGCAGACAGTGGTGGATGCCGGACACGGGCGGAGCCAACGTGCCGGCGCTGAATGACCTGCTGACCGTTTGGGGGATGGCGTTCAGCGACGGGCTGTACGAGGGGGACTTCACCTTGGCTGATCACGACAGTAAGACCTTGACATTAGCCCCACGTTAGTCCCGTGGTCAGCCAACTAACCGCACGTGCTCTGCCTCAGTGTACTACGCCTCCGGCTGCAGCATTGCACGTTTCCCAGAGGATGGAATCGTGATCGCCAAGAACCTAAAGGACCAAGGTACCTTCTTAATCAGGACCAGCTCTGATCCTTCTGCTCCCACTCTTTGACCTCGGTGGTCACCAGGAAATATTAGGGGCAAAGATATCCAGTGCTTTTAATTTGAAGGGAAGCTTCATTGAGTCCCTTTGACGCCCCCCAGGAGTAAAGACTCCTCGGTCAAAGATAAAAACCTGAGGAGATCTTGTTTGTGAGGAACCCTGATCCTCCAGGGGACCAACTGTGATCTCATCGGGGACACGAGGGGCGTGGAAAGCACAAACCAAGCTGTCCCGAGGAACTCTACAGAAGTTTGATGAGCCTAAATCTTCCGAACCCCCCCATCCCTCTTGATTGATCATTGATTTGTCCCCCTCCCTAAAATTCCGACATTATTTATCTGTTGATCTTCATACTTTTCTGATAATAACTGTCTTTTTGTTTCAGTCCAAAAAGTGAAGCTTTTGATTGTTTCCAACAGGTTTAGAAGTCTTGAAGCAGGAAACGGCGGTTGTTGAGGGCGTCCCCATCCTTGGACTGTACCAAACGCCATCGGACGGGGGGGGCCGCATCGCTCTGTACGGTGACTCCAACTGTATAGATGACAGTCACAGACAAAAAGGTCAGCAGATGTTCCGCTTTCCTGGTTCTTCCTGTTTTTAACTCTGGTCAACGTTCTGAACCAGCATCATCATTATTATTATTACTATTATTATTATTATTATTATTCCCAATCAAAATGGCCAAACCCTGTTTGGGGTCGACCCGGCCCCGTGTTTGGGGATGAAATGTTCCACTTGGCTTCTCTCCATCAGATTGTTTCTGGCTGCTGGACTCGCTCCTGCAGTACACCTCCTACAGTATGACCCCCCCCAGCCTGAGCCACTCCCACAACAGGGTGGCGGCACCTGCAGGCAACGACCGCCCGTTGCCACAGAGACTTGAAGGTGAGGACAAACATGTTCGCAGATGGCTGATTATTGGGAATTCGGACCGATCTTATTTCTAGTTTTATTTCTCTTCCCAGGAAACCATCTGTATCGTTACTCCAAGGTCTTGGAGGCTCACCTGGGAGACCCTAAGCCCCGCCCCCTACCAGCATGCCCCCACCTCTCTTGGGCGAAGCCACAACCGGTTAATGAGACGGCACCCAGTAACCTGTGGAAGCATCAGAAGCTTCTCTCCATCGATCTGGACAAAGTGGCGCTACCAAACGTGAGGGCGTACCGGCCCCAGGTCCGACCTTTATCTCCCGGGGAGAGCGGCGCCTGGGACATCCCTGGAGGTGAGGCGATGGGTGAGGCCCCCCCAGGGGCGGGGCTACTGCTGCAATGCTGCATATCTCAATACTCGGTCTCGGTCTCCTCAGGTATCATGCCTGGCCGCTACAACCAGGAGGTGGGTCAGACCATCCCCGTCTTTGCCTTCCTGGGAGCGATGGTGGTCCTGTCTTTTTTCGTGGTCCAACTCACCAAGGCGAAGAGCAAGCCCAAGCGCAGGAAACCCCGAGTGAAGAGGCCCACGTACCTGCAGCAGCAGTCCACCGTGGGGAAGAACCCCACCGTCTGAGAGCCCCCGCGCTGGCTCCAGCGCTGCTCCCGGGACTGGGGAGGCGGGCAGCGCCGGAGCGCCGGGCCAGCGCGCTAAAGCGTGGACCTGACGGCCGAGCTGCTCTTGATCCTCGTCTAAATGAGGAGCCTTTAGGTGTTGAACAGTGTTGCCCCACGACCTCCACATCTGGGCCCAGATGTGCCTGTTTGGGACTTATTGTACATTTCTCTCTGATCAAACTGTCTTTTTAAATTTGCTTTTCTAATATTTATTGAACTCCCTGTCATCTAGAGACCCACCTGAGGCCCATCGAGATTTGTTGGGCGTCTCTTTTGGACGTCCCGCCCACAGCGTTCCGTTTTTTTATTGTAAACATTCGTGAAGGCCGGCCGGACGTCGTCGTGACGACCGACAGCCTGGTTGAATTATGTGTCATCAATTAAAGCAGCATATTCAAAATCACCTCTTCGGTCACGTTTTCCCTCATTTATCTTCACGCGTCTTCGAGAGAAAAGTCTCATTGGTATTTTAAAGAAATCATGAAATTCATCACGTTCTTACGCCGTCAACTTCAGCAAGAATCCCCGATAAAAGGGTTCGAGAGGTAGAAAATCTCATCTTTTTAACCATTTTATCCCTTTCGGGGTCAAAAATCCGCCCGTTAAATTGCCTCTTCACTTTCATTGATTTATTTTTCTTTAAATAAAACAGGCATTAGTGTGGTCAGCTCTACCCCTGAGGACCCCTGTGTGTCGCCACGGTGATTTTTGAACCCACCTGATGATCTAATATGTTATTTGTGCCTCCAAGTATGTAGTTCTTTAACAAATGTCGACTCCACAGGTGGAACATTTACATGAAGCTCTTCTCACGACAGGAAAATGTCTCCTTTTTATAAGATGTTTATTTACATTCGCCTGACGGAACTCTGATTCTGTTGTATTTTTCTGATGCATTTCATTAAGTTCACTTAAAGGAAAAGCTGATGGCGCCTGGACGGCGTTGTTGTGCTGCGGCTTTGGGCTTAACGAAGAGGAACGATTGCTTTTCTCACTGCAGAGTAAAGAAGTGTCAAACAAATGAACTCACTCCAACGTGCTCGTGGTATTAAACCGCCTGGGGCTGAAGTCACTCAGGCACCTTGATTTCGTCTGAGGTGATGCAGGTCGGTGTGCTGGGGGGGGGGGGAGGGGGTTGAGGTTTTACTGCTTATCCGGGCCTAATAGGTCAGATCAGCCTGTGGATCTGTCACCTGTCCTCTGGAATGATGGTCTAGCTGAAGAACTAATCTCTCTTGGAACCTTGGGAAACGCGAAGCCAGCTAGCTGTGCTAACAAGATTTGGTAAAGCTGGTGGGGAGTGGAGGTCACATGCCCTCTTTCCCCTCATGGTTCCCAGATGCCAGGACCTCCCGTCAGACCGATCAAGTCAGTTACTCGTATCCCAGATGTCAAGTTAAAAGCGATCCAGTGGAAGCTTCAACACACTCCCTTCATTTGCTAGCGTGCTGTGCTGGAGGTTATTAGCTTTCTTAGCTTTGCCACATCGGCTACGGGGCTCCCGGTTCGAAACTGATGCCAGCAAGTGGAAATGTCACAACAGCATCAGGGTTTGATGCACCAGCGACCCACAGGCGGTCGCCAGGCTTTGGAAAGAGCTAGAAATATACGTAGCATTAATAATTAAACAAAAAAAGCATTTCAAAACTCTTATGCTGCTAAAAAAGCTGTACCAACATGGTGCTGGCAGGAGTTTGAAAGGATCCAGATTCCTGATGATAGAAAGGCAACAGTAACTCAAATAACCACTGGTTACAACCAAGGGATGGAGGACACCATCTCTGACCCTGAAGAAGATGGGCTACAGCAGCAGGAGATCACCATCTCTGACCCTGAAGAAGATGGGCTACAGCAGGAGACCACCATCTCTGACCCTGAAGAAGATGGGCTACAGCAGCAGGAGATCACCATCTCTGACCCTGAAGAAGATGGGCTACAGCAGGAGACCACCATCTCTGACCCTGAAGAAGATGGGCTACAGCAGCAGGAGATCACCATCTCTGACCCTGAAGAAGATGGGCTACAGCAGGAGATCACCATCTCTGACCCTGAAGAAGATGGGCTACAGCAGGAGATCACCATCTGTGACCCTGAAGAAGATGGGCTACAGCAGCAGGAGACCACCATCTCTGACCCTGAAGAAGATGGGCTACAGCAGCAGGAGACCACCATCTGTGACCCTGAAGAAGATGGGCTACAGCAGCAGGAGACCACCATCTCTGACCCTGAAGAAGATGGGCTACAGCAGCAGGAGACCACCATCTCTGACCCTGAAGAAGATGGGCTACAGCAGCAGGAGACCACCATCTCTGACCCTGAAGAAGATGAGCTACAGCAGGAGATCACCTTCTCTGACCCTGAAGAAGATGGGCTACAGCAGCAGGAGACCACCATCTGTGACCCTGAAGAAGATGGGCTACAGCAGGAGATCACCATCTGTGACCCTGAAGAAGATGGGCTACAGCAGCAGGAGACCACCATCTGTGACCCTGAAGAAGATGGGCTACAGCAGCAGGAGACCACCATCTCTGACCCTGAAGAAGATGGGCTACAGCAGGAGATCACCATCTCTGACACTGAAGCAGATGGGCTACAGCAGGAGATCACCATCTCTGACCCTGAAGAAGATGGGCTACAGCAGCAGGAGACCACCATCTGTGACCCTGAAGAAGATGGGCTACAGCAGGAGATCACCATCTGTGACCCTGAAGAAGATGGGCTACAGCCATCCTGGCTGGTATCAGTGGGTCAGGCTGGTGCTGGTTGCAGGTTGGGGGGTATTTTCCTGGTCCATCCTGGGCTCCTCAGTAGCAGCAGAGCATCTCCATCTCTCCTGGACTCTGTGCACGAGGTGAAACGTGGACGTCAGTCAGGTTCTTCCCTCCGTTCGGTCGGATTCATCATTGAAATCCGCCTGTTGCTGTAAATTCTCTGTCCATCCCAGTCAGTCCAGTCACCAGAGCTTAGCGCTCCCGTCCCGGACAGCTAAATTCTGTTCCCGTGTTTCTGTTGAGCAGCTTAAGGCGCCCCCCCACCCCCTGGACCCCCCTCCCTGTAACCCTGTCCGCTCAGAGCTTTGCTCCTGTCCCACCAGAGTGTCCTCAGCATGGAGGAGCTGGCCAGAGACAGCATCAGCCTGCTGGCATCAGCCGCCCCCAAATCCTCGCTGTGCCTGAGCGCCGGACCGAGACTCGGCTCCTTGGGGGCCATTTTCATCCTCCTGAAGTCGGCTCTGGGCGCCGGACTCCTCAACTTCCCCTGGGCCTTCGCCAAAGCTGGAGGGATCCACAATGCCGTTACCGTGGAGCTGGTGGGCATTTGCTAATATTTCTGTGTGTTAGTGGAGCCGAAACCGCTTTGAAATGCTCCTGAAACTGGAAAATGTTGTAGTTGGACCTGTTGGACCCGGGTCAGCCCTGTTCTGATGCTCTTGGCTAAAAGATAGAGAAACATCTCCTCCGCCAAGAAAAGGAGACCTCTGCTAAGGTTTACGTGGATTTACTCCCACCAGTAATATGTCAGTAATTCAGATATTTACATGATTTTTAGATGATTATTTACTCTTAATCAGATTTTTCCTTTTATTTCAGCCACCAAACGAATCAGTTTTAGTTAGATGTGAATAGAAAACGAAGATTTAGAAAAATCGGCACCAACTACTATTATTACCGTTATTATTATCGTTATTATTATCGTTATTATTATCGTTAACATGTCACACGTGTCACTTCTTTGTCTACTCCCTCCTGCATCACAGCGAGAGATGCAAATTTAAAACTCCCTAAATATTCTGTAGGATTGTAGCTAATTTTCTTGGATTTTATAATTATATATTATAGAGTATCGATACTGTATAAGGACGCAGAGTTTTTAAATGAATCCTGGAGCGGTATTATTGCGCAATAAATTGATGTTAACTCGGATATACAAGATGAGGAGAAGTTAGAGAAGCAGGTGTAATTATCACTTATTACCTAGAATTAATCACGATGGTAACCTCAGAAAGCTGAGTAATGATGAGCATGGGTGAATGAGAGGGTGAATGAGAGGGTGAATGAGAGGGTGAATGAGAGGGTGAATGCAGTTAGAAAGAAATCAAAAGCTTTTTGTCCTATTTTGATTCGTGTTTTATGAGTAAACCAGCAGCGATGAATCGGTTTTACCTGTGACGGCAGGTTTGTGTTGTCACCTGATCGAGAACCTTCGTGCTCGTTGCCGGAGCGGAAAAACTCCTCAAAAGGAAAAGAAAGTTGAGTTTATTCAACATTTGTAGAAGTAGGAGCAGGTTTTGATTCCACAACAGTCTGACCTCACCAGAGGAGATTAAAGGTACAGATCAGCAGATTTCCTTCACTGGTCGGACCGGCTGGTCGGACCGGCTGGTTGGAATGACTGGTTGGACCGGCTGGTCGGACCGGCTGGTCGGATCGACTGGTTGGACCGGCTGGTTGGACCGGCTGGTTGGACCGGCTGGTTGGACCGGCTGGTTGGACCGACTTCAAAGTGTCACTTGGGAGCCCCAGTTAGAAGAATTCAAAATCCTTTAACTCACATTTCACTGGTGATTCTCTAATTCTAATTAAAACCTCAAATTCTACAACGATTGATCGACATTTGGAGATTCAACTAACAACCGTGTGGGTGAAGCCTCGTATTCCATCTTTACCAGCACGACCAGGAGAAATATTCAAAATGTCTAGCAGAGTAAACGTGAAATATTTGCCTCAAAGTGTTGAAAATGTTACATTTAGCATTAAATGCAAATACTTGTGTAAAAGGTGGGTTACTTCTATTTACTAACACCACCACTAACCACCACCACCACCACCAGCAGCATTAACCACCACCTGCTAACAACCACCACCAATTAACCACCACCGGTACGAACCACCGCCAGCACTAACCACCACTAACAACCACCACCACTAACCATCACCATCACTAACCACCACCAGCACTAACCACCACCAGCCACCACCACCACTAACCATCACCAACCAGCACTAACTAGCAGCCCTTCATGTTGTGCGCCTGCCCAGGCAACACCTCTCACATCGAGGCTCCACATAATCGTGTGTGTAGCTCTGTTTTCCTTCATCACCTCAGGCCTCCCTGGTGTTCTTGGTCAGTGGTCTGGTCATCCTGGGTTACTCCTCATCCGTCAGTGGTCGGTGCACCTACCAGGCGGTGGTGAGGGAGATGTGTGGGTTGGCCATCGGTCACCTGTGTGAGATCTGCTTCATCTTCAACCTCTTCATGATATCTGTGGCCTTTCTCGTGATCATGGACGACCAGCTGGGAAAGCGTGAGTTGACGAGTCGCTCGATTCCTTCACGTAACCTGTCAGCGTGCTCTCCTCTGCTCCATGACACCCTGGAGTCCACATCTAGTAGATCACCATGATCTAATCGGATCACTCCACATGATGCTGTTATTGTATCATGGTTTTTAAACTCCGCCCAGTTCAGTGGTGGTTATTCATCCCTGTCGAGGTCTTCTTCCATTTCCTGCTCCTGGTACTTCAACAGGAGGGAACAGTTTAGTCAGCAGGGCCCGGTTTCTGTCCCCCGCCAGTCCTGGGAGGAGTTCTAAAGGTTTGGTTCTACTTGGACTTGGCAGCGGTGCTGCTGGCCTTGTGATCCAGACCCAAGTGAAGAAACCCTGCTTCTGTGTTAGTGGCAGAGGGAAACTGTAGATAGAGATGTAGGTAGCAACAGGGAGGGGAGCGCTACAGGAAGTGTGGGACTACTTTACACCTGTGTGTGTGTGTGTGTGTGTGTGTGTGTGTGTGTGTGTGTGTGTGTGTGTGTGTGTGTGTGTGTGTGTGTGTTTCAGTGTGTGGCACCCTGTACGAGCTGCTGACCGGTTCTCCAGAGTCGGAGCGGCCGTATCATTTCTACACAGACCAGCGTTTTGCTCTCGTGCTGCTCTGTGGCCTCCTCATCTTACCGATGTCCATCCACAAAGAAATCTCTGTCCAGAAATACAGCAGGTCAGCATTGAACACCACAGGCACAGCTGGGGGGGGGCAGTCTGGGGGATGGGGGGGGTCTGCCGGGAGCGTTCGGGCTCCAAACCTCCCCTTAATTCGTGATTTGCACCATCCATCCGTCCTCTTATCTCACACAACCTTCACGTCCTCTCTAACGACGCCCATATGTGACCTCAGTGACCTCCACAACATCCAACCTCCTTGTTGGCTCTCGTTCACTCCTCGTCTCCTGCCTCTCGCCCAAGATTTCTGCCACGTCAAGGCTGACAATTAACGTGTTCTCTTTAAAGTTTCCGATTCGTGAAAGAGTTTAGTGATATTTTACCGGAAAATAAACACTTACTGCACATTTTCTATGTAAAAAAACCCCTTCTGCACTTTTGGGTTCTGCTCTTTTTCAGTGTTCTTGGTACGCTAGCTGCGACCTACATGACCATCGCCATCGTCATCAAATACCACAACACACCATCTGCTGTGGTCCATATCAGCCCTTCCTACAGCAGCGGGTACGTACGCCACGCCAAATGACACCAAAAACAGGGTGGGCAGAACATTATTGTTGGTTATGAGTTGCTTAGATGGTAACTAGGTGAGAGAAAGGAGAAGAACAAGGAGTTCTGCAGAATTGTAGCAGCTACAGAGGATTTAAGCTGATGAGCCATACAAGAAGTGCATTAACGTGCGCGTGCTCGACTGGACCTGTGTGATCTGCACGTGCGCTACATTTAGCTGAGATGTCACTGACCTGGAAGCAGAAGCTTCACAAGCAGCGACCAGTAGGGACCCAGTTCGGCCAAGAATTACTGGACCGGCGTGACCAAAGTTCACGGACAAGACGGGGATTTAAGCTGCGGAGCGACTGACTGTTGCTCCACGAGCCCGTTGGCCACGTGCACCAGCATTAGTGCTCGTGGTCCCTCTGAGGCGCTCCGAAAGCAGAATATTCAACAATAGTGAGGCATAAACTCGCTGCCGTTCGTTTAGCTGTGGCTGCTAGCTCGCTAGCTAACTTCTTTCTGGATCTGTGGCTGCTAGCTCGCTAGCTAACTTCTTTCTGGATCTGTGGCTGCTAGCTCGCTGGCTAACTTCTTTCTGGATCTGTGGCTGCTAGCTCGCTGGCTAACTTCGTTCTGGATCTGTGGCTGCTAGCTCGCTGGCTAACTTCTTTCTGGATCTGTGGCTGCTAGCTCGCTGGCTAACTTCTTTCTGGATCGTTGTGGTGTGAGGTTAAAGGTCGACTGCACCCATTGAAGTGCAGAGGAGGTCACAGAGAGTTGGGCCGGGCTTTTGTAGCTCTGGAGAGCCGACGACAGGGTGCTGAGACAGGAAGTGTGGTCCTGTGGGAGGAAGTCTGGAACGCGAGTGAACGGGAATGTCACGGTGGACAGGAAGGTGGCAAGATGGTGGCAAGATGGTGGCAGGACCAGCGTTGGTGTGAAGCTGTTGAGGTTCTCTTTGGGAGTGAGGACACCAGAGGGAGAGTCAGAGTGGGACCAGAGAGAGATGGTTTGGACATGTCCAGAGGACAGAAGGTGAATATTTAAGTAGAAGGCCAAAGACTTGACATCCAGGAGCTGGAGGAGGGTCTCACCAAGACCACCGTGGTGACACCGATAACCTGCTGAGTTAGCCTCAGGACGGGGGTCTCTAGGGGTTATTGATCAGATGAGTTTGCTATTAGCTAGTTTAGTGCTTGAATTTGCTCTTTTTGTGCTCCAGATGACTTTTGAATGTGCTCCTGTGTGTAGGATGAGCTCCTGGGCCTCCACCTTTACTGTCATTCCCACCATCTGCTTCGGTTTCCAAGTAAGTCTCACATTAAAAATACATTTTAACAGAACATGTGATTCATTTGAGGCAGGATGGTAGCTGGAGTCTGGGAGGATCCGGCACCAGATGACCGTTAGTCCGGCCTGATGTGGCTCCCGCTCGGTTTTTCTCTGTATTCCAGAGGACATTTAGCTTTAGCTTTAGCTAATAGATACGTTTGTTAGCTGCGATATGGACGGTTTAAACGTAGCCGAGTTTCATCTCCCTATTGACATAAAATCCTGTCGCTCAGTGTCACGAAGCTTCGATCACGATCTACAGCAACATGGAGAACCAGCGGCTCTCCCACTGGATCCTGGTCTGTGTGATCTCCATGATCGTCTGCCTGATCATCTACTCACTCACAGGTGGGTCTGTTGTCTCCCAGAACACACACACACACACACACACACACACACACACACACAGATACTGACAACCATCATCGGACAGATGGACGGACAGACTTGGTTGTTTATATTGTGGTTCTTGGTTCCCGTCAGGAGTTTATGGGTACCTGACCTTTGGGAAGGAGGTGAAGGCCGATGTCCTGATGTCCTACTCCAGCGATGACGTGGTGATGATCATCGCCAGGCTGCTGTTCGCCGTGTCCCTCGTCACCATCTATCCCATCGTCCTGCTGCTGGGAAGGTCAGAAGGACGGCATCACCGGTGTCGCTAGTGTTAGCGGTCTACAGAGGTCACCAATAGTGAACTGTGGTGCTGCGGCAGCATCACCCACATCCACGCCGCTGTAGACCAGGAACAGCCTTTGACCTTGTTCAGTGGCTCCCGGCCATGAAGCTAAAATGGTTCAGGGGCGGTTGAAGGAGCACGAGAACGGGTTTGAGCTTATGTTGGCCTCCAAATTCCACAGAGGTCAATCTGATCCAGCATCTTTAGACAGGCAGTCCAATAATGGAGGACCTGCTGCGACCACCTTGGTTCCAGGTACCACAGTCCAGCTTCACCAGTCTGGTAGAGTCTATACCTTGGTGGCCTGGGGCCACTTGGCAGAAAGAGAGCATAAGAAGCTGTGTGTGGTCTTGGGGCCAGAGACGTGGGCCCGGGTCATGGGCCAGGTTAGGGTCATGGGCTAGGGACATGGGTCAGGTTAGGGTCACGGGTCATGGACCAGGTTAGGGTCGCGGGTTATGGGCCAGGTTAGAGTCATGGGCCAGGTTAGGGTCATGGGCTAGGGACATGGGTCAGGTTAGGGTCACGGGTCATGGGCCAGGTTAGGGTCGCGGGTTATGGGCCAGGTTAGAGTCATGGGCCAGAGTCATGGGCCAGGGTCATGGGCTAGGGACATGGGTCAGGTTAGGGTCACGGGTCATGGGCCAGGTTAGGGTCATGGGCCAGGTAAGGGTCGCGGGTATTGGGCCAGGTTAGGGTCATGGGCCAGGTAAGGGTCGCGGGTTATGGGCCAGGGACATGGGTCAGGTTAGGGTCATGGGTCAGGTTAGGGTCATGGGCCAGGTTAGGGTCATGGGCCAGGGTCATGGGTCATGTTAGGGTCATGGGCCAGGTTAGGGTCATGGGCCAGGGTCATGGGTCATGTTAGGGTCATGGGTCAGGTTAGGGTCATGGGCCAGGGTCATGGGTCATGGGTCAGGTTAGGGACATGGGTCATGGGCCAGGTTTAGGGTCATGGGTCAGGGTCATGGGTCAGGTTAGGGACATGGGTCATGGGTCAGGTTAAGGTCATGGGTCAGGGACATGGGCCAGGGTTAGGGTCATGGGCCAGGTTAAGGTCATGGGTTAGGGTCATGGGTCAGGGTCATGGGCCAGGTTAGGGTCATGGGTCAGGGTCATGGGCCAGGGTTAGGGTCATGGGTCAGGTTAGGGTCATGGGTAACCACTCCTGCTTTTGTACAGTGCAACAATACAAATCCCCTGAATATTCAGTTACCCTCTGTTTATGAAGCCCCGCCCCCTCCTCCTGCTCCCCGCCAGGTCCGTCATCCAGGACCACCTGCTGAGGCGCTGGCGTCCGTGCGCGGGCGTGTCGGCGCTGGAGAGTCGGAGCCGCTACGTTGTGACGGTGTTGTGGATCACGGTGACGCTGCTCTTCGCCATATTTGTGCCGGACATCAGCAAGATCATCAGCGTGATCGGAGGCATCAGCGCCTTCTTCATCTTCATCTTCCCAGGTGTCTGCTCGCACGTCAGCCCAACGTCCTCGTCAGCTCCGCCCCCTTCGGCGCCGCTCAAACGCTGTGTTGCATTTGAACAGGACTCTGTTTGATGTTCGCCATGCAGTCGGAACCAGTGGCCTGGAGGACCAGGTAAGATAAACCTAATCACCTTCCACCGTTCCAGGGTTGAGGGGATGAAGAGGCGACGCCTGTTCTCGCCAGTTTGCGTCCGCCATTATCGTACCCGATATCCACAGACACCTGGAGACCCTGGAGGGTCACGTGGCTCAACATAGACCACGTTCTGTCACCTTTGGTCACTAGGGACAGGCTCCTGGAGTGTTGACTTTATTGGCGGCTGCGGCCCCAGGCGGTGGACTGGTCGCCATGGCGACAGGTCATACCTGAAGTGATGGATGAAGCGGTTTTTGTGTTCCCAGAGTGATCCTCACCCTTTGGGGGGCCTTCACGCTGGTCTGCGGAGCCTTCATCTTCGGCCAGAGCACCACCATCACCGTCATGCAGATACTGGGGAAGATCTGAAGGTGTCCTCCTGACACCGGTCCAGGAGCTCCACCTGACCCTGGTCCAGGAGCTCCACCTGACCCTGGTCCAGGAGCTCCACCTGACCCAGGAGCTCCACCTGACCCTGGTCCAGGAGCTCCTCACACCTGCTTCCGTCTCACCTTGTTCATCGTGTCATTAGCAGCTACGCTAAACAAGATGGAACCATGAGGATAAAAACTGTTTAACCATATTTACTGTACATTTGTGGGAGAGTAAACACTCCGTCTTTTAACCTTTACACGCTCCACCTGATCACCTGATCACCTGATCACCTGCGCGTGAACCTGCTGACAAACACAAAACTGAATAAATGGATTTTATATGAACGGATTCCCCAACGTAGCTGCGTGTTTATTTGATGGATGACGACATTTCCCAGCCACTCATTTTGTGTTGTTGTGCTTCAATGCTAAAGAAGAGCTAGTTTTTCGGAGCAATAATTGATGCCGATTTGTCAAAACTTGAAATTAAACTTGGTCAGTTTGGACAAACTCACGAACAGAGAATTTGGACTTTTAAGAGGAAAGCGGAGCGTCTCTAACGGAAGGACATGTAGCATGATGCTAACGCGTTACAAAGAGGCAGCCATGTTCCGGTTTCATTGCTTTATTTCATGTCACTCTACATTTTCTAGAATCTCTTAAAAGACAGGAGACAATACTTCCATCCCTGCAGTAAGTCTCAGGGTTCTTTACCCAAACGTACATTAATATCCAAAGATTACCAGAAAATTCTTATATTTCTCTCTCTCCTTTGTAGCAATACTAGAAAAGAAAGGAGGAGCATGAGACCGATTACAGAGTAACGTGCCCTAAAACTACAGCAGAGGAGTATTAAACATTCACTAACATGCACTCCAGCTGGAAAAGAATGGAAACGTACAACAGAAGTTTAGTCGGATGCAATCAAGAAAAGGCTCTAAAGGTCTGTTTGCCGACTCTCCTGTTGCCAGGCAACCGGCGATGTTTGGCGGAGGCATAACTGTCATTGTGGTGATGAAGCCGAGGTCGGTGATGGAGGAGGGAGGAGGACAGGAAGGGTCGGACAGCTGATTGAAGAACCTGCCCCCAGAGAAGAGGAGTTGGCAGCCCAGTTTGAGCTCTAACAGAACCAGTACTTTAACCAGTGACACCGCACGGATCAACAGCTAGTTTCACATCTACTGCCACGCTACCGAGGGGGAAAAGGTCAGTGCACGACCCAAAGGACAGTTTAGGAGTCATCCAGCACCAAACAAACGATAATAAGAGTAAGAATATCGAGCTACGACGGCATCACACTCATCAACTTCTAACACTGGATATTGATGTCAATCACAAAGTCACTGTTTTTACATTGTGCTTTTGGATCTGTCGCCTCTCTGAACGGGATTTAGCAGAGGCCACGCGCTTCAACCGGATCGTTGGGAATCTGAACGGTGCGGCGGAACTACGGTTTGGGAAAAACCCGCTCGACCTCCGAAAGGAAGGCGCGAAAAACCAAAAACGGCACAAAGACTAAAGGAATCTGTGCAACTGAAGAGAACCCATGAGAAACGCACTGATGCTGATGCAACAGCTCCTGCGCTCACACGCCCCTGTTTGTTCCTCTCCCGAGGTCACATGACCAAGCGTCACGTGACAGAGGGGTAGAGTTTATCCTCTTAAACCTTTATTGATCACTTCGCTGCGGCCTAGAAAGAGAAACAAAGGGAGGAGAGCGTCTGGATGGCTGCAGCTACGTGCTAACTAGCCACTAGCCACACTGTCCACATATCTGGAGGTTCCAATCCAGCCGCTCATCCCACCGTCTCCCTTCTATTCTTCTCAAAGGTCAAAGTTCACCTCTGGGCGGGGCGACTAAAGGGCAGGTTCAGAAGAGCAGAACCGGGGACAGTAGACCAGGTTACCGGGTTACCAGGTTACCACAAACAGGCGCGTGTGAAGCGGAGGCGGCGACGGCGAAACGAACCGATTCTCCGGCTACTTCAGGCGAGAGGAGGGGGGGCGGCGATCTCCCATGTGCAACGCAAATAGAAGCTACATTCATTTTCAAAGTAACAATGAGCATCAAAGGAAACGCAGACAGGGCGCCGCTGCTACATAAAAGCTCTGGAGAGCGACCGTGGTCAGCCAGCAAACGACTACATGGGGAGGTTAACGGGGGTCGAAGGGCGCTTTCACAGCAGGCGGGACCTTTCGTCTGGACGCTGTAAACATGTACAGGACACTGAGGGGGGGGGGGGGGCTTGCAGAGGAGGTGCTCGGGAGCGTTCTTCATTCCGAGTCCCTGTTGACGCTACACCAGGCGGCTGCAGAGGCAGACAGAAGGGAGGCGGTTAGAACCCCCGGAATGCTAACGCTAATGTAGCTAATGAGACAGGCTGACGCAGGGGTCCCGTCATGAAGAAGCAAAAAAAACTCCCGAAAAAGAGGAATAAAAATGGCCAAATCAGGATTGTGAGGATAAAAGAGTGCGGATGAACAGCTGGAACAGCTGCTGGGGGGTTACCTGGAACGGCGACGGAGGAGACGGCCTCCGGTTGGCCCAGAGCGTCCACCTTCACGTGCTGGAAGGTTTTCGTGGGAGCCGACTGCAGGTGCCTGGAACAAAGCAGCAGCTGTCAATCAAAGATCTGCCGGCGCCAGGAAGTCCAAAACAATGAGGACTCACTGCTTCCACTCCTCGTGTCCAGTCCAGAACTCGTAGATCACAAAGGACAAACCGTCCGGGAGGCGCACGGCGGTCACACTGGGGAGGAAGAGGACGAGGACCAGGGTCAGACAGGAGGACTTGGAGACATGAGGGACAGAGAGGGAGACAAAACGCTACGATTGGACCGAATTTAGGACAGGAGTCACCAACTCCGTCTGTCGGGGGGCCAGAACCTCTCTGGACAAACAGCTGCTGCGTTAAAAAAGAGAAATAAATACATCAAAGCAGCAGATTGCAGCAGGACGGGGGACAGCGGACACAGCACCGGCCTCCAGACCAGGAGGTGGTCTGATAAAGCCCGGGGGGGCGGGGGTCTGGTTCTACTGGAGGCCTCCTCATGCGATGACTCCATCTGGCTGCTGCTTGTTTTCTTCAGTTCTAATGGACATTTCGCCTCAGTGGGGGACTTTTGGGGGGACGGGGACGGGGACGTTTCCCTTCTGTTGAGCTTTCTGCTTAAATCTGCGTGTTGGACCACGGAGGGAAGGTTGGAGCCACCAGCTTCCTCCTCAGCAGAGCTGGCTCCTCTGGCCCCCTGCTGAGTGGCCGGGTTGGGAGGGTGATGGACAGACTCTGGGGACAGCTGGTCCCACGCCTGCGTCCTCAGCCTGTCCCCTGCTGTAGATGTGGCACCGACTGGGCCCCGATCACATTTAGTCAGCTGTCAAATGTAACAGGAGCAGCCGAAAAGGGCAGAAACCCTCACCGGGCCCGTTTTGATCTTTCCAGTCATTTCCTCTCCGACTGGAGCTCAGCAGCAGATCTCAACCCAAGCAGACACGTGCACAAACACTGCAGCCTGTTTGGTGCAGGGAGGTCCAAAGAGAGGGGAGCTGGACACGGTGAGATCAACAAAGCTCCACATTATACAGAATATGGAGAAATGTGATCATGTGACTGCGCTAATGAGGCACTCCGGAGGAGGCGAAGCTGAAGGAGGCAGACGGCGACAAAGGGAAGCGGCGGCACATCACACATGAAATATTTAAAAAGACAAGGTGCAGCGCAGGGATGTGGAGCAGCAGGGGGACTCACTGGAAACACTCCTTCTGAATGGACACGTTCCGCAGATACTGCTTCAGAGCCTCGCAAAACTCAGCCAGCTTCTTCTGGGAAACCACCATCTCCTGACGGATCAGCAGCAACGACTGGGAAGGAAGAGGAGCAGAGGTTCACACCATGTTTTCACGGTACTTTGATTTAGTAACCTAATGCTCATTAATGGGGTAATACTGCCCCCAAGTGGTCACACCCTGCAACTATATAGCCAATAACACGCCGGTTATTGGCTATTAAAGACACATTAAAGGTTAAACCCCGTCGCACAAACCAAATAATCCACAGATGTGAAGGTTCATTTAGTCAGAACTTCCCAGTAACATGTTTAATGCCAAATTCAGGACAACATTGACAGTTTTAATTGCAGCAGGTAGAGTCGCAGCCTCACAATTAAAACCCAAAGGTTGCAAGCGTGGCATCATCACGCATCATCACCGTTTGTTAAGACGGAAGCAAAGTTGCGTCACGCGGGCATCAAAGCAATGTGATACTCAATGTGAACGTCTCCCATGGAGACTCCAGGAACCTCCATTTCCTTCCCCAATATCACTTTAAGAACTGAAGTGTGCACTGAACTGCAGATCAAAGCACTTAAGTGCACCGCATCACCCCATCAATGTCTGCTGGGGGAGGGGGAGGGGGAGGAAGGTGGGAGGGGGGGGGGCAGCGGCACACAGCCTGAACAAAAAAGCCGGGATCCAACCTGGGCAACACGATCCTTCCCATTCTAGAACTTCTCTTAATGAATGTCAAACACAGACTGATGAGTTCTCGGGGCCTCGGCGGCGGGAGACGCCTCCATCATCATCATCATCATCATCATAATTAGTGGAACTTCTTCTTCTTCTATTGCAGCGTTTCTGATTCTTTCGTGATGGCGTTGACTCACTGCTGTGCTCCTTCCTCCTCTGAGCGAGCTCAATAAAACATGCAGAGCCCCACACCTCCGTCAGAGCTGCACTATATAAATAAACGCTGTATGTTAAGCATACGTGTGGTAGCCCACTGAGTACGACTGGGGTAAATTGGTCTGCTGTTACCATAGCAACTGGGAAAGACCAGTAACCCACATTCAGGTCTTCCCATAACTCCCTTTCTCACCTCTTTTTTACTCCTTTGCTCTTGCTCATTATTGACAGGGAAGCTTCAAAGGCTTCAGAATCTTTCTTTCTACAGTCGGACGGGCGACACGAGCGTCTTACAGTGCGTCGCCATAGCGACGGTCAGCGTTTCGCCGACACGTGTCCCAGTAAGAGGATGAAACTGGTTTGCTCACAGGTACCAGCAGACCTGACTGATGGCAGCAGTCAGCAACATGATCCGGGGGCACCGGGGCAGCAGCTGGGGCAGTTTTAGCCCTTCTGCCCCCCCCAACTTTGGAACGCCTTCCTACAGAAGCTCTAATATGCTGCTTTCATGTGATGGAGGGGAGAGATTTGTAAGGCAATATTATTGTTATTACTGCAGCATGACTAGCATTATTACATGTTATTACCATGACGATTATGTTATTATTACTCTTATCGCCATATCTGAGTGGAAACGGTGCGTAGAAATGGCAGCACACGCGTGGCGTCCCACTAAATACGACTGGGGTAAATGGGTCTGCTGTTACCATGGGAACTGCGAAAGGCCAGTAACCCACATTCCCTCCCTTTCTCACCTCGTTTTACTCTCCCGCTCATTATGGGTGATGATTATTTGTCAGAAAACAAAGGTCAGAAGCTTTTTTTTTTAAAGAATATGTCTGTAAATATTGACGCGCCCACCTGAGAGAAACATAAATATTTTACGAGACTCGGCCGCAACGGCCGTCGGCCTTTTGGTGTGAAAACATCCGACGGCAGAAATTTACAGCATGATAACAATGAACGATGGTTTAAGTCGATACAGATCCGCCAAATGCTTTAGAAAGTTTTTCATTTTTGATACATTTGGGAAAATAACTTCCCCCCATTTTGTCAGAATGAGGAAATGTGGGTTTAATTTTGAACTTGGCGCACTTCTATATTATTATATATGATATTCTCCCTATAATGGTATTTCCATACCCTATAGAGGAGGCAGAATAATCCAGAGGTCAAGAGGCAGGAAGTGGAACCCGCACGGAGAAACGGTGATTAGGCGTTTATATTTTGCTAACGGGGGTGTGTGTTGGGGCTCTGCAACAGAAAGGAGGCTTCATTTGATAGCAAATGAATCTGTCCATCACACAGCAGGAGGAGAGGGTGCAAGTAATAAGTGAAACGTGCGGCGCTCTTATTACAGAGGGACGTCTGGTGCCCAGGACCGCTGGACCGGGCCGGCTTTATTAAACTGACGGAGGAGCGCCGCTGTGAAAGTGAAGCTTGAACAAAAGTCCAGTCAAACCTGCTGTTCCCCTTTAAAGGGTAAATTCTAAGTGTACTTGCCCCCCCCGTCCCTCCCGACCGTAGAGAGAAGGTGATGAGCGTTATTCAGGGTCCTGCAGGTCAGGACGACCTGCTGCTGCACAGACGTGACACAAAACAGCTCCACTTCCTGTGCTGCTCAATATTTAAGGCAGCGGACCCCCTGGGGGCCTTCTGGATCAGCGGCCCGGCTCCATAATGAACTCCGCCAGGCTCCGTGAGGACCAACCTGGCTCCCCCTCCCCAGGAGGAAGTGGAGCAAATCCACTGATCTGACGTCTTTCTTGACATGAGCGTCTGACCGGAGAATCAATGGTGTTGAAAGAGCAAAGCGACCTCGGCAGCGGAGCTCTCAGCCTCCTCCGGCACCGTCAGACGGCTGCTCGCTGGGCAGGTGCGGCGCGCCGCAGTGCGAGAGACCCGGTTGGGTTTTTACTCCATTCACTCAGCATCGACTTACCTCGCTCGCGGTGCCATCGGCGTCTGTTAGCCTCTGGTGCAGGTCGAACCAGAACGTCTAAAAGGAAAAGCAGCAAATGGAGTGAAACGTTAACGTCAGACATTTAATGTCATTCTATTCTTAGGAGGGAAAGAAGTGACACGATGCTCCTGCCCTGGAAAATCATGGGTTCTGACCCATTCTACCCGTCTGGAACCAGCTTCTGGAGGACCTACTTCACAAACGCCTCCATTAAAGTGATTTGGTGCTGAAATCCTTCAACATGAAGTCAGCTGCTAATCAAAGCGATTATTCATCAGGCGCCTCAATCAGCCCAATGGTGTCGGCGCCCCGGAGGAATTCAGAACAGAAGGTGTGGAACACTACACAACAGGACTGGCAGGATTGGGAGGAACCCTTGACCAGAGGCTCTGTGACGGAGGCTGGAGGTCCACGTCTCGTTACTGGACGTTCAAACAAGGCTGCCATTAATTAGAATGCAGTGAAATATATATATATATATATAAATATTCTCCCAAATGACCAGAACACTCCTACCTTATCCTCCAGTCTTCCAATTAGTTTGGCCAAGCGGCTGATCTGATCGTCCAGACCTTCTTTATCCGCCTCCCCAGTACCTGCAACACACACACACACACGCACACAACCTTTGACGTCAGTTCCAGCATCACACTGATGGTTTTAGCGTCCTTTCATGAATAGATGTAGGATCAATAAACAATCAACAGACTGTTTTACCACTTGGTATTAAATGACCCACTAAAGAAGCCTTGGTAATAAAGAGCAGTTACTCATTTTAACAGAACAAAATCCATCTTTATCTTCTGTTTATTCCATATAGAAGCTCAGAGGATCTAGACCATATTGTGCTGTAATAATTGACTGCACTGCAGCTTGAAGGATTTGAGCGAGGTCCAGAACGGAGCCGAGGTCCTCGCAGGCTTATTAAACACGGCTTCCGTCTCTTTCAGCCTTCTCCTCTTCCTGTCTTCTCCTCGGCTCTGGCTTCATCCCCAATGCCCTCTCTCACAGCTAATTGGAGTGCGGGCTGCCCACTCTTGATTAAAAGCTTTAACAGGCAGTCAATTAAGAGTTACTTCCCTCCACCCAGAGCACACATACACATAGTCATCCAGTTTGTAACCATGGAGACAGCTGGAGAGGAAAAGCTTTGTAATCACTTGATGGAACTAAAATGGTCTCAGTCAATTATATAAGTGGTCAGAGAATGAGGCTGATGAGGCTGGAAGGAGGCAGCAGGCGGCTCCTCTGCGTCTTTGTCAAGCCAGTCCTAAAATATCCTAAAATATTCTGCTGTATTTGGGCCCGGACACATAACGGCCATTTGCTCGGCCTGACTCCTTCTCCCTGCTCCATCATCTCCCTCCTCACAGTTGCTCCGGGGCTGGTGGCTCGTTCTGGTCCTAAAGAGGTTTCTTTGGAGAGTCTGGTCCACGTCAAACGTCCTGATGCCTCTGTGGTTCTGGAGGATGTGGGCTAATGCACAACCATTACACACTAAAGGACGTCCGGAGGGTTTTGGGTTTGCATCTATTTACCCGGATAGTAGCCGGTTTAATCCACTTCAGGCTCCAGTTTAATTAGGCCTCCACACTTCCTGTTGTGAGCTGGGCCAGATGTGCTGCAGCATCTGGACCTGTGATTGCTGCTGTCATTACATTCCTGTGACGTTTGTATTTGTTTCTGATGTTAAAAATTGACGTAACGCTTTGTAATTCCTGATAATGATCGAGCGTAACGTCACCTAAAGCATTGTTGAGGGTCTTCAACGCCTCCTTGGGGCTGATCTTGTTGTTTGTGGGGTAATCAGGGACTCTATGTTCGCTCTGCCTCCCTGAGATCCGCGGGCTCACCTTAGCAGGCGGAACACTAGAAAAATAGAAAGTTTCATTTTAAATGAGGTAAACAATGGTTCGTAATAGTAATAACACTGTTGTGGAGGAGGTAAAGGAAGAGTGAAGCAGAAAAAAACAATAATAGCAACAACTTTACAATCTAAAAGTGTTCAAATACAGTTTCCTGACCTGTTTTGTCCACAGTTTGTAATGTGATTACATAGACACTATTGATAACAGATGCACTGTGAAACTTACAACTCCCCAACCGCTGACATAAGTATCTAGAAGCAGCTTCGGCAGCAATGACCACCTCCAGCCTTCTGGGTGTGAACCAAGAGCTTTGCACACCTGATTTGGGGATCTTTCGGGGCTCTGGCTGGGCCACCAAGGCCATTCAGAGAGGTGAGGGGAGGAGAAGGGGGAGGGGGAGGACTCCCCTTCTGGCCAGAAGGCAGCTATCGGTTGGCTGCTTGACAGGACTGAGGTTCTAACCTGCCTCCCTTTATCCATCCAATGTTCCATGCTCCCTCCACACATCGGGGCCCAGATGTCGGGGCATTTATCCTAAAGACAAACCTGATGGGTGGCTGATCGTTAGCCCAGCCCCCCCAATCATGTGTCTGAGAACTGCTGGCTGCATTGGTAGCACCTGCTCCTGCTAAGAGCTGTACGCCATCGAGACGAATATAGAGACACAACTCTATAAGAAAACCATTTACCAAGTGGTTCAGTCCTCCACAGACTCCAATCTTTGAACAGATTATCACTCCCTGCTCATTTCTGCTTCCAGGTTGGACCCAAGGTCCCTGGAGACTGTTGTGAGCCCCGAGCCTCCCTCCTACCGGTTCAACGTGATACACAGCGTCAGCGTCAGGGGCTTACCGAGATTGGCTGTGCTGCTCATCAATAGCATCCACCGCACTCTCCACAGAGTTTAGGAGAGACTGGATCTGATTGGCCGATTCTTTCAGCAGGAACCGAGTCACAAATTGCTCCACGTTGGTTCCCTTCTCATAAACCTAGAGAAAGCAAACAATTATATCATGAAGTCATTCCTCGCTGGTATTTGCAGTAGCAAAGGTGAAAAATGTTTGAATATTGCAATTAATATAAGCGAAACAGATGAATCTAAAGGACCTGGTTCAGTACAGGAACATGCAACGCCGCCACGCTAGTGTCGTGGTGGGAAAAATGAAATGAAATGTTCCAGGCCGAGCTTCCTCCCTCCTCTCCGAGAGCCGCCTGTACCGCTAGATGTACCTGCAGGGCCTCCGCCCGTACGGCCTTATGGAAAACGACAGCTTTCCCCATACGCTGCACTCAGGGTATGAACTTCCCAGCAGGAAGTATTTCACGGAAAAGGCTATTCCAAGGAGAGGAGCTAACATATGGGTTTGTTTTGGGCTAAAGCAGTAAAGCAAAGAAGGTGATTCTTGTGTAAATGTTTGCAAAGCTGTGCTCTGTATGCACTTTGACGCTTTCTGTTACAAATGTTCTCCGCCTCAATCGGTTCTCCACCTCTTCACCGGGGTTTTTGTATCCTTCATAGCTGGGCAGATAAATCGTCAGACCATTCTTAAGCAACGTGTCGACAATCGTCGCCGTTTCCTGACATAATCGCTGTCTTGTCCAGTGTCGTAGCATATGAGCTAACCCTTAGCGTCCCACCTTGTTACCAGCAGATGTTACTGACCATCTGGGATGTCGAGCATCTACTTTCAGCCTGTGACACTTATGATCAGAGCTGAATTCAGGAAAACCTTTGCCCTATTAGCCTGAGAGTTAGCATTCTTCTGGGTTATTAGCACCAATATCTCCCTTAAACATAAGAGTTTTATTTCAAGCTCCTGATCAAGTGTAAGAATCCAGTTATCATTAATTTATTTTGGTTCGCTTTTGTTACAATTTCCAGCATTTTTTGGCTTGTGTTCCAATTAGCTTCTTTCATATTTGCGTTTCCATGGCTCCAATTATCACGCAGACTCCCCCCCAAACACCTATTTCCTCAGATATAAACAACCCCCTCGTTATTGTCATTATTGCACCCATCAAGCAACCAACAACCGTCCGTCCATCTTCCAGCTGCTTATCTGTGTTACGGGGGGGGTGGCAGCTTCACCAAAAAAGCCCAGACTCTCCTCTCCACAGCCAGTTTCTCCAACTCCTTTGGAGGACTCTCAAGGCATTCCAAGGCCAGCCGAGAGGTCTAATTTCTCCAGTGTGTCCGGGGTCATCAGAGGTCTCTCACCTAAAGTGGCTCCGCTGAACCTGGAGCAATAGTGGCTCTATGCTGAGCTCCTTTCGGATAGCTGAACTCGTCTCCCTACCCTACCCTACCCTACCCTACTCTACCCTACTCTACCTACCTCTACCCAGCCAACCCAATGAAGGAAACTCATTTCAGCCACTTGATTTCATGCTCTTGTCCTTGCCCCAAAAGGTCATGGCCACAACTGAGGGTTGGAATGTAGCTTGGCTACCACACCACAACAGAGCGACTCGGCATCCACAGCTCTGCAGAACGCTCCGACCCATCTGTCAACCTCCAAATCCATTCTTCCCTCCCTTGTGAACAAGGTCCCGAGATACTCCTTCATTGAGGCAGTAATTAATCTCTGATTCTGCAGTCCACTGTTTCCTGAGTGGGGACCATGGTCTGAGGAACAGGCCTCCTGGGCCTCCCCTACCCCATCACCCTACCATCTAACACTGGATGCTGGACTCCCTTAAGGAGAGGCCACAGGGGCTGTGAACCAACCCCAACAGAGTCTATAGCTCCTGAGAAAACTCAAACATGCCTCACCTCATTCTACAGGGGGATGGGGGGCAGGGAGAGTTTGCTGACTTATGCCATCTCTACCTGGTTCTCCAGCTGCTGTGCTGCAGATAAAAAGGCCCCGCAGAGGGTAGTAGAAGGGGTGACAGGAGTCTCTCTCTTCCCTCTGTCCAGAAGGTGCTGCAGGAGCATGGCCCAGCACCCTCCCAGAAGCACTACCGCAGTAGAAGATGCCCCATCAGCAGACTGCTGAACAGCTTCCTGCCACAAGCTGTCCGAAAACTCGATACACCAGCGCTTAACATTTCACCCTCGGACCTATATTGCCTTTCATCTGCTGAAACTACTTATTTATTCTTGAGAATTTTCTATCCAAGTATCTGGGGTAATGCTAGCTTTAATAGCGTCAATGCCCTTTACGCGGTCGTGCATATTTTATTAAAGTGTGAAACTGACGCGATCCCCGTCTCAGAGAGGCCTCTTCTTGTGTTGCCGTTACCTTGCTATGAACAGAATGACGCTGCATTCGGATTTAAATGTGATTTACGGGCGCTCGTCTTAGTCCCAGCTGTGTCACACTCGGCTGCCAACTGTCCCCGCGAGAGCTGGAGCTTCGTAATTGATGAAGCCGAAAGGCAAAAAGCAGAGACAAGATCAGAATTGGACTCCGTCCTCTTTTTCGGGTCGACATATTACGTCCTGAATTAGAAACGATGCAGGCCGGACCTGCATCTCAAACAACAGGAAGACGGAGAAGCGCACAGCTTTCACACAACATCCGCTCTACTTGTGCAGATACGATGCATAGATAGGTTGTGGTACGATGCGTAGGTTGTGGAGCATTAAGATTAAGGTGTATACCGGCCAGAGGAAGTCCATCCATCACATATCCGTGTGTTTACGTCGGATACGACATCAGTCGGACTAATGCGTTTACGTGCACTCTGGTCGTCCTGTTATGGTCGGACTGAGGCAATAATCTGTTTATTGGATTGCTGTGTAAAACAGGGATTCATGTTTTTGAGCTCAATGTAAACAAGACCAGGGAGATGATGGTGACCTTCTCTCCTCCGCAGACTCAGAAGTTTGAAGCAATCGCCACCATTAAATTGGGGAAGTCAGTGGAGATCGTGGAGGAGTTCAAAATAGCTGGGAAATATGGTTGATAACAGGCTGAGGAATCCTAAAGAGATGCTCGGAGACAGTACCTAGAAAGTTAAAACCACACGGGACTAGCAAGGACATCCTCAACGCCTTTTACTATATTTGTGGAGACCCTGGCTATGCGCATCATTATGGTAGCAATGCACACACTCCTCATGACTAAATATTTCTATCTTGATAATACCATATAGCAGCTGTCGTCTAAAACTGCTCACTCGCCTTTTTAAATTGTCCTCCAGGGAGAAGTGAACTGAACCAAAGCGAACTGAAGAACGCCATCCAGCAGGATGCAGGAGTTCTTTTCCAGCCCATCTTGTGTTTTCCAACCCCGGGAGAAGGCTCATCGGCTACTGGAGGCTTCCATACACACCTCTGAATTTGTCATTTCCTACTGGCGTGTTAAAAACACAAATTCTGGGTTTGTGTCGTGTACATGGATGAGTACATTCTCCTCTATCTAGCTATTATCAAAGAGCTGCACAATACAGTGGGACCTCTACTTACGAACGTCTCTACATGCGGAATTTTCAGGTTACGAAACGTCTCAACGGGAAAATATTTCCTCGTTACGAAAGAAATCTCAGTTTACGAAAGGCATTTTCCTGTCCTCCCATTGGCTAGGAGGGACGTCAATATGCACAAGTTTGTGCGTGTCCCAGCATCGTCTTCGTTTAAGTTTTATTCGCTATGGACCCCAGGAAAGTGATGGAGAAAAGTGAAAAAGAAGAAGAAGGGAGCTTTTTTGTCCATACAAACAAAGCAAGAAATAATAGAAAAGCATGAAAAAGGGATGCGTTTGGTTGATCTCGCAAAAGAATATGGCCGTAACCGGGATTTATTGTGGGTGTTCGAATGTTTGTCCATCAGATGGCGTTGTTACCACAAGTGTTAACGTTCATTGCTAGTAATGACGGCTAATGTAAGATTAGCCGGTAATAAAGTTCATTTTGTTCCTGGAGAAGCCTTGCACTGAATTCCTACATTTATTGTGCGGTAATCTAATCGTAACATGTTTTGATGCATTTTTATGATTTATTAAAAAAAAATTATGTCCGAATTTTTTGGGGGCTTGGAACGGATTAGGGCATTTACATGGAAAACGCGTCTCTACTTACGTAATTTTCAGGTTATGAAACAACTTCTGGAACCAATTAATTTCGTAAGTAGAGGTCCCACTGTACATGTTGAAAGGAGAAATTAGAAGAAGCGAGTGTACCAGTTCATGCTCGTGAGGTGAAGGCTCGGGACTCCTCCTCTACCTGCCTCTGTGTCCTGTCGGTGCATCCTGGGTCGCAGACGTCAACCAATTCTAACTGGTTTTAATACAATATTTTTTATTACCTGCTTACTGCACTATTTTATAACTGCCTTTGTATATTAGCAGTCTCCCCACTGAGACTCAGCTTTGAAGATGTGAAACATGCCGATTTTACGAACTGACACCACATTCCAATCTAATGTTACCCAACGAATGGAAACTGTCCTTTATGCGCAGCGTCGTTGTTTTAAAAGGCGTCTGTTGGCCTTGTCTATTTGGAGGGAGCCTAATCTCTCCGCTGCAGTTCGTTATCTGAGAAGATGAAAGTGGGATAACGCAGTTTTGATGCGTTTGGAAGCACAGGCGTAGCTCCCCAGCTGCCTCGCTACTTCTAAAAACCCCACCAACTTCCCGGAGCTTCACACATCAGCCAATTAAAACTGTATCATAGCAACCGCACGCAATATGTTTCTAAGCAACAGCATCTTGGCAGTATGCAGCATAGCATATCCAGGCAGCGACCCTTACATCCTGAGAGAGCGGCTCATTCTGTGAATCCCTCTTATGGGCCCACTTACAGCCACAAGATGGAACCTCAAGATCCCGTCGTTCTTGTCGTGCTGGTGTTGAAACAACCTCCTGCAGCCAGGGATCCACCACGTTTGAGTGATGGGCCAGTTCATACTGGGAATTTAGCTATCATACGTACATATTTACAACTAAAATACAATCTTAATTTTACTGCGAGCATCAACACATCACTGAGAATCTTGTGCAACATCATTTAGGGCTCTGGCTCGTACGGGTGCACCCCATAATATCCTCTAAAGTGCACAGCCGCGCGTGTGTTCTGTATGGCTCAGCAGTGACAAGTGTGGGGCTGTAATAAAGGTGACAAGTCAATGAAATAATATCAATCATTTAACCCTTAATTGTTGCCTTCTAGACAATTTTTGTGGGCAAGTAATAAGCCTGTGTTAACGGTTTAACAACTTTAATTAAAAGCCGCAAAGCTGCTGGAGTAGATCATTTCCTGTTCTGGGATTCAGCAACATGGCCAAATTTCAATTCCAGTTTCTTCACTGAAGTTAATCTACATAATAATAATAATAATATACTTGGGTTTTTGGTGGATTTCCCTCCACAAAAGTGCAGAGCCACAGAAACCAAGCTCAAAATCAAGCATCATATTTTTCAGACCCCGTCAACATCATCGGAACAGAAAATACGTGTTATTGGCAGGAGGCTTGGAAGAAGAAAGCATTCTATTCTATATCTTATCTTGAAGACTCCACTCTACATAAAATCCCAGTGATGCTTCCCTCTGCTCAGCTTTCAATCCATTGCTCATCCCCCATTTTTCTCCTTTTATCTCATGCACACAAATCCTCTCCCTCTCTTCCTATGTGTGTCTGCATTATTCATGCACTGGGTGTAACCTTATCAGTCAACACTCTCATCTCACAACACAACCCTCCATCTCTCCTCTCTCTCTCATTTACTCTCTCTCTCTCTCTCTCTCTCTCTCTCACACACACACACACACACATCACAGCAGAGCCTAGGCCACATGTCCACCTCCCTTCAGTGCGTCGTAGGTATAGAGCAGCATATTTCTGGGATATGTTACAGCTACTAACTCTTATTACTGTCTGCTCCTGCCAAGTGTTTTATGGTGAGGTTACACATGTCTGTCTGCAACCACAAAGATCCCAGTAGATGCACAACCAAACATGCTTCACACTGATATCACATCCCACAACAACGTACATCGTGTCTGAACACAGGAAACAGTAAAAAAAAAAAAAGAAAAAAGAAATGAGCAGCCATATTTACAATAATGACTCCCAGTTTTAGAGTATGTGCTGTGTCAGCAGTGTCTCCAAAACTGGAATAAGAGACCAAATGTTGATGTGACAAACTGTAGGTCGGTGACAGTGGCGTGTTGGGTAAATGTAACTTTGGTTAAACCAGATGAGCTGAGAACACTGATTTAATTTTTCTGGGTTAAACTAAAGACATAAGCTCAGGTGTGTTTTTAGGTCTATTGTGTTCCAGGTTCTCCATTTAAACACAGCGACGTTAAAATGAGTGATGTAAGCCTGACGATATTGTGTGCATGCGTGCGTGAAGAAGCACGACCTTCAAGCAATTAAAAATTAAACAGGAATGTGAACGGCAGCGATGACATCAACACACAGCATGGGTGGGTCTGCAGATCCAGAGACGTCACCAAAAACTAAAGAGGGATTTAAATCCTGCCGAGAACAGTCTGTACCTTTAGGTTTAAGCTTAAAAACTTTCTAATGATCTAATAAAGGTCACAGTCACTGGTGCATGTCTATTCCCTGGGTGAAAAGTGGGGAGTTTTCCAGAATAATGGAGTTCATGTGGTTAAAACTTGTACAAAACTTGTTTTTGTTGGTTTCCAGTTGTTTTCTTAGCAGATGAACAGGACTGTCAATAGTGTAGATTTTACAAAACAAACGGTTTAAATTACATAATTAGCAATACAACTGAGAAGATCAGAAACAATAAACAAGAAATTAAAGAATTAGTGGGAATACAAGAAGCACAAAGACGGCACGAGGGGAATAAAACAAGGGGAAATGCAGACAGGACGACAGACTTACAGATTTGCAGGTACCGGTAATCAGACACAGGACAGAGATCTAGACATGGTCATGGACAGCAGGACACGAAAGGATCTGAGCAAGGACAGGAGTGGAAGCACAGCATAAATACACAAGTGCAGGGGAGCGAGAACAGGCACAGATGGTGATAAGACAAGGAACACAACGGGTGGCAATAGTTGGGGCGGTAGGAAGCCAGGCCAAAGAAGGTGGATCTATAAAAGCAATAAAACCCCATGTGATAAATGGCTATTAATAATGATTCCAAACAAACAGAAACCACTTCCCAGCGCTTGACGAGTAACCAATCGGTGAAGGTGCTCCTGAAGCGACTTAAGATGCAGGATCTTGTTGCAGGAAATTGGCTTTTAAAGGTCATGTACCCTCCAGGGACCAGAACCTTTGAACCGCCTGAGCCACCGCTGCTACTGACCATCAGCTGGGTTTTATGTACCCTTAATACGTTTAATTTTATCTCCTGCATCTGGATCCATGCAGGTGTTCACCACGATTCACCTGGCTGTGTGCTCGGTAAATTGATGCACATCTAATCTCATTCATATTTTTAAAGAATTTAGCGATTTTGAACCAAGGGAGCAGTTTAACGTTAAAGGCAATGGCCCTAGGACATCCCATAGGACCACCCGGACATGGCAAAGCAGAGGAAATCTGCAGAACTCTCAATTACTGACCGTTTCCTCTTCACTTCCATGGGTGTCGCAGCTCTCACTATTGATTCTCTTGACTCTAGCATTGACACTGGGGTTGTCCCAAACAAGTTTTCCTACTGCCGATCAAATTCCAATACTAAATAGACACGTTCCTGCCGAGCCGATGCACATTTGAAGCGCTCACTTTAAGTGGGTCTACGTTAAAGTATTAATACTAAAGCTGCTTTGTTCTACAGATGGATTACAGGAAACAAAGCCCACATCCAAGCTGTTCCTTCACACATTTTTATTGAGGAACTAATCTTATATGGGCAATTGAAAAAAAAAACTGGAGCCAACAGGAGGCAGCTGCCAGATCTTAACAGTCTGAGCATTTCTGGCCACTGGCCAGACGAAAACAAACAAACAAACCAAACAAAGGCATCAAGCTTCTGTTTCCCATTTTAAATATCTCCGGGAAAGACACAGTTACAGTCGATGTCATCAAGAAGCTGCATTTGTAACGTGGCTACCACCACCCAGGGTAGCTCACCAACACTATACAGACGAGGAACCCATCACATGTCCATTTGTTACGGTTTGTTTTTAAGTAAGCTTCGCATTCATTCGTGCTAGCGTGGCTTGACAAGCCATGCTAATTTGGATCCGGTTGGATTCGGGCAAAAAGAATTGCTACTGCGATGCCATTTTAATTGCTGTACCATCATCTGGTCCATCTGGTCTTGGACCAACCGATGTGGTTTCACCCCACTGCTGCTAGAGCTCCAATGGCAACTCACTCCCACTTTATTCTCTCCTGTTTAAATGACTGTTGTTCTAAGTAGTTTAGCACTGTAAGCTAGTATTTTATTTACACATTTGTCTTTAATGTGTCTCTCACTGTAAGTTATTTTGGACCAAAGCGTGCCAAATGATTAAAATGGCACTTGGGATGTAGGGTAGCCCGAGTGGTTCAGCCAATGGATAGGCCACTGCTGAAATTGCTAAACAAGGCTATTTCTGACAATTATCACTGAAATGGAGGAATCTTTTGTCAGGAGGTCTCTTCTTGGAAATGGATAGAACACAAAAGAGCATCATTAGATAAAACTCTGAATAAAATGCTTAATCCTATGCACAAGGCGTTGGCAACCACAAATAACTGCAGTTCAAAACCCACTATCACACTGGGTTCTGCAGTTGAAGATGAGCTTGAAAATTTTGGCCAGACTGTTTTGGCCTGAGATTTGTGGGGAGCTGAAGAATGAGCAGTTGGGTTTCAAACCGTTCTGGGTCAACAGTTAAAAAAAAAAAAAGAAAGGTTCAGGCAATGAGTCCTTCAAAATAACCGTCTTGTTGGCGAGTGCTCTTCTGTTTATCAGCGCCATATGGACAGAGCTATATGGAGCTCCACCGGTAACTGTGCCTAGCAAATCAAAGCTAATCCAAAGTGTTAGGCATTTGTTTAGCATTAACAGCAATCCAAATATTTAGGAGCCGGATTACAACAAATAGCAGCGCGGCCGCACAAATGGACGGTGAGCTAAACACAGTCCATCCTCTCGCCAAGCGATAGCACGTTACTCCCACCCTCTCCCAATTGGCTGCCCATAAAATCCAAAGAAAATTTTAAAATATTTTTCTTCCTGCTCTCAGAGTGCTGGTTTACTGCAGGTTCCAGAACCTTTGAGGGGGTCCAGCATTTAGCTCCCTGTGCAGGTAAAGGAGGACAACCCTCTCTTTACTTTAAGAATAAGCAAAATCCTTTCTGTTTCAGAAGGTTTAGAATCAGTAATTCTACATCTACACTCATTATTCTAGCTAAGCTAATGCTCACAGTTAAAACAGGGTGAAATAATTAGCTACCACCTTACTTATGCTGTTATAGACACTGTGAAGCATAAGATCACAGAAATATGCACATGCAACATGGATTGGTACCTGTGAACAAGGCTCAACACATAGCCTAAGGCGCCTACTTGCAGTTGGCAGCACATTTTATTGGTCGAGAAATCCGCTTTCTTGTAGCAAAAGTGACAGAAAACTAGCAATGGCACGCTATGGTAAACACAATCTACCAGATAATAGATAAGGAATTTTAGAAAATTCCACAGAGATCCAAAAGGAGCTCTACAGCCTGCAGTTGAGTAACATTTGCATTTTCAGCTCAATGGTTTTTGGTGTTATTTCTCCAACATCTGGTGAAAAGATCCAAATTGATATGACTCGATTGTTAAATTTAGTGGACCAGCTGCCTTAGCTGTAACATTTGTAGTGTATTCCACAACACTTTTTACTCATTGGTAACTTGACTACATGGAGATTGCTGCACATCTTCTCTTTAGTTGTCTTGTTTTTCTTTCTGTCAGAAACTGGGAAATGTATTTGGTCACACAACAGTACACACATCCTTGTACTTTTGTGTTTTTAAGGAGTTTCAGACGTAAAGCATCCCACAGCTCCTTACCCCACCCATCACAACCAACCACCTAAACCTTAAAACCACATCTTCACCTTTAAACGGTCCTTTGAAGATGTGAGGACCAACAAAATAGTCCTTATTAGCGTGCTATTTTGGTACTCAATACATAGCAAGTAGACACACACACACACACACACACACACACACACACACACACAAACACACACCTTTTTGGTGAAGTCCATTGCTTTCAGGATGGAAAGGTTGAGTGTCTCCAGGGAAGCCAGAACGCCTTCATAGTCCCCCATATGCTTTGCAAAGTAATCTGCATGTGCGAGACCACACACATTCATATAGGGAGGTCAAAGCTCCTTAAAATACACATTTGCTTGCAGTTGCTGTCGTTAAAAAAGCTGAATTAGATTAGCCTATTTTTGCAGAAGCATATCTAAATTTTAACAGGATTAGAGAGATCAGTTGTGACGAGCAGAAAAGAGAATGAGGGGTATTGCAGATTACTCACCACAGAGCTCCTTCGTGTCAACATTACTGTCAGAGGGTTGCAGTGGTTGGAGAGAGGTGGATGAAAGGGTGGACAGAGAAAGGTGGGGAAAGCCAAGGAAACATAATCAGAAATAGTGGAGATAAGGACGTTTAGATAAGGACATGATTGAAATAGAGAAGTTACATTGACCACATGAGATTTCTGGCCTTGGTCTTCAAAAGACTTTAATTATTCACAGTTTAGGATTTGGGGTATAAGTCGGTTTTGTGTGGGGCAAATTAGTTATCTCAGTATCTCTGACTGTAAAAGGCTTATGAATAGACGTGGCAGGATAAAAGGTACAGCAAGGGCATAATAATATCCATACTCATCAGTTACTTCCTACAGTAATGGACACAAAATTAAATAGACAAAATAGAAAACTCGATATATCCTAGACGGTTGTAAAAAAAAAAACCAAAAAAACTTTGAGAAAAAGTTTTTAAAAAAGGACAGCAGAAATATCCCCAAACAGCTAGAGGATGGAGGTATTGTTAGTCAATTATCTTTAGCACGGCACCCTCCCAAAATAAGTGAATGAAGAAAAAGACGCCAAACTGTCTCTAGTGGATTTTGGTGGAGTTAAGTTAGCTTCAGCGGCTATAATTGGACGTAGTAGTGGAGTACGTAGTACACCTGATGAATTCAGCCTCATATCAGGATAGATCCAGCAATGATGTGACCAACTGAGAGAAGGTGGGGGGGGGGGGGTAGCCATTTAGACACAGAACAGGTTCAGGGCTGAAACCTCTTGGCCAGGCCACATTAGTAAATAACATCGCATGTTATCACATCGCATGCAACAGCCAACCAGCTCTATGGAGTCGGTGCTGTGGTGACTCTGACCTGGTGTTATCGGAGTCAATAATGTGAAAGAGCTTCTCCAGTTCCTCTTCATTCAGGGTACCATCAGAGAAGAAGGCCTGGAACTCTTCAAGAGACAGCTTACCATCATCTACAGGAAACAAACATGACTCAGTGGCAAAGAAATTTGATTAATATAACCTGAGGTCATTAAAGATCTATGAAGAGCAAGACTGTCGCCAGCTCCAATTCTAAAATATGAAACTGGACTAGAGCCACTTGTGTGGAAGGTGCGCTGTCATGACATACGTGTGTATACATATATGTACACACAGCAGTGTAGTTTCATTTAATCTCTGTTTAGGTTTTGCCAATGTTTACAGCCAAAGTCAAATTTGTGCAGTTTTTGGAAACTTTCATGAAAACTGATGAATTATGCAAACCCATTTTCAGTGTGATTTATCATCCACCTTCTACCCTGTTAAGATTCAAAAGTACTGTTAATTACATTTTTTATTCCAAGGCAAAAATGTTCTCTTTGTGTTGCCATGTTTTCTTAATAAAGCAAACCAATATTTAGCCACTTTCATTCTTACTTTTATTCGCTAAAGCTAAAGAGAAAAAAAGTGTCCAATCCTCACTGTAAACAAACCCAACTTACTGCCGGCAATGTGTACCGAGGTTTGAGGGGGGTAAAACAGCCCGTAGGAATCTGGCATCTCATACTCCCGGAGCACACATAATGTCATGTACTGTCTGTGGTGCATTCAAGAACATGGGACATGCTCATGCTACACCAACCCATAACCAAAAGAAAAGCAAGTATGTAAACAATTAAACAACGTGACAGTGTGGGAAGTGCAAGAAAGGTTTTATAGGATTATTCCTGGATTTTGACAGCCTCCACAAACCTCTGGTGTCCACCAGGTTCAGGGATTACAGGCGAAGACCCCTATACAGCCACAGCTCTACTCTGCCTGCTCAAAAATGGAAACACAACCAATGTCCCCTAATGCTCCATTCATGTGGTTAAAGCACTGTTTCTGATAGAGAACTGCACCAGATGATAGACTGACATCTCAAACCTTTATTTATAATGACACAGCAGCAAAGACAATCGTCTGTGGCCTAAGGTGTCCTTGTGCCAAGTCCACCTGTGGACACCCTTATGTTTGAACATAGTGTGATAGGGAGTCAGAACACAACTCTGTGAGGAGTTAACTCCCTCAGAAAATGGAACACAAGATGAGATGGATGCTATCGGTTCCTGCTAGCTGACAGTCACAAAGCCTATGATTACGCAACAAGAATAATATTATAGTAATATCCTGACAATGATAATAACAATAATAGTAATTATACTCAAATGCAATGTATGGCCTTCAAGCAATGGTTTAAATAAAGACCTGAACATTTTATAGTTTATTCTACTTATGTTTGTCTTTCATGTAGCAAATGTCTTTCATGTATCATTTGTAGCAAACATAGTTGGACAATTGATGTGTCTAGACAATTATAATTATCATAATTGTCTAGATACATCATTCCTCTAATGGAGTAATGCACTGGGGAGTGAGTGGCACTGTACAAAGATGGCCGCCCTGTAGGCGCAATGGGTGGCCGTAGTCAAAGCAGCATCTATGCATGCGCCTACAGGGCGGCCATCTTTGTACAGTGCCGCTCAGAATGATGTATCTACACAATTATGATAAATATAAATATGGAGGACAAACTGGCATTTTGAATAACAGGAAGATGGATAATGGTACAGCTTTGTTCATCCCACATGTAATACAAGCCTTACTTATTGTGCAGACAAGAGGCGATTGTGCTGATTTCAAGAGGCAAACAATCGTAGGCTGGTGTAGACTTACACCAATAGCATATTGGTTACACCTTCATACCACTTTATTGCCACATGAGGTTATTTGTCAGGTTCCACCTGGTCAGAGGAAGCAGCAAGTCCTGAACGTGACCCCCCCCACTATCAGGTCTCAGAGAAGCAGAAAGTCCTGAACGTGACCCCCCACTGGCAGGTCTTTGTAGCTACAAGACCGGGCGGGAATTGACCCGTGCTGACGTAGGCTAGCGTTTTCAACTCACCTAAGGGACTGTCAAAACCGGTGTCCTCACCATCATGGTTGACTTGGGACGAAGGCCTGGGTCCCAGTAGCTCCTCAAGCGCGACCGTGTTGCGGCCGCTGGTCCCCTTGTTTTTCCTGGACTGGTAGAATCCCCTTTTCAAGTGTTTCCACCGAATGCGGACTTGATCTGCAGTCCGTGCGAAGCCGGCGTCTCTCAATTGTTGGGCAACCTTTTTGAAGAGGTCTCCGTTTCTGGTTTTTCTCCCGTCCATGTATTTTAAGATGTTCAGCTCCTTCAGCTGCGCGAGCATGAGCGCGGTCTCGTCCTCCTTCCAAAAATGAGCGTATCTCGGAGCTTCTGCCATGTTGATGCACAGGTGCTTCTCCCGGGATTGTCTTCTTCTTCTGGCGATGTTTTTGTTCCGGGTCAAACAGCAGCGCGAGCGTTCTTGAGTATGTCTAGTAGTAGTCCGATTAATCGGATTAATCGATGAATCGCGTTAATTTACATGTCAGTTGTCCAGTTATAGTCGGAGTAAAGCAATAATTCGTTTTAAAAGTCTCACCTCTCACATTAAGCCAACTGCTATGTTATTTATGCTATAAAGAGGCATACGTAAATGTTTTGAATCCTAATTGAACTGAACATAAATTTAATTATAAGACCGCCAATTTAAATGTGACAATATTTACCCTTAAAAGAGCTGACATTAAAGGTGTAATTTTAAGAAATGTTAGTGGATCTGGAAAATCATATATAATCCTTACTAATGTTATAAAGAAACAACAAATTCAGTACATTGAAGCAATCTCTAATTATGATCTTTGCCTATCCATCTACAATGCATTATGGTAAAGTATATACAGTAGAAATCAGAAAACAAGTCCCACTGACCCTTTAAAAATCATAAAAAAAGAGGAACTTTACAACAGAAATGTTGTACAGAAATTTAACTTTCCATAAATAATCGCTGCTCTAAAATATCTTCAGGAATAGGTGGCCTTCCAATGGATAAAGATTTTGGTGAACTATGAACTACGTAGTCGGCAACATCAATAAAATCCGACTCTGGCTAACACCAACAGACCTGATGTTGGTCCAAAACAAAGAAGCGACAAAGCTATGTTAGTTACCATAAAAGGGAAGAACATAAATATTCTGATATAGTAATCAAAGAAGAAAAAACTACACAGGCATTTATTACTTCTGATGGTTCGAGTAAGGTAATATAACGTTTATGACAGTCTTTGGAGAGAGATAGAGGTTTTTAAGGCCCCAAACAAAAACACTGTTTTTCTGAGGGAAGGCAACATGAGGATGGTGAGCTAGTGGCCAAATAGTGTTTTATATTTATTTTATATTTCTATGCATATTGTACATTCATTCCTATGTGTACTGAATGGTTTTTCTTGAGGTACTCTGGCTCCCTCCCACCATCCAAAGACATGGATGAGATAGATGCATCATACTATAGGCACTAATTGATGGCTCCAAATTGACTTTGGTGTGAATGGTTGTTTATTCTATATTGTTGTCTATGTTAACCCCGTGATCAGGTGGTGATGTGTCCAGGTTTGAACCCCCGGGGGCCCCATTAACGGAAAAGTAGGAGAAGATGGATAGATGGGCCTAAAGCCATGGCCGTTAACACAATAAAGGATTGTTATTTCTTTTCAGAGGAGCATGGATCGCTTAGCCCTTAATTTTTTCCTAAACTTTTTTTCTGGACTAAAGGGGAAATCTGTCAATGCAGCATGTTCATGCTGGTAACCAATAATATAGATGTTTGCATCATTTAACTAATCCAAATAAGTCAGGCCAGTTTGGAAGCTGGCTGTTTTTATTGAGCAGAAACCTGCGGATACGATGAAATATTAAAGCATTATGTCGTTAAATAGAGGGAGAAAAACCTATTTATATCCTCAGGCTTCACACCTTTCCACAGTCTGGTAGAGTAGCGCGTAAAAGCAGGAAGGCCAGATTATGCTTCTATTAAACCATATGATTTATAGCCTGTTCACTTCACTGACCACCCGTGAGAGACGTTTATGGCTCAGGGTTTTAAGATCCAAATGTGAATTCATTCTTCCAAGAACCATATTTATATTTTAGGTGAGCAGTTTCCACACAATTAGTCCCCCAAACCAACCAACTGTAATGGAAACATGGCTGGGGTAACTAGAGAATACATAACTAACCTAACAGAATGGACACAAACCAAAAAAATGTAGCCATAAAATATTCAAGCAAATATTCAAATGTTAAAAACATCAGCACACAAAGATATTAAGACAAAGGAGGAACTCACCATCTTTATCAGCTCTTCTGAAAATCTGTGAAACAGAAAGCAACAAAATAGATCATTAGAAAATACAATGTGTAATTGAATACAGATGCACAAAAGCCAACGGGGTTGAGGGTGAAAACATCCAGCATGCACCTGACATTAGGTGGTTCAGAGTAAAGGGCCCATAGATGGGGTTCACCACTGATGCTTCAGCGGACTCTGGTTTGCCTTCTAGATACAAGGGAGTTAAGAGGGGGAACCAATCACGGCACCCCTGGTCTGCGTAGGCCCTTCGGTCCCTCCCTCCAATTTTTAGGAGCTGTGCAGTGGTCTCACAGACAAGAAAATAGGAACTAGGCTCAGTCTGCAGTTTAATTACTCAGTTGTTTGGTTACTTTGACAAAGAGAAATAGGTTATTAATCATTAGTCAAAAAGAAAATTTGCCCAAATCTGCATCTTCCCGTACAGTCCTCCACCCAGAGCCTGGTCCTGTGCTGCCATGGTCACAGCCACTTCCTTGATTAGTTGGTTGGACATTCCAGGCAGGCGCTGTTCCTACCACGGTGGTTCACCTGGTTACTTCTGCCTGAGTTATTTTCTTAGCACCTTCGACCAAATCAAAATGTATTTCCAGAGCCCTTTACAGTAGCTGAGAGGTAACTTCACAACAAAGCCATTAAACAGTAGATGGAAAGAATAAAACATAAAAACATACAAAAACACAAAGTGCAATAGTGCTATAGGATAATTAAGTCTTCCAGAAGTACTTAAAATGGAGCATAAAAATAAGCCACCTAAAAATACAACACTGGCCTAGACAGAATAAAATGACAACGTAAAAAAGTGGGTCTTCAACTTGGATTTAAAAAAACTGATATCAGTAGTGGCACCAATGTCGGGGGCAATTCTTTCAGCAGTGGCAGCAGAAGAACGATCAGCCCATTGTTTGTTTCTGGCTCTTGGGAGTTCCAACCGAAGATGGCTTGAAGAAGCAGGACGGAGCCCGGCCATTAATGGCATTGAAATCAAACACCAGAAGTTAAAAATTGATTTTAAAATGAGGTGGAAGCCAATGGCAACAGCCCAGGGGCGATGGGTTCATGTCTTGATGTGTTTGTTAAAAGTGGAGCAGCAGCATTCGGAAGACCACAGTTGGTTCTGAAGACACGAGGTGTCATTGGGTCTCATGGTCAAATATATCTGCATATGTCATCAGCATAAAGATGAAAAACAGGTCATGCTTTTTTTTTATAACCGAGAGGTTGAAGCCACCTTGTCTCTGGGTCCTGTCGTTCCAATGTTTTATCCTAAACACCGGCTCCTGTCAGAGGTGGGACTGATTGCTAACACCCATAGAATATCACCTGATCACCAACTGTCCAAATACTCTAGAGTTCTCCACATTTGAATATTTCTATCCCAAGAGCCCCCGCTAGGACGGTACATTAGACTTCTGAAAAGTGTTCATTTTTTTCTAATGACCTGAAAACCTGGATGTGCTACATTGCTGGTTTGATGCCATTTAAGACTAGACGCTAACTTCTTCTTTCAGCTAAATACAGGTAAAACCGAAATCTTGTTTTTGACCCAGATCTTGTCCAGACGGGAAAAGAATTGCTGCCATTTTCATATTGCTCTATTATTTTTTTTTTAATTGCTGTTCTTGCTATTTATTTTGTATTTTATGTAATTTCTTATGATCTGTAAACCACTTTATAACCAAAAGTTAGGGTGAGGGTTAGGGTTTAGATTCTAATCATTAATATTATCTAGTCTGTTTGAACCCCATTGCGACTTTTTTCACCAAAACATGCTGGAAATTAAACAGTTCGCTTCTAAAGAGGCTGCGGTCGAAACTTTTCCATCTCTACCGAACAACTTTGGCCTAGATTAGAGCGTCAACTGTTGCACCTTTTTGTCTTTTTGGAAACTATCTCGAGTTTACGATCACATAATATTAAAAATAATATAAATGGCTAAAAGAGGGAGGTGTGAAGGAGCTTACACACATATCTCAGCTAGGAAACAAACAGAATTCCAAGAGCTGGGACACACAGCTGGTAAATAAGTACTGAACACACCGTTATTTTTCTCAGTAAATATATTTCTCAAAGTTTTATTGACACGTCTTCACCAGGTGTTGGTAACAACCCAACGCAGCCAGATGGTGCTGTGAAAATGTGTTATGTTCTGCAAATTTGCCACACATCAGATCATCGCATGCATTCTCATATCAGCCCAACAGAAGCCCGGAAAAACACTTGATCCAGATCAAAAGCTGCAGAATCCAACCGGATTCTGTGTGGAAAGGTGAATTCTGCCATCTACCAGATGATTCTAAAGGAGAAAATCCGTCCCTCCCTAACGCCAACTGGGATGCGGTGGGGTGATGGAAGGTCGTCCCCCAAAACCCTCCAGCGTGGCCACGTTAAAAGAGTTGTGTGAGGAAGACCGGGCCGGAACTCCTCAGCAGCCATCTGAGAGGCTCGGTGGCAGTTAACACAAATGCTTGATTGCAGTTATTGTGGCCGAGGGTGGCACAACCGCTGATTAAGCGCAGGGGGCAATTACGTTCCCACAAAGGGGGGAACATCATCACGGAGGAACTGCGTTTTGTAGTGACGCAGCTTGTCTTTGTCTGATATTACAATTAGTGTGATGATGTGAAATGAGAAGAATATTCAGGGGAGGAAAATCAGGAAGGAGGAAAAGAAACGTGTTCAAAGCCACAGCAGATGGAAATGACATCACAAGGCTCAGGTGGCTCGTTCCTCCACACCGGCTTCAGATCTCCTATGATTCGCTTGGAACCCGTCAGGTGTTTGTCAATTCTCTTTAGTTTGATAGATTTTTATGTTTGGGTGCATTTCTCCTTCAGTTGAATGAAATATGCCAGTAGCAAACCACCAAATAAGCCCCCGGACAACCCCAGCAGTGCACAACCTGGACCAAATGTTGGGCAGCAAAGCACCAAAAATGTCTCTTCGACAAGACTTAAATCTAAATATTTAATAAGCAGGCGGGGGGGTGGGGTGGGGGGGGTGCTTGGTGTTCCATGGCTGAATCATTCTTTCCTCATGTTTTAAAATCCTTTTTATCCACTTCATCGAGGGTTTGAGCTCTTTGTGCAGATGATCGCTGACATTTGCTGACGTGTTCAATACTAATTTGACCTTATTGGATAGAAGTAAACAAGAGAAGATCCAGGTCGGAGTTTTATCACTACAGATGCTCAAAATAACATATTTCCAGAGGGGAAAACTGGAGACGTTACAGGCGATAAAGAGAAAATATTTTCCTGGGTTTCACAGCAGATGATATCATTCAGATTAATGTGAGGAATCAGTTTACACATTTCTAGACTCTCGTGGAAGCAAAATCAATTAAACATCAGCAGCGCGCTGACATTTGCTGTTCTCAGAAGGAATTGGAAACTGTCTGAGCCTCCTGCTTTGTCTCATGGTCTCAAACCCCCCCAGTGCCAAAGCCCTGAATGGTGTGTTTGTCCTCACATTTAGGTCTAAATTAAGTGATCGCTTTCATATTTGCTATAAGGGCGAAAGCTAAGCTGCAAAATATCAGTGCTGAGAGCAAATCTGGGTGTCAGACCAGTACAGGAGAGACCAGGACACAGACCAGTACAGGAGAGACCAGGAGACAGACCAGTACAGGAGAGACCAGGAGACAGACCAGTACAGGAGAGACCAGGAGAGAGACCAGTACAGGAGAGACCAGGAGAGAGACCAGTACAGGAGAGACCAGGAGACAGACCAGTACAGGAGAGACCAGGACACAGACCAGTACAGGAGAGACCAGGACACAGACCAGTACAGGAGATACCAGGAGAGAGACCAGTACAGGAGAGACCAGGACACAGACCAGTACAGGAGAGACCAGGAGACAGACCAGTACAGGAGATACCAGGAGAGAGACCAGTACAGGAGAGACCAGGACACAGACCAGTACAGGAGAGACCAGGAGACAGACCAGTACAGGAGATACCAGGAGACAGACCAGTACAGGAGAGACCAGGACACAGACCAGTACAGGAGGTACCAGGGGACAGACCAGTACAGGAGAGACCAGGAGAGAGACCAGTACAGGAGAGACCAGGAGAGAGACCAGTACAGGAGATACCAGGAGACAGACCAGTACAGGAGATACCAGGAGAGAGACCAGTACAGGAGAGACCAGGAGACAGACCAGTACAGGAGATACCAGGAGAGAGACCAGTACAGGAGAGACCAGGAGACAGACCAGTACAGGAGAGACCAGGAGACAGACCAGTACAGGAGATACCAGGAGAGAGACCAGTACAGGAGAGACCAGGACACAGACCAGTACAGGAGATACCAGGGGACAGACCAGTACAGGAGAGACCAGGACACAGACCAGTACAGGAGATACCAGGGGACAGACCAGTTCAGGAGATACCAGGACACAGACCAGTACAGGAGAGACCAGGAGACAGACCAGTACAGGAGATACCAGGACACAGACCAGTACAGGAGATACCAGGGGACAGACCAGTACAGGAGATACCAGGACACAGACCAGTACAGGAGATACCAGGGGACAGACCAGTACAGGAGATACCAGGAGACAGACCAGTACAGGAGATACCAGGAGACAGACCAGTACAGGAGATACCAGGACACAGACCAGTTCAGGAGATACCAGGAGACAGACCAGTACAGGAGATACCAGGAGACAGACCAGTACAGGAGATACCAGGAGAGAGACCAGTACAGGAGATACCAGGAGACAGACCAGTACAGGAGAGACCAGGGGACAGACCAGTACAGGAGAGACCAGGGGACAGACCAGTACAGGAGATACCAGGACACAGACCAGTACAGGAGATACCAGGAGACAGACCAGTACAGGAGATACCAGGACACAGACCAGTTCAGGAGATACCAGGAGACAGACCAGTACAGGAGATACCAGGAGACAGACCAGTACAGGAGATACCAGGAGACAGACCAGTACAGGAGATACCAGGAGACAGACAGTACAGGGGATACCAGGAGACAGACCAGTACAGGAGAGACCAGGAGACAGACCAGTACAGGAGATACCAGGAGACAGACCAGTACAGGAGAGACCAGGAGACAGACCAGTACAGGAGATACCAGGAGACAGACCAGTACAGGAGATACCAGGAGAGAGACCAGTACAGGAGATACCAGGAGAGAGACCAGTACAGGAGATACCAGGAGACAGACCAGTACAGGAGAGACCAGGAGACAGACCAGTACAGGAGATACCAGGAGACAGACCAGTACAGGAGAGACCAGGAGACAGACCAGTACAGGAGATACCAGGAGACAGACCAGTTCAGGAGAGACCAGGAGACAGACCAGTACAGGAGAGACCAGGAGACAGACCAGTACAGGAGATACCAGGAGACAGACCAGTACAGGAGAGACCAGGAGAGAGACCAGTACAGGAGAGACCAGGAGAGAGACCAGTACAGGAGAGACCAGGAGAGAGACCAATACAGGAGATACCAGGACACAGACCAGTACAGGAGAGACCAGGAGAGAGACCAATACAGGAGATACCAGGACACAGACCAGTACAGGAGATACCAGGAGAGAGACCAGTACAGCAGTCTGAAACCACCAGTTCTCTATATTGTTTTTATGCCATAATCTATTGTGGAAGACTGAAGGACCCGAACCAAGCAAAGTGTCCCACCTTCCTTCAGTCACACTGAAGAAGCGAGACGTGCTAATTAATAATACTTAAACATTAAGGACACAAAGAACCACTGCCTTTTTTCACGTCCATGAATGAGTAAAATACAAGTGACTTGACGTCAGCTCAACAGTATGAGCACCACTCAAGCCAGCTCCCTCGGGAGTGAGTAGGGAACGAGGGTGTCACGACCCAGCAGCAGGAACAGGACCCCAAGGACGGGGGCATCGTTCTGCTCCAGGATGTTTGGGGGGGGGGGGTCACTCTGGTTCCCTGTTCTCTTCACACATAACAGCAGCTTCATAACAGACGCCAGAGGTGCGAAACCCTCCAGCACAAGCAGTTTGGCTCCTGGTGGTCTGCACGGACCTCCATTTGGCTGCTGATCGGGACTGAGGAGAACCTCCCAGATAAGGTCAGACCGCTGAGTGCTGGTGCAGCGGGACCTGGTGGATCCTCCTGGTGGATCCTCCTGGTGGATCCTCCTGGTGGATCCTCCTGGTGGATCCTGGATAACGATGCTACCGATGCCACTGTCAACGGGCTGATTGGTGCCCTGATCCAGGTCTGGGAGGAGACTCCCCAGGAGAAATTGAGCTGGATCGACCTGCTATCTCATTTTTTCCCACTTTTGAGGAGGCTTGTGGATCCGGTCCTGAGTGGGTTTATGATTTGGACGTTGACCCTCAACAATTTACGCTGTAAATTCAACTGGATGATCTCATTTATTATCTGTGGTTACAAGAATGTACTGGATGATGTAAATGATGTAAAGAGTGTAACAAGGATGGACCACATGTGGCCCGGAAGGACGGGAACCATGACCAACACCCGGACTGGCCCCTGGTCTTTGAAAATAAATCGGTTGAAATATTTGGATCCCTCTTTGAAGGGAAATCTCCAACCCGCAGTTTCTACATTTGACTTTTCATTTTCTTCACCACTGAATCATTAAAAATACACGCGAAAGTGTCTGTTTGCTATAAAATAATGCTTCTGTTTTGCTCTTTTTTTAAAAAAAAAGGAGGTCTTGATTCTTTAACTGGGGCTCCACCAGCAACCCAAACGGGTTATTGCTGATCCTTTTCTAACACCACCGAGAGGGTTTCTCATCATTATCGTGTCAACAGCGATCTTTAATCTCCACAAATTCTACCTCTGGACCCCCCCCAATCCCCCATGTGAATAAATAAAAAGAGGTTATAAAGTAAAATAAATTAAATAATGCCACCGTGTCACCCCCGCCTGCCCCCCCTCGTACTCACATCCAGAATCACAGAGATGCCTCTGCGGGGCTCCGGGGCGAAGAACTGCTCCTGAGCCACCGCCGCCTCCTCCTTGCTGGAGGGGTACTCGCGGCTGGAGAGGTTCTTGTTGTCGCTCATCTTGGTGACGATCCAGCGGACGAGCCCGTCGAATCCAACGGGCTGGGCGCCGCTGTTTCCGGACTGCGCTGCCGTCGCGCACTCGCTGTCTTTCCCGGCGTCGGCTTTGGGCTGCTCGCGGCTGTCGTGGGCTCGAAGTTTGGCTTGTTCTTTGTTGAGCAGTTTGTGGACCCCGTCCCTACAGTAGCGCGCTGCCTGCTCACACATCCTTTTGACGGCGGGCGCTCATGCTGCGCTGTGGAGGCAGGAGCAGAAGCCCCCACCGCCCATTTCCCGTTACATCACCGCACCTGCCCCAGAAACGCACCCGTCACCCCTGCGGACCCCGCAGAGGAGCAGGGGTGGACGCAAACCCGCACCAGGTGTGAGGTCCCGCTGGACCCCTTTAACTCCATTATTGTGGCTTTCGTGTCATTTCAGTGGATGCAACACAGCGCAGCACAAACCTGGATGGTTTTTATTTTTATTTTACTTTAACTGACAGAAACATTCAACCGTGTTTTCACTAGTAAAGTTCAAATATTTAACAAAGGCAGCAGAAACAAACCATTAAATATGAGATGTTTGGTGTCCTCCTCCAGCTCCTCCATCATCAGCAACCCCCTCCCAACACACACACACCCTCCACATGAGCCTGGTCCTGCACCAGGTTTCTCCCTGCTATAAGGAAGTCACCGGTGCCTGTCGGGGGAGGGGGGTTGCTCCTGGGTTTCTGTAGTATTCTGGTTCTCTCGGATCACTCCGGGCTGGAACCCTGCAAATAATAATCCCAGAGAAACGGAATGCTGTGGCTGTCGGTGGCCTGGCAGGAGACGGTCAAGGTGCCACAACAGGCTCCTGGGGTCGTCCCAGCAGGGACCTCAAAGTACACGATGACGTTCTGGGTCTTTTTGGGCTCCATCGTGGGGACGAATCCCTTCACAACGAAGCAAGGGTTGTTGACCTGGAGGTTCAAGGAGACAGCTTTCATGAGTCGCGTAGCCGCTCGTCCTTTAGCGCTCAGCTCAACTACCTGAAAGGAGAAGGTGGTGCTCTGCAGGAAGACATTTTTAAAGGGGATGTTGAAGCTGCGACCAGGCTTGATGTTGAATGGACCCTGAGCTTGTGGGGGAATGCAGGTCCCACGCAGGACAAAAGTGTAGCTGCCACCATTTTCTGAGGACAGGGTGAGCAGGCCTCTCACCTCTCCCAGCTGATGAGGCTCAAAGCAGACTGAGACCACAGCCTCCGACGGCTGCCGGTACCCTGGGGGGGCCGAGACCAGCTTGGCTACCGGAGAAAAGTCCGGAGAATCCGTCTGCAAGAGGGAGAATTCCAGTGAGGAGAAACCAGGTTTTTGGGTGTGAGAAACTGGAACCTTCAGCTGGGGTTTGATGCTCTTTAGTGGCGGGAAAAACAAAAAGTGCAGCTCTATGTGGACCAAATCTAGATTATTGCATCAGAGGAGACACGGAGACACAGAGACATGAGACAACAGAGACAACAGAGACAACAGAGACAACATCATAAAAATATCCTCCAAAAGTCTGCATGATAAAAGATTTCCTGCAGCTTCCTCTTATTTTTTAAACTTTAAATCTAAAGTGTGGTTATTTAAATTTTCATTTTTCCTGTTACAGCAATTCTATTCAAAAAGACAGAAGTAACATCAAAATAAAGTGATAATCAGAGTATTAATAATCAGATTATAATAACAATAATCTGATTATAATAATAAATATTCTAATCAGATTATTTGGGCTTTATCAGATATGATGTTCTGTTATTGGCTTTGGTCCGACTATATTCGGTACAATACTGACACCAAGTGGTCAATCGGTGCAACAACATCTAGTGGTGACTCCAAAAGGGCAACAGGGGCACGTGCACCAGCGGCGTAGACGTGCACAGATCCTGGGAGGTTTGTTACTAAAATGGTCTGAATCATAGCTGACTGGACATGTGGCACATCTGCAAACCAAAGAGTAAGTCAAGGAGAATCAGTCAAAAAGTCAAGGCAATGTAATATGTAAGGTACACACACACACACACACACACACACACACACACACACACGAGGAAGGAGGCAGATTGCAGGAAAAGACATGAAACACCAGAAGAGAAGCGCTGCGCTAAAGAGGGTTCTAAAAGGAAAGGTGGATCCTGACATACGCTGGTTCCAGCTACTTGGGCCAAAACTCTCTTCTAACATTCAGCCAAATGCCAGAGCTTCACAGAGGTGGGAAAAAACCCCTCCCCTACGCTAGAAATGCCCCTATAAACGGGCTCTGAAGCCCTCGTTGCTGCTCTCCTGCACACGTCCGTCTCCTTGCACCCCAGGAGGCTGAGAGCACTGCAGGTTAGTGAGTCTTGGCCCCTCCAGGGTCACCATATGGGACCATGAAACACCAAAGTCACATCAGACAGGACAGCTCACCCAACAGGAGTATTCCGCTTTGACGTGCGAGTAGTTGAGGAACTTCACAGCTTCCATGTGGCTCCTGCCCAGAGCAGCGCTGAAGTGGAGGATTTTCTCTGGCGGTGCTGGAAGAGCTCGGAGAGACAGATCGTAGTGGAAGTGGCCCAGCTCAGGACTGTGGAGGGTCAGCCGAACGGTGGACGGCCTCGCGTGCAGAGGCCGGTACTCGAAGCTCACAGAACCCTGGAAAAACACGAGCGATTCAACAAAACGTGATAAAAGGAAACGGAAATGTCTGAATCACAAGATACCGGCTCCTCTGGTGCACGAATGTGAGCAAAAACAAGCCCCAAAACGCACAGGGTTAGGGTTAGACCAGGTTAGGGTTAGGGTTAGACCAGGTTAGGGTTAGACCAGGTCAGGGTTAGGGTGAGACCAGGTTAGGGTTAGGGTTAGACCAGGTTAGGGTTAGACCAGGTTAGGGTTAGGGTTAGACCAGGTTAGGGTTAGGGTGAGACCAGGTTAGGGTTAGGGTTAGACCAGGTTAGGGTTAGACCAGGTTAGGGTTAGGGTTAGACCAGGTTAGGGTTAGGGTTAGACCAGGTTAGGGTTAGACCAGGTTAGGGTTAGGGTGAGACCAGGTTAGGGTTAGGGTTAGACCAGGTTAGGGTTAGACCAGGTTAGGGTTAGGGTTAGACCAGGTTAGGGTTAGACCAGGTTAGGGTTAGGGTTAGACCAGGTTAGGGTTAGACCAGGTTAGGGTTAGACCAGGTTAGGGTTAGGGTTAGACCAGGTTAGGGTTAGACCAGGTTAGGGTTAGGGTTAGACCAGGTTAGGGTTAGACCATTTCCACATGAGCACTGACGTCTCCACAGTTCTACCAAAGCCCCAAATCAGGCTTGTGGCGTGGAGGGGGCGTGGCCTACCCACACCTTACTGCTCTTAAAGACAGGTGTCATGTTGTGGCTCCAGGGTCACCCTAGGAGACAGGACGCCTTCTGGCTGCCACAGAGGGCAGATTTTGGGTCCGCCTGACTCGTGGCTCCGCGCCATAGAACAAACCAAAGAGGGGACAGTCCCCACCTTGGATTCTCCTGGCACGGTGTGCTGGGACGGAGTGCTGATCTCTGGGCATTTGCACTCGGTGGTGAGACAGGTAGCTTTGCTCAGCGGGTTCTCCACCGTCACAGAGGCCGAGACCTTCTCCCGAACAGTTGCCACCAGCTCCAGGGTGGACAAAGGTCCCGCCGCCAAGTTCTCGAAGGAGACCAGGTAGAACAAGTACTCGCCAGACGTGGCGTTCTGGAAGGTCACCTGCAAGGACAAGTCGCTATGATAGGAGCTGAGTTTGAATACGAGTGTCTGACGCGTCTGAGGGCCAAGTCAGACCTTGGTGAGGTATTGGCCCTCTCGGTACGCGAAGAAGGACATCCGGTAGTCCTTGGTGGCCAAAGCCGGGACGTCGATGAAGGGCAGACCTCCGATGGACACGGTGGCGTCCGGCCGGTCGGGTTTCAGAATCTCCATCAGCACACGGAACCTGTGGACACGGACACGAGATGTCCTCACAGGAAAAATGACCCCAGAAGGTGGTTTGGGTTTTTTTTTTTTTTGATATTTTTTTTCTTTCTCTTTTGTCTATTTCCTGTCTAGTTGTGGTTTTTAGGTCTTGTATTCGGGGTCAAGATTCAGTTAATAAAATAAATTCTTAGTATTCATTGAGGCGACTGGGGGGGGAGGGGGGGAGAGAAACGACCCCAGAAAACCAAGTAACGTCTGTCCGTTGTCTTCCTGCATGCCTGAGAACTTGTGTGTGTGTGTTGCGTGTGTGTGTGTTTGTGTGTGTGTGTTACTGTTGTTTCTTAGACAGCCAGTTGTGCACACTGAGCACCACCGTCTGCTGAGTCTTTGCTGGCTGTTGACACGTGATGGTGTCCTCCACCTTGGGGGGCTCAGCGGTTCCTTTCAGGGTAAACATTGTGCCGGATCCATCAGGGAAGGAGAAGAAGACAGATCCCTGAAGGAGGAGGAGGATCGGCCTCGCATGAGACAGGCAGGCAGGCAGGCAGGCAGGCAGGCAGGCAGACAGACAGACAGGCAGGCAGGCAGGCAGACAGACAGACAGGCAGGCAGGCAGGCAGGCAGGCAGGCAGGCAGGCAGGCAGACAGACAGACAGACAGACAGACAGGCAGACAGGCAGGCAGGCAGGCAGGCAGGCAGGCAGGCAGGCAGGCAGACAGACAGACAGACAGACAGACAGGCAGGCAGGCAGGCAGGCAGACAGACAGACAGACAGGCAGGCAGGCAGACAGACAGACAGACAGACAGGCAGCCATGCGGAGCTCCTTTACCGAGTTTTCCCGTCGTCCAACAGTCATCGCCATCGGCTGGTAGCTGAGCTCAACTGCTTTGCTCTGCAGAGGCTCAAAGTCCAGGAAGGGCGCGATGCTCCACTGCCCCCCCTTCAGGACGGGCTCGATCCTGCACTGTTGGTACGTGGGGTTGGTCACCTGCAGCATCTGAGTGTGGGATCCACGTACCGGGCACGCGAACTGCACCACCTGGACACCAGAGGATTGAATGAGGGTACAGGGAGAAACCAGCCTAAAAGAGGGGGGTCCCTAAAGACAGAGGCCCAAGGTCCTCACAAGTATATCACAATCAATCGACCACTGAACAGACCTAAAACAGCCCAACGGCTTTGGGAGACTTTGGCTTGTGGGTCACCTTCAGCCTGGGTACAACCGGGCGGCACTGCCGCACCAGCTGGATGGAAGTGGGGGTCTCACCTCTTTGTTTGTGGAAACCATGACGCAGGAACCAGTGACGGTGAGTTTAAGTACACAGGACGAGCCCACCGCACAGGACACCTCGCATCGTATGTCCTCGCTCAACTTCACCGGGGCAAAGGTCACGTCCATCAGAACCTCCGTGCCCGGGCGGATAAATCCTTTAGCCGGTGTGATGGTCAAAGCTGTGGTTGATCTGTCAGTTTTCCAGCAGAAACTGAAAAAAACAACAATCCAAACACACACACACATATTTCAACTGAATATATCCAGTATTTTTAGACACCACATAGTGTCAGATGCGAAACATTTCAATTTTTTCTCACCTGGTACCAACGTCTCCAGTGTTCGTCATGATGATCTTCTTGCTGGCCTGACAGTGTTGGACAACGGCTCCAAAGGCCAGGTGGTTCTGATCCAGCTGGACCTCCATTCCCTGCCAGTGAAGAGCAGAACCGTTAACGGCCCTCCAAACTATACTAGAGCTGAAACCCTGGTACCTGAAGGCAACATCGGCTCCAGCCTGAGAGCATTTACTGATGGAAGAGTAATTCGTTTGCTGAAATACGTTAAATATTGGGCCCAAAGTATTAAAAAATCAGGAAGCTAGTGTGTAAAATCAGAACTGGATGAAATGCAGCGTACCGGGCAGGAGCCTTGGAGCGTGAGCAAAGGGTAGAAGACGCCAGCGCACTCGGCCAGCAGCTCGGCCGTGAAGGCAGCTAAGCGCTGATGAGGCGAGAACAGGATTTCAAAAGAGCAGGACCCCCCCGCTCTCAGGTGGAGCTCCCCCGTGTGGCTGAGTGACAGATCCTGGAGGACGAGACCGTTAGGGTTGTTTGTTAAGGGTGTGTGTGAGTGTGTGTGTGTGGGGGGGCGTTACCCTTGGATCCAGCTGTGTGTTGAGCAGCAGTTTGAAAGACAGGTCTATGGTGCTGCGGTTGACCAGTTTCACTTTTTTCTTCACTCTCTGTCCTGAATTCACAGATCCCAGGTTTAGTTTCCTCTGTCTGGGATCCTCCACTTCCAGCTGGGAGAAGATAAAACGGAGATCAATAAACCCAAACACACTGCTCACATCAGAGCTGAGTGGGAGTGTGTGTGAGTGTGTGTGGAACCAAAGGACCCCACATCCAGTTTGGGCTGCTGTGTCGCTCCCTGGACGCGTACAAGGAGACTATTTGATGGTAACAATGAGCTTCTGTGTGCGTTTACACACTGAAACGGTTCTGGAACCTGGTGGATCTGACACAAATCTGAGCTGCACACGACCCACCTTCATCTTGACTCCTTGTCCCAGAACACTGACGTCTTTCGTGATGCAGCTGTTGAGGACGAAGGTGACTTTTTCATGGTAGGAGCAGAGTTCCCGAGGAAGGAAGCGGATGGGCACGTCCAGAACGCCGCCGGGGGACAGAACATTTGTTCCAAAGTCCAGCTCCAAGTAAGGGGTGTTCCTGAACTGGCACTGGAGACTGAGCACATCGAACATTTAGATCAAATCAAGCCTTCACTTACGGAGCTGCAGAGGTGTGGGCGCCACTGGTGACCTTCTCTGTTAACGTGAAGATTTACAGCAATAAAAGCAGAAAGTTAAATATGAAAGACCCTTTTAATGTGTTCAGAAATCACTCCAGTGTTGGCAGAGTATCATTTTACTGCTGAACAATTACTTCTTTTTAAAAAAGGAAAAGCAGCAACCAGAATAAGAACTCCAGGACCAAGATATCAGACCTTCATTAGTAACACAGTCCTCGTTAGCGAGGTCAGCTCATTCAACTCAAAACTTCAGAAATACCCAGAATCCTCTATTTTTGTCTCAAAATTCACCAGCTGTGGGTTCCTCTGAGCAGTGTTCCAACACTCTGACAATGAAGATGAGCAGAAGAAGCCAGTAAGGAGATATCAAGGTCCTCTTTTCTTTAGCTCACAATGTGATTAAGAGCCATCAGTTAACAGGAAGAGTGGAGGTCAAGCTCAGGTCTGGAAGACCAGGAAAAGATCAGAGGGATCTCCTGGTAGGGTTGAGGGAAAATCAGGTCAGAACCTCCAGGAGGATCCAGCAGACTCTGGGGTTCTGGGCCAATCTTCACCTGCTGAGCTGCACTAATCTGACCTTCATGGAAGAGTCATCAGAAGAAAATCCTGCATCCTCACCAGAGAATTCAGCACCAGAAGTTAGTGAAAGAACATCCAGACAAGCCTGACGCAGCTGGACCTGGACCTGACCCTGACCCGAACATCATTGATAATCTGAGCACAGACCTCTAAAGATCCGTGATGACCCAGGAGAACTGATGACTTTAGTGAGGAAGAATGGAGGAAAATCCCTCCAACACCACCTGAAAGACTCCAAACAGGCCTAAAAAAGCCTTTCCATGCTGTTGTACTGGCCACAGGGGGGCGCTATTGGGAGGTAGCAGAAACACCTCCAACATCTCATCAGCAACGTCAACATTTACTGCGTCACCAGAAGAGTTGAGCAGCGGAGCCCAGACGTTTGCACATGTAAATATGGATAAAACAGGCAGATGAATCAAAGTGGTGAGAAGCAAAACACACCCCACATCTTTTTTGCCCGTGTTGCTGATCACTAGCGTGGTGGAGGGCAGCACCATCTCGGGACGGTACAGTAAGCACTGGCCAAAGTTGTGTCGGCTGAAGGAGAATTCCAGACTCGGGGCTGAACATCGGCCTTTGATGACAAAGTTAAACGTTGGTCCAAGTTTAACCTGGAGAAGAGAAACGAGTGTATTTGAGAACAAGAAGCCAAATTAATTTTCTTTTTTTAATAAAAGTTATTGTTTCGGGGTTTTGTCAAATATGTGATCAATATAAAACCGGAAAACCTTTGAGGGGGGGAGGGTCTCCTACCTTAATTCTCAGTTTGACATCCTGAAGGTTACAAAAGCCTTTGGGGGAAAACAGAAGGGAAGTCTGCAGGTGAGCTCCAACATCCACAGCAGCATTTGGAGGCTCCGCCCTCAGGTGCTGCAGCAGGTTGGTGCTTCCTGCCAACTCAAAGGTCACATCCATGCTGAACTTGGACTGATTGGTCAGCAGGAAATAAAAAAAGGATTTTTCTGAGATCTCCATCTGCAAACAGGGCAGCAGCAGACAGGAGAACGTTCATTCACACCTTCAACACAGCACCTGAATGGCAGAGTTTCCTAAAAACGACCTCTCCAAAGTCCAGAGTTTCCTCTTGCTCAGGGTTGACCTGCCTAAAGACGCCGTCTGGCATCTTTAGTTGAAGTGACGTGGACATGGGGAGACAACTGGCCTTGACTGTGAGGACCAGAGGCTCTGGCTTCTTCTTCATCCTCAAAACTACCCTAAATCTCTTCTCACCTTTGCAGCAGGGGGCAAAATTCACCGCCAGCGACAGCCTGAATCACAAACAGTTGTTATTTACCTCCAACGATCCTGTTCTCCGGTGATGTTGTAATTTCTGAGACGTTGCCGTTCGTCTGACCTGGTTTTAGGTGGAAGGACAGCAGACGGAGGCTCCAGCTTCAGGCTGGACGTCTGGTCCTCACACAGCAGAGACGACTGCAGGACGGCGAAGGGGAACGCTTCCTCCTCACAGTTCACCAGGTCGATGAGCTGCTGCACTCTGCAACCTGCACAGGGACGCGATCACATCAACGTGCGCCAACGCGCACGTTTTGAAGGAAGCATTCGAGGAGATTTGAAGGGCGGATAAGAGGACGCACCAACTGGCAGCTCTCCAAAGTCTATCTGACGTTTGCTGAAGTACAGCTGCGGCTCTCTGGTGATGCCCACACACATGAACGGCACGGAGAGCGACAGGGGCTCGATTACAAAGCTCCAGGACGAATGGACCACGCTCGCCTTCTCAGAGAGGTATTCAAAACGGGCCTGCACAAACACACAAGAGCAGAGTTCAGGAGAGGAGAGGAGGGACTTCTGCATTTTATGGAAAGGGTCTGGAGAGAGAGGAAGAAGAAGAACGAAGAAAAAGAGGGGACAAAGAGAGCGACAGGGTGCAGAGAGATTTTAGAGGAAGGAGGACGTGTGTGTGCTATTGCATTCCCGTCCATACCTGGAGCGTCTTCCCGGGTGGGATGCGTCCACATGGGTGGAGGCAGTGAAAAGGGCTGGACCCTGAATCTTCACACCTCCAGGTGAAGGAGTAAGAATCTTTGGTTGGGTTCAAAATATCAAAGCATCTGTGGTGCAAAGCAGTGACAGGACTTAGGTGGTTAACAGGGAGAGCAGAGAAAAACAGATCCCACTCCGTTTTTACCTGATGGACGGAACAAAGGCGATGCTGTCGAACCCTAGAACTCTGGTGTCGGTGTCCAGACGTCCTGTGAAGTCAGGGTTGCTGCTCAACCTGCTGATAAAATCTGAGTCCTCCAGGTAGAAATGATAGAGGGCCAACAGGCTGCGACCAGACACCGACACACAGGGAGCCTGATCTTTCTGCAGGTTGGGGATACTGAAAGGAAATTACAGTCAATTCAGTCCTCCGAAGACGTCCAGCCACCATCTCACCCACACCTGCTTGTAAATGGACACCTAAACTGTCCCCAGACTGTTGAAGCTGAGCTGGAAAATCTGTATCTGTCAGTCAGAAGAGCAACAGGTTCCTAGTTGCTTGATTTCTGCTATGACCTGTCCACCGTTCAGGCTCCTGGGGCTAATAAAGCATCTTGGTTGACAACGAAGAATTAAGGCAAAAGGGCTCCAACCAAGAGCAACTGAGGTGGAGCTAATGCAGCAGCAGGCAGGAGCCGAGCAGATGTTCTGCTCTTGTAAACGCAGAATTCTTCCTGTTCTGATCACGTACCAAACCCACAGGTGGCGATAGTAGTCAGCAAAGGGAAGGAGAGTGTGTACCTGCAGACCAGCCTGCCCTGATACTGGGACACCTTGACAGGGGAGAAGTCAACGTTGAAGACCTGGATCTTGCCGGCCTCTATGACCCCAGCGCGAGGCTCAATGCTGATGGGCGCCAGTTGCTGCTCGTCTTCAGCTGAGCTGCCGTCTGGGCGATGTGAGAAAACTGTATTACCACGCTGACATCGTGACCTTTCACTCACACAGCGTCGCTCGTCTGCCAGAGAGTTCAGCGCGAAGACTTTGATGCGCTTGTGCGTTGGGGATTGTTTCAATTCCTCGACCTGAAAACCTGCCGTCGCTGCCAGAACGTGAGCTGTGCGTGTTGCTAAGCAACGCGAGCATCTGTCTGTGTTCATCTCTGATGGGGATGATGTCACGGGGCTGAATTATGAAAGGTCAAGGGTCAACATGAAGTCAACGCAGTCACAAAACCGGCGGTTCAGGGAGCGTCACGTGAGGAGGTTTTTGTCGAAAGGAGAAAATCAGCAGTGGGAGCGTTCAGGTTCACCTTCGTCCTGACTGTTGCCTGGATCCAGGAACAACTGGAAAGAGAATTCCAGCTTGACCATCCCGTCGTTTGATATTTGAAATCTGACACAAACAACCAAAACCGGGAGTTATGACCAATTAGCAAGACTGATGTGTGTTGGTGCCTCCCTGGGGGGGGGGGGGGACTCACTGCTGGCGTCTGCGTCGGTACAGCTCCGTGTCCTCGAAGTGAACGCCGTCAGTGCTGCAGCTGAAGGTCGTGTAGTCACAAACGGCACTGACGCACAGATTCATCTCCCGCTGTGAGCCCTCCACCACAGAGCAGGGGGGCTCAGGCTCCTCTGGGTCCCCCCCCTGCTCGCGCACACACACACACACACGCTGCTTGACTGGGAATGAGGCGCAGGGCGACTTTGACTTGTATCGGTCGTACCGTGATCTGCTGTGTTGCTGAGGAATGCCTGGAGGGTCTCTGCCTGTCGTCCCAGTCGGCCACCTCCTCTACCGGCTGGTCAAAGGCCACTTCACAGAGCTTGCAACTCACCGGCCGGTTTCTGAACCGCACCGGTTTACTGGAACAAAAGCTGACTGTCACTTCTTTTGAGCAGCCGGCGTGGAGATGTCCCACCTGTGAGGACAACCGTCCTGATCAGACTGTGGCTGCGCAGTCAGAGGGTTTAAGAGCATCACCTGTTCATCTTTTATTTGTCTCATTTACAATGTCAACCTGGCAAAGCAGCAGCAATATAAGCAGTTACAGTAGGGGGGAGCTAGCTCAGTTTGTTGGGAGCTGGGCTGGAAGTGGAGGGTTCCTGGTTCGAGGCCCAGTGCGGCCAAAAACATGGAAGGTGTTCTGGTACTGGGGGAAGGTGTGTGGAGACATTTAACTGTCCAGTAGAGGTTTTTAGGTGGTGGCACAAGAGGCTCGTCAGCTGCTAACAGAACCTGGAAGGAGTTGGTCTCTGGTCTGAGGGAACGTGTGGAGGAAACAAACACTCTATCGTCGCCATGACAGCCTCAAGATTTGGACCTGAGCTTTGGGTTCGACGTGTATCTGCTGCAACGTTAAAAAAATCCAAACAGCTCTATAAAATGTCTTTATCTTCCAAATTCATTCAGCGGTTTATTCTGTTTGCTTTTATCCTGAATCTCATTAACTTTCAACTGCTAAAGAATTGAAGGCCGCGGTGACCTTTGACCTCCTAAATCTGCTCAGCTAATCCACATTCTTAGGCTTGTGCTGGTTTTAACAAATCTCTCTAAAGCTCCTATTGACAGGATGCCTGAAGGTGAAACTAGAACTCTGGAATACCTGTAAGGTAGAAACACTCTTTCCCTTTTTCACGAGGTCAGAACTCAAATATTCTCCTCCTCGACAAACTAAAATCAGACTCACTGATATATCATGAAATGGAAGCCAGAAAAAAGTAGAAACAAGTAAGATTTAGGCTGAATCAAACTCCCAAACCCATCTGATTAAATGATTAAATGATGACCTGGGGTGAGACGCAGACGTGTCGGACGTGAGGCCACTCGAACTTGAACACCTGGCTGCTGCTGTGGTTGGTTACCACGAAGCTCTGTTGGTAGGGACGGTCCACATAACAGCCACCAAAGTTCAGCACCTCCTGATCACCTGGAGAAGAAAGAATGTTAGAATCTAGAGCCCAACCAAAGCTCAGAGAGAAATCCCTCACTACCTTCGACCGTTCAGACACCGTTTCCAAATCTTTCCACCTTGTTGTCTCTCACCTTCATCAACATCCAGATCTGTTTGCTGGAGGTTGTTGATGTTGTGAAAGGAGACGACGTCCTGGCACGCCTCTCCTCTCACTTGTATTGTGGTTGTGACGTGTTTGTTGTCCTCCAAACACATCAGAATCCTGGTTTCGGCTCTGACGGGCCTGTCGGAGCAGAAACTGACTTCCAGCCGAACCTGCTCGTTAACGTCCAGGCTCATCCTGGCGCTCCTCGCCGCTGGATGCTCTGGTAAATAAAAGATGAACCTGTAAAACTCACAGCTCGCTGAAGGTGCTCCACACCACTCTTGGACGGGAGGTGAAGAAACACTGATGAAGTCCTTTGGACCTTTTTCTAAACTAAAGAACGGATCCTGATATACCGTCACCCATGAAGTAACAGTTCTAAACACAGGACTTACTGAGGACAAGGCAGCACCAAATTCAACGTCCAAAACATTATTGACTAAATATTCCGGCGCACAATCGGTGCACTGAATGCAACGTTTGATAAAGAAAGCTGTACCTGACTCAGTGGCGCCCTCCAGTGGTGTGGAGTCAATGAAGCGGCAGGTGTTACCAAGAGAAGGTGTGAGAGCGAACATGTCGTGTTCATCCAGCAGGTCGACCTGAGCCTGTGGGACACGGCAGGTGTGTCGGCGTTAAGGTGCAATGCTGTCCTCTACATTCAAGTACTGGACACAACAACAGGTCTCGACCATTCGGACCAACATTTAACCTATTTCCAGATGACAAACACCTGTTAGCATCTGGGTGTGACCACTCCTATATTTGTGCATCTTTTCTCATGCATTTTTGCAGGACATTTAGGTTTTGCCTGACAACTATAAACGTCTTGACCTTCCATTGTTATCTGCTTAGAAAGAGGAAGACAATAAACCCTGATTCCGACATCTGCCCCGGGGGGGTACTTTCTTGTTGCCTCTCTTCTCTTTAACGACTTAAACGATAAACCAGAGTGGTATTTGTGGAAGTGGCGCTCTTATTTCCTTTTACCTGAACAGGAAAATATCCATTATTTATCAGGACGAGGGGCAGCGTGCGTCTCTCTCCTACGTGCACCCTTCTGAAATGCATCATGGGGCTTCCTGCACTGTTCCTCACAGCTGGGCAGAGCACGGACACGTGGGGCAAAACGCCCTCTCCTGTTAGGTTGAATTCCAGCAATTTGCTCCTAAGTGTTGGGGTCAATCTGCAGCGGAATGAGACGAGAGGATGGATGTGAATGTGCTCAGCGTGGGCCGGGTGTGCTTTTGTCAGGGTGGATTCCAAACCTGGCGCTCTGCTCCACTGTGGCCTCCAACACTGCGCCGTAAACCTGCATCATTTGGGGCGTGAAGCTCACCGAAGCAAATGAGTACGACTGGCTTGGAATGATTAAGGTTGAAGCTATCAGTTCAAACACCTCTGTGTTGTGGGACAACGGCCTTTCCTGTGAGGACACGTTTAGTGATTAGCTTGGTCAAAGCATTTGTTACCTGCAAATGCTAAATGACAGCAGTCAGAGTAACACCTGTACTACCACATCAGGGACATGGTCTCACCTTAGTGCTAGTAGTTCTGATAGCCAGCATGAGCGTGCACGACACCTTGCTGTTGTTGGACAGTTTGAACTGGGCCGTGACGGTCTGCCCCACCGGGACTTTTTGGAAAATAAATCTGTTTTCGTCCTGAGTATAAACACATTCGGCACTGCAGAAGGGCTCCAGGGAGAGTTGCCCGCTGTTACAGCAAATATAATGTTCTTCAAAAATAGAGCCTGTGTCCGTCACGATACCTGGGAAAGGCATATATATATATATGTTAATATACGCACACGTGTGTGTGTGCATCTGTGAAAATGGATGTCCACAATATTGATGGACTCTTATTGGCCCTTACTTGGCTTACAGACTTCCGCCAACAACCTGTACGGTATCCCATCAGGGTGGTCGGTGGGGTCCCGGTCGATGATGTCAATTAATAGACCCTGGTTCCAAACGCCCAGCTGCTCCGCTGCACAATGCACAGTGACCACCTGCTGAGAGCCTGCCTGTAGCGCCCCTGTAGAGGGAGTCACTGAGAACACCCCCATACTGAGGGCAGACTGGAGAACAAATGCAGCAGACAGAGAGAGACACCAGATGAGTGAGGAAACCGGCAAAGAAACGACTAAAATACAACCTAACTCATGAAGCATAAGCATTGATAGATGTAATTGTTCAGATTTATAAATCAGTCATAGTCTAAAAACATGATGTGTCAAAGTTTTCAGGCTGGATGCGGAGCTGTAAGGCTGCCTGGTTTTAGCCTGGTTACTAAATGCTGCTAAAGCAGCCAGAACGGCGTCATGTTGGTGGCTGTACAATGAGTTTTCTTGGTTGGGGAAGGATTACCATGTATTTCATTCAACCTCAATGGAATAATGTAGCAACAGCCAAGAGTCAGAAACAAGGAAGTGTCTCACCTGTGCAGATCTGGGGTCTTTAGTGACAGACTCCCGTCTTGCTTTAAAGCCTGTGGTCCTCTCCTGAGGCGTCTTTTTCCTGGAAGCACCAAAATCACACCTTTTACCACTGCTAGTAGCATTAGCAGCGCAGGTGATAGTGGAATATTCCAGAAAATTGCTCATGTTTCATATCCACAACGGTACAAGATGGAAGCAAGGCCCCTGTGCCGACGGAATGAACACATGTGCTTACACCCCCACTGCCTCTGGGTTCCACCCTTTAGCCCCATTAGCTCGGCGTAAATGTTCCCTCTGTCTGTGCTGGGTTGTCCTACCCTGCAGCAGCGGCCACCATGCCGCTGATTTTGAAGCGGGTCTCCAGAGCTCCTGTGTTCTCTATAGCGAAGCTTTGGCTTTTCTTGCATCCGTACGCCAGCGGGCCGAAGTTGAGCTCGAGCACGGGCGTGACCTTATACCTTAACAGGGCAGAGCATGTGTCATTAAGTCCAGCTTAAGACTGTAAATAAGGTGTTTGATTATGAATGAGCCGCTGACCGGGAGAAGACAGATGTGACGGACACGTTGATAGCGACCATCGCTATCACCTCTCCTCCGTCCCCAATTTTGGGTTCAATCACCTGCAAGACATGAAGCTAAATGTTGGACAATAACAACATAGTTTGCATCCGTTTGAGGTGCTAGAACATTTTTGAGTGTGTTTGAACTACAGGGGACCTCCTTCTGTGGAAGTGGGGAAATATCCACTAGGGCAATTAGAACATGTGACAAGAACTTTAAATGATGCTCAATCCTCTCTCAATTGTTCACTTCTAAGGTCAGAACTTGAACATTAATGTCAAAATGAGCTTTTGTCTTGGAGTCACATTCATTAGTCTTCAGATTACATTTGAATCAGACACTAAAGAGTTCAAACCTGACAAGACAGAACAGGTTTCTCTCTGAGTGAGAATTCCGTGTTGGGTCGGCAGAAGATCTGGAGAATCGTGGCCTTGTCGTGGGTCTTCAGGATTCCACTTTGGGGGCACACAGTGAAAATAGAGGCCAGGTCTGGCAGGGTGGGAGCTGTCTGCTGGATTAAAAAACTCACGGAGGGAAAAAAAAAAATCCATTAGCACATTAGTCCCTCCTGAGAATTCCCTAAAACGTTACCACAGGAACTTGGCTGTGAAAAACATTTCACACTCACTTGAAAGCTATGTCATATTTCCCCTGGTTCTTTATCTTGAGGACCAGCTTGTTCTCCTCAAAGACCTTGAGGGTTCCAAAGTTCAGACAGCCCTCTGCAACAGAAGCAGCACAGAACACATCAGCAGGGGACCCTGAGTGGACGCTGAAAGGCTCCAACTGACGGGGAAAGGAGCCCCTTTTGGTCGCCCGCTGCCTTAAAAGTACAGATGATAAAATGGCCTTTTGACCTGGTGAGAGTTCCAGAGCCACGTCATAGGCTTCAGCAGTGACTAGTAAGTTTTCACTGTGTACAATTCCAAGAATCTTCTCAGCGTCTGACACCTAAAACAAACACAAGATCACAAATCAGCTGGATGTGAAGCATCCTCCTGCTAAACTGTCAAAAAAATGATGATTTACAGATTAATTGATTAATACAGCTGAAAATCAATGAAAAGACATTTTAAGGGCCGAACACGCTGCTTTAGAGTGGCTTCACCTCCAGACGTAGGATCTTCCTGACATGCAGGGGCCTCCTGGCCTTGAAGTGCAGGCTCAGGGGGAAAGAAGAGCCGACTGCAATGATTCCATCACTCTGCGGCACGCTGAACTCATCGCCCAAGTCCTCGATACCGTGCAGCCTCCAGGACACGGGCAGAGCCACCTTATTATACAACACTATAGAACGGCTGTCCTCTCTATGCAGAAGGACACAAGAACGATGGTCAGGGACGTGTTTCATCTCCGTAATCCCTGGTTCTGTCATGTGACACCAGATTCAGGCACAGATTCCAAAGTGATTCTTTGACTAAATATTCCGCTACCTGTGCAGGATAATCCTGTCAAAGTGAAAGTGTTTGCTTTCCAGCTTCAGCTCTGGCCGAACGCCCCAGCAGGAGACGTCGATGCTGAAAGGCTCTGAACTGTCCTGGACAGAGATGATGATGCTGTCCTTCATCTGTCCCACTTTGGTCGGGTAGGCCCACACTGTCAACTCCTGTCACAAAACAAGAATGAGCACAAAAAGAACAACTAAATCAGTCCTGCAGAACTGCAACAGGCACCAAATAGGTTCTACTGGACCAAACCATTGCAATGAAACCTTTTTCTGGTCAGGTTTGAGACTCATGGCCGGGGGGTCTAGTAGAAATGTTGCGGCATGGTCGTCGTCTTGAAACCTGAACTGGACCTCAGCCTGCAGACCCGAATTGTTATGGATGACCACTTTCTCCGTGTTCTCAGGGTACCTGTCTCTGTATCTGCATGGACACGAGAGCACGTGTGGACATAGAAGACAATTACATGTCAGAGCCCCTCTGCCACAAACAGGCTTTACTTGATTCATGCTAACTATTATTTTACATGTTTATGACCGGGTCATTTAGAAGCCCAGGAGCCCAGAAGCTACTATTAAAAAGTTATTAAAAGCTTGGTGTTAAACGCTTATTCAGAACACACACACACACACACACACACACACACCTCAGCGTCTCACCTGTCTCTGGTTTTGCTGCATAGCAAAGGGCCAAACTCAAAGTATCCAGGGTCAGTTACGTACGCCTTCTGCACCTTGTCTGACATGTGTTCAACCTTCTTGCAGGTGGGAAAAAGAGTCCTGGGAAAACAACACACGATAAACGACTTGGGCAGATGAAAGTGTGTAAACCTGCTCTAGCATTCCAACACAGCTGCTCCGTTTGTAATCGGAGGCAGTAAAAGTGACGGTCGCCACCAAAGATCTGTGCAAACTCCCACTGTGCTCATAGCAGCAATACAGACGCACATGTGGTTTCTGCAGATGGAGGGGTAGATGCAGATGCCTCTGCACGGTAGCTGGTACGATCTTCTGGTCCCCATCACCTCAAAGTTGAAGGTCTGAGCAAAGGTGCCCGGGAGTTCTGAATAGAACCAGATCTTCAAAACGACCTCACCTTGGGTCGGAACGATCCAGCGGAAGCTCGTCAGGCTGTTGGCGATATTAAAGACAGAGTTAGTTGAAAGAGATCTGGAGAAGAGAAGCTCAGCTTCTGCTGCCTCTTGCCTCTGCTTGCGTTTGGTGTCCAAGAGCAAACTTTGCTGGCTGACGCTGGTGACGTCGGCCTGGGGGGAGACGCGCTGCACCGGCCGTCTCTTGCTCCGACTGTCTCTGCCCCTCGCTGTCTCCTTGGTGCTCGCTCTGCTCGGACTCCTCAGAGGGACCGCTGATGCCTTCAACATGCATAGAGGAGCACGTTCCTGTTAGAGACTGTTCAAAGCTACAACTGAAGTCAATCAATGGCTAAAAATAATAAAGCAAGGAGACGGTTTGGGATATTTGGTTGACTCCCCTGCCTCCTTAGCAACAAGGGGCTATGTAAGGGAAGGAAGTGGGATGGATGGATGGAGGGAGGGAGGGAGGGAGGGAGGGATGGATGGATGGATGGATGGATGGATGGATGGGTGGGTGGAGGGAGGGAGGGAGGGATGGATGGAGGGATGGATGGAGGGAGGGAGGGAGGGAGGGAGGGATGGATGGAGGGATGGATGGATGGATGGAGGGAGGGAGGGAGGGAGGGAGGGATGGATAGATGGATGGATGGATGGATGGACGGATGATGGATGGATGGATGGATGGATGGATGGATGGAGGGTGGATAGATGGATGGATGGATGGATGGACGGATGATGGATGGATGGATGGATGGAGGGAGGGAGGGAGGGATGGATGGATGGAGGGATGGATGGATGGAGGGAGGGAGGGTGGATAGATGGATGGATGGATGGATGGAGGGAGGGTGGATAGATGGATGGATGGATGGATGGAGGGAGGGAGGGAGGGAGGGAGGGATGGATGGATGGGTGGAGGGAGGGTGGGATGGATGGAGGGAGGGAGGGAGGGAGGGATGGATGGATGGGTGGAGGGATGGATGGAGGGAGGGAGGGAGGGATGGATGGATGGATGGAGGGATGGATGGACGGATGGAGGGGTGGATGGATGGATGGATGGAGGGATGGATGGACGGATGGAGGGGTGGATGGATGGATGGATGGAGGGATGGATGGACGGATGGAGGGGTGGATGGATGGATGGGTGGATGGACAGATGGAGGGAGGGATGGATGGACGGATGGAGGGGTGGATGGATGGATGGGTGGATGGACAGATGGAGGGAGGGAGGGATGGATGGATGGATGGATGGAGGGATTGATGGATGGATGGATGGATGGATGGATGGATGGAAGACAGGTGGGTGGATGTTTGCTCTCTTAACCAATGTTTCTGTCCATTAAGCAGATTAGAAAAGAAACTACTAGCAGAGAACGAGACACCCAATGAGTAGATTTAAAGAAGTCCAGGTGATCACCTGTGTGCTCATAGACTAAAGTGGTGCAGGCTTCTGTACCTTACTAGCTGGTGGCCGCACTTCCTCCACTGACTCATCCTTTTCTACCTGATCCTCAGGAGTTGAGGGCCTCAGGAAGGTGAAGCAGTCACAGGTAAGTTTAACCACCTCATCCCGTATTTTTGGGTAAGGAACAACGGAGAAGATGGTGGAAGGAGGGGTCGGTGGGCTGATGGGTTCCACCCCTGCCTCATCCGCCGGCTAATGAAGACACAATTGATGCGGGGGGAATAAGTGATGAGCTAAAATCAAATGTCGTGATTAAACCAGTCCAACTGTACCTGATGGAGAGCAGGCAGGGATGTGTTTCTGAGAAGTTCCTCCACTTTTAAGTGCTCTTCTCTGTCCACGTGAACTACAATGTGAGGAATAATAACTGCTTTTTCTCTCTCAGCGGATGAGGCCGAGGTCTTATCTCGGCCTTTTGCGGTGTTCTTGGCGACGGGGATCTGCACGATCCACAGAGAGGAGATATAAGCATCTAATGGATGGACCTTAATCCTCCCCATACGTGGTCATACTCAGAATATCCACCTGTCTTTTGCTGGTGCCATCATGGTGCATCAGTAAGGCGTCAGGCAACGGGACCAGCAGCAGCCCACGCGCCAGGTCCCAGTGTTGCAGGATGTGCTCCACCTGGTCACAGCTCTTCTGATATGCAGTGAACTGGGATTGTCGTTCATCCACCATCAACTGGGATGTCAAGGAAGGGTAGAAACACAACCAGCAAATGAAACAAAATGGCGGGAGGAAGGACCCAGATGCACAGGTGGATGGTTTATTGGATCGGGGTTATTTTGCCACTCAAACGGTGCGTTTAAGGGGCTTCCTGGTGGCTCACCACTGCGTCTTCCTGATGCTTGGTTTCCTCTGCTGGCTTATGAGGATGATGAGCTGCTTCTTTCTTCTGTACTGGAGCTGCAGAACCTGAAAATAGGAAGACAAAAGAGGTGGAAGAGTCAATGATTTGATTCGTATGATTTAGGATTGTGTATTTCGTTTTCCCGAGTCATTGAACGCACCTTCAGCAGAAGGTGATGGCTGTCCTGTTTGCTGTGGAAGCTCTTTGGAGTTGTTAGGCGGAGAGCTTCCCTGGGTAGGTGCTGGCTGAACAGGGCATGAAACAAATGTATTTTGACCACGAGTTAACTGAGCATGTTTTAGATTTTGTGCAAAGAGCTTGGGCTGGGGTATAAAGACACACCTCCTTCGTCTCCGCCGTGACCTTCTTCTTTGTCGGGTCTTTGTCATTCTTCTTTCTTGCTTTTTTGGCTCTCAGAAGCTCTTCCTCTTGCAACCTCTTCATCCTCTCCTTTTCCTCTTTTTCTTCCATCTCTTTTCTAGCTCTCTCAAGTTCTCTAAAGCACAAACATGCAGCGCTCTTGTGAAATACCGCAGCAAAGTATCCATTTAGACAGATTTAGACACTTCCTGTTATTAGCTAGCAGGTAAAGTTGCACATACCCGCGTAATGCAAACCCAGTTTAGTGTCCAAGTGTACTGGACATCCCCCCAAAAAGGTGGCCAGTGGTGGCCGGTACCTGAGTTTCTTCTGCCGGAGTTTCTCCACATGTTGCTGGATGATATGTGTCCTCACTTCGTTCGACAAGCTACGACTTTGGTCATCGTCCAGCGACTGCAGCCACTGCGCCTCTTTGTCAGCCTCTTCTTTCTGCAGTGCCTCTGAGGGACGTGCACACCAAATGCAATGGAAAACAATAGAAACAACTCTGTCGTCTTCTACACAGCTGCACAAGTGATGATGTTTTTACCTTCAGCACATTTCTGCGCAATCTCACGCGCGTTCATTGCACTATATGTGTCGTGTAGGTTGATGACGTAGATGTGCTTGTAGCTGTTAAGAGCCTTGAGAACTGCTTGAAGTGTTGCTGCTCTTGAGCAAGTAAACACTGACGCTAGGCCATCGATCACTATGCCGTCGCAGCAATCGCTTTGCTGTGATCAGGATGCAGCAGATAAACGGAGAGACCAGTTAGTAAAAATACAGGTTCAATAAAATGGAAACATTCTTTATTAGAAATGTGCATTTCCTTAACAGTAAATGTCCCACTACTGAGAAACATCTGTAATAAAAGCTCAGTTAAAGTACCGTTTGTTTCATTTCTAATCAACCGTGCCAGCAGAGACTAGCAAATGAATGTAGTTTGTCTGATTAACTGTGCTTTTTCAATGAATTATCAACTATTACTGAAAAAAAACCCACCTGAAATCTTTCAACGAGAATGTCAACCAGCAGGTCCGGGGGTAAAATATCACCGATCGTGACCTTGGAATCCTGAAGAATGAGAATCAAGCAAGCATCAACCAATTTATCTTGTGTGTGTGTGTGTGTGTGTGCGTGCGTGCGTGCGTGCGTGCGTGTGTGTGTGTGCAACCTTCTGATGAGCCTTTGAGGTTTCTTTCCTGCTTGTGGGTGGTCTCTCAGGATCATGAGCAGCAGGAGTTGAGGCCTCAGGTTCAACTCCAGGTTTTGCTTGTGTGGCTCCTTCAGCCTTCAGAACTGGAAGGAGAAGCATCGTGCTTGATCAGTTACGGCCTTCATGGGAACATCAGCATCATTCCTGACAACTGATTATTATTGAAACCAACAGCTAAAATGAAATATCATAAAAGCATCAACCACCACAAGACTGCCGAGTTAAGGCCCAGGAACATACAGAATATACAGAACATTCCACAAGTCTCGTGCTCACCAGCTTCCATCGACCGTTTCTCCTCTCGCTTGACAGCAGAGCGCTCATACAGTTCTCTTGCTTTCAGGCTGACAGGCGAAGTGCCGTTCATCAGCGCGTCTGTAACCACAGCATCAATACTGAGGCGAAGCCCCCCATAGTGGTCGGCCATGGCCACAGCAATGCTGCTTGTGTCTGGTAAAAAGGAGTTAGGAAACATGTGTTTACACACAAACAATTTCAAAATACTACATATTAGAAGTGTTACTATGAGGATTTACCTATTAGTGGAGCTCCGTATACAATACCAGCAATGCCTCTGTGCTTGGGGGCACCCTCATCTTTGGTGCTGCTGCTCTCTGAGGACAAACAGTGTGTGAGAGGACCCAAGAGTTGTCAGTGGTATCAACCAGGTCCGGACATGGCAGGAACCATGAAGGAAGGAAAACACTGATCTACTACTGCGAGAAGAGCCACGCCAACCTACCTTCCTCTTTAAGATGGGAGCAGTGCTGCTCGTAGAGTTCCATCACCTCTTTGGGCAGACCTTGTCCAGGATGAATGGGAGGAAGAAGCATTTCATGTTTCTCATCGTAGCCCTGGATTGTCTGCAATATCTAGATGGAAAAAGAGGGACAGAAATACACATAAACAGAAGAGAATCAAACAAGTCCTCCAAAAAGGACGTGAATAAGAAGCGGAGAGCTGGTGGAAGTTGAGATGAGACGGGAAACACGCTATATAAATAAAGATTTGATTTAAAATGAGTATATTAGCGACTTAAGGTTGCCCTCTGACCTCCGTTGGGACAGTATTACAGCACACAAACACTCAGAAAGGATGTTTCAGTAGAGACATGCTGTAGATGGTCGATAAAGAAAAGTCCATGACCTCTACAAATGTCACCTGTGAAACATATTGAGGACAAAACACTACCTTTTCCTCCTCTAAATACTGTTTGTCCAGCTCCAGGGAGTAAAACTCAATGGGGAATGAACATGGGTTTTTGACTGTGACTTCAGCTTCAGCCTCGATGCTGGCAGGCAAGCAGGCCCCAAGATCCAGCACATCTGGGCAGAAGTGAAGCTGGGGCTCCTCGGCCTCTCCACACGCTGTCACGAACATCTGCTGGGTGCTGTCAGTCACGCACACCACGAGCTGCCTGCTGTAAGTGCCCTGCAAAACACCTGCCAGCCTCATTGTTCTGTTCCCCTGTGTGAGAATTCCTAAAAGAAAAAGCTTTACCCCCTCAGTAGGGCAGAACTTTATCTGGACATCGACTTCTTCACCAGGAGAAAGCGTTCCGGAACTCGGAATCATCTCAAAAACGACTGGACGGGGCTGCGGCTTCTTGCGTTTATATAAGGGCAAAAATTTATCAGGCTGAGGAGGAGAAGGTAGAGAAACATCTCAGTCATCGCACGGCCGGTTAAAAAGAGTGGCTAAAAGTTTGCCCAGGAAAAGCGAGAAGTCTCACCTTTTTGACTGGTTTCACCTCTTCGGCCATTTTCCAGTGACAGATCACATGTCCGGGATTACTCAGCTGCATTTTTTTAATCTAACAGAGAAGGTTGCAAGAGAAAAACATCAAAAACATTGGTTTCAAAGGAGACCAAGGGGGCCGCAGCATAGTTACACGAGAAACACTAAACAACACATAAAGATAAGCAACCTAAAACACACCACACTAGCACAGAAAGAAATAAACTGCAACGATTTCACCAGCGCTTAAAGTTCAGATTTGAATTGCTACCCAGAATGCTTCAGTAAATCAACAAGCGTGGGGCTCCTGAAGCAGCAGGATGTGTAATTACATCCTACCAGCAGGGGCAGTAATGTCCAGTGAAAGTGCTCCACCCTGAACTTCACTGTTTATTTGCTGAGGTTCAGTAATTCCTGTGATACAACAATGTTCTGTTATCTTTAAAACAGAGCACACAATGTTACATATGTAATGCATAAAATTTGTGGATGTCATGAAGGCGTTTGAGTGGAGCAGAAGGGTTTTCCACGCAGAAATGAGAGTTGGAGTCATTTATGAGATCATTCCCAACTTGCTTCTGTTAAAAGAAATAATTAAAGATAATAACAAACCACACCCATATCTGTAACTACTGATTTTACTCTTGAATAAGGGTTAAAATCATTGCCATTGTTCTCCAGCATCATTCCCATAAGTTTATTCCTTTGGCATCTCAACTTGCTCTCATTACAAAATTCCCCCTTTTTCCTACTCACAAAAACTTTCACTTCAAACTTTTTAACATTAAAATGATGCAGTGCCTCCTCAAATGTAATCTAATCTTTTCAGAAAATCCTGATTGGCCCACTTTTATGTCATATTTATCTGGAAAACATAAATGAAAGGTGTCCTTCCTGGCAACCAACACCCAGTCTTTGACGATAACCATCCCCTACAGCAGGCAGAGCTGGGTCGCTAGAGCTGAAGGTAACGATAAGGAACGCTGACGTGTTCCGAAAGGTGGCTGCCCCAACTGGGCTGGCAGGATAACAAGGAAGAGTCAGAGGGAGCAACCAGAGATTTCAAGAGGAAAAACCATCACTTTCCCTTATGTGCCAGGACTATCATCTTATTTTTACCAAACCGTCCCCGTACATTTGAATGTGAGCACTATACCTGGGAGAAAGGTGTTATCTTGTATTACCTGACACATGCCGCACTGCAGCATGTCAAACTGCAGCGTGTCTGCAGAAATGCTGACGGCCGGCTCAGTTACGACTGCACACAGCTGCACCTGCATCCTCCCACCGTGTGAAGTCTGTCAACAGCAAAAACAATTGCCTGTTAGCATAAATGCTACAATAGCGCACACTAGCCAAAATGCAGCTCCTTGTACCTGGACGGGCAATAAAACACTCCTGTGTCCCATCTTCAGTTTGGCTTCTTGAGGGTTAAATTTGACTGTGAAAGCATGTGTCCCACCACAGGGAAGGTTTTTCACCCTTTCAAATTCTCCACTGAAACCTTCAATTTCAGACAAAATATACATAAAACTGAATAGACGTCAATTGTTTAGGGCTCATAAAGCAAATACGGTCCAGCTACTACCCTTTTATAACAATTCTACTAACAACATAAACAAGGCATAGTCTGACACTGAAAATATACGAGGTACACTGGTTAAAAATGTATGTAATATTTATCATAACGGCTTTAGAAAATCAACTAAGATCAACCCCCCAACGAAAAATGGGATCTGAACATTGTGATTTAACAGGGAACAAACAGTGAAGTGCCGCTGTACCTGTGCCTGCCAGGCATTTGGTGCTCGCACTGAGGGACAATGGCACCGAACCAGAATTGGTGACATTCAAAACACCAGTGAGCACTTGGCCTGGGACCACATGACCAAAGTCCAGCACATAGTCTGGTGGCAGGACCCTAAGAAAGAACGGAGAGGATGGATCCTTTAAAGGTTTCTCAGCTGTTACATCCCCATGAAGACTAATTGAATTAATTAGCAGAGGCTTCATGTCCATTCTGGCTGCTGCTGTGTAGGGTGACCTTACTTGCTCTGTTTAGGGCACTTTGGGCTGGTATCTTGCACTTCCCTGCATGCCAGCAGGTTAACAGCTACAGAACTGCCTTTGGCTGACGCCGTCTCCATAGGAACAATATTCTTCATGAAAAGAGCAAAAAGAAAGAAAAAAAAGGTCAATAAAAAGGACGATGATTTTTAAAAGCAGTCGGTGCTTTTAGTATGGCTCACACCTAAATGTGTTTATGTAAAAGTTGTTGAGTTGTTGGTTATTTTTTAACTTCTGACTAGACAGCAACTGTCATTAATAGTTCTTCTTGTTAAGGGAAAAGTTGTAGAAGTTGGTTAGTTGGTTGGTTCTAATAACTTTAATTGATTTTAAGCACCAATGACACCATTTTCAAGCTGATTTATTGAATTCCTGAGTTATTGGCTGTATCATTAATAATGATAAAGTACAGAGGACCTGTGGGCCTTTGAACAGGGGTCAAACCTTGTGACCTCACCTTAACCTCTCCTAAAGGATCACTGGATTTTTCTTACCTCTGCGTTTGTTTCCATAGTTGCTGACTGGTTGGAAATAATTGATGGAAATCAAAAATGGAAGGTGGCAGTAATCCAGCGTAACATAGCTGTCATGTAACATATGGCTTTAAATCAAAGCCCCTGGACCTTTGGTCATTACAATATGATTGAAATATGAACATAAAATGCCAAAGATTCTTGAGCCTTAAGGAGGGGAGGAGAGGAGAGGAGAGGAGAGGAGAGGAGAGGAGAGGAGAGGAGAGGAGAGGAGGGGAGAGAGGAGGAGAGGAGAGGAGAGGATGGGAGGGGAGGGGAGAGGAGAGGAGAGGAGAGGAGAGGAGAGGAGAGGAGAGGAGAGGAGAGGAGAGGAGAGGAGAGGAGAGGAGAGGAGAGGAGAGGAGAGGAGAGGAGAGGAGGGGAGAGGAGGGGAGGAGGAGAGGAGAGGGGAGGAGAGGAGAGGAGAGGAAACCAGGCCTATAACAGCACAGCTAAGATGTTAACCTGATAATTAGACGCCCCCCTAAATATGATAATTATGTCTAGAATAATAACTGGAACTACAGAATTACTGACTATCAGTTTTCTTAAAGAGGTAGGTTTTAAGTCTAATCTTAAAAGGAGAGATGGAGTCAGCCTCCCGTACCCGGACAGGGAGCTGGTTCCATAGCAGGGGGCCTGGTAGCTAAATGCTCGGCCCCCCATTTTACTCCTAGAGACTCTGGGGACCACAAGTAGACCAGCATTCTGAGAGCGGAGCGGTCTATTGGGCTGATAAGGTATCACTAGCTCCTCCAGGTAGGATGGAGCTAGGCCTCTGAGGACCTTGTAGGTCAAAAGAAGGGTTTTAAAAATTATTCTAAATTTAACGGGCAGCCAATGAAGAGACGCCATTACAGGAGTAATGTGATCTCTTTTGTCAATACCTGTCAGAACTCTGGCTGCAGCATTTTGGATCAGCTGGAGGCTTTTTAACGAGGAGTTTGGACACCCTGATAATAAAGAATTACAATAGTCCAGCCTGGAAGTAACAAATGCTGGACTAACTTTTCAGCATCATGGTGGGTCAGTAGTTTCATGATCTTTGAGATGTTCCTCAGGTGAAAATAGGCACTTCTAGAGACTAATTTAATGTGTGAGTTAAAGGACGGATTTTGATCAAAAGTTACTCCTAGATTCCTCACAGAGAGACTAGATGTTAATGAGATACCATCTAGAGTGATCATGTGATCTAATCTATCCCTGAGAGGTTCAGGACCAAACACCATGACCTCAGTTTTTCCTGGGTTAAGGAGGAGGAAATTTGAAGACATCCAGGACTTTATGTCTTTAAGACAGGTCTGGAGCTTCACTAACTTCTCTGTCTCCTCTGGTTTCATGGATAAATAAAGCTGAGTGTCATCAGCATAACAACGAACATTTATTACGTGGCCAAATAGAGTTTTGGTGAAGATGTTATTGATTGATGCAACAGCCTTCAGCTTTCGTCCCTCATGTTGCTGGAATTTACAAGATATTTTCTCCCCTTTGACTTCTTTTTAATAGATTTGATAATAGATTCCGTCCAGCGCGTGTGCGGCGCGTGGAACCCGGTTATCAGTTCAGCGGTCGCGATCTGACTTTTAGTGCAACGACAGCGGCTCCGGACTGAGACAGCAGTCGACCAGATCACGTAAATCAAAAGGGTTTTTAAAACAGACGCCACCCTCACATACATACCGATCGGTTGTGTAGAAGCTCCGACGGAGTCTGACCGACTTTCTGCGCGCTAGCGAGGACACGGTTGTTGTGGTTGCTATGGTTACCGGCGAAGCGGCGACGTCACCTGACGAGTGGACGTTCCCGGTATAACCCAAACTTCACAAAACATTAAGACAAGCTTCGAATGTATCAAAGATATTCAATGTGTCAATGTGATACCACAATTCCACGAAATTATGTGAAAAGTAGTTTTTAGGTGCGACCGTAAATCTAAGCTGGCAGGTAGCAAAACTACTGGATCTCTACGGTGGCCGAGATGTGCAAAACACTTTTACGTAAATTTGTCTCCAGCTTTGTAAAAGTGTTTTGCACCTTTCGGCCACCGTGTAAAGTGTTTCGTCACTCGTAATTTTGTCTCGGCGTTTGTAAAAAAAATGTTTCTGAAATGTAAATTTGACTCAAGACTTGTCAATGTGTTATGGCAGTGTAATTTTGTTTTCTGATTTGTAAAACTGTTTTCTAAAATGTAAATTTGACTCCAGCTTTATAAAAGTGGCCACCGTATCTTACTGTGCAAAAGCTGACAGAAATAAAAAAAACTCCATGGAAATATTCAGAGCATGTGAAAAGGATAATACAACCTGAGGCACAGGATTCTTTTTAAGATGTTAGCATTTGGGGGTTCAGTACCTTGCTTAAGGACACCACCTCGGGTACTACTGAGACAGCACTGAATAAGGAACCAAACCTCCAAATGCTAATATAGAGCCAAGGGTGAACACTGCGTTTGTCTATATGTGGTAGACCCCAGCACCCTCCCTGTGACCCCCAATAGGAATAAAGAAAAAAAAAGTTGGGGGACTTCTAATAATTCATTATCCAATTAGTGAGAACATTTGGTATGATTCATCCTAGTGTGGTGCATTAACTCATAAATGACCACCATTTTACATTATTGTATTAGTTTAATGAAATGTTACACAATTCCCAAAATCAAGACTGTATGATTAGTATAACTGTCCCTTTATGAAGCCCAAAAAATTCAAATGATATTTAGACATAAGTAAGTATGAAGCCCAGAAAATTCAAATGATATTTAGACATAAGTAAGTATGAAGCCCAGAAAATTCAAATGATATTTAGACATAAGTAAGTATGAAGCCCAGAAAATTCAAATGATATTTAGACATAAGTAAGTAGTACATACAAACAAGGAATAAGATATAAACACATATGGTAGCAAAGAACATATATAATTGTACATTTATAATAAACTATAATTATATAAGGATGAATTTTCAATAGGCATCAGCATGCTCATAATTATGGGATTATTTCATTTTAAACATTCTTACATTTATAACAAGTTTTGGTTCAATGAGCAGCCTACTAACATGTGTCAAATATCAAGCAGATTAACAGAGTGTCAAAAATGAATATTTCAAATGCTAAGAATTTACTTATTTCTAGAGTTATCCAAGATAAGATTTCTGTGTCAACTGGACGGTTTATTTCCTTGAAAACATTTCGCCTTCTATCCAAAAGGATTCTTCAGTTCTGAACTCTCTGAAAGCAGAGCTTGAAAATATAGCCCTTGTGGACCATTAGCATGCTAATGATCTGTCACCTGAGGGTCGTCAGCAGGGCCGTTGGCAGGGTTGTTCATCTATTTTCGGTCGAGGTGTCGCCCCTTTGTCTGCTGGCATGTTGCTCCGCATGTTTTGAGTGCTGTTTTGAGATGATCCTGTTCCTTCTTCTTGCCTTGGGTTGTGGTGGGTATTTCTTTTAACCCTATGTTGTAGGGTTTTGATTACGCACAACTTGTTGTTCCAGGGCGTGGTGAGAGTCAATTTGGTGGTACTGATTGGTGTGTGAGGGTTTTCTGTAGACCTCAATGAGGTGAGGTTTCTGTCCCACATGGTTCTAGAGTTCTGTTTCTAGAGTTGTTCTAGACCAATTCATTTATGTGTGCCAAGCATGTTACTTTCTGAGTTGGATCTTCATGCGGTAAGGTTTGGGTGTCTGCGTGGCACCAAAGATGGGTGTGTAGTCTGGCTCCCCTGCATCCTCAGGCCATATAAACTTAAACTTGTGCAGCAACGTAACAATTATAAGGAAGAGCTCCATACGTGCAAGACCCTCTCCAAGACACACACGGGGTCCTAAGAAAAAACACAAGCATTTACAGTTTGATTTAACTTGAGTCCATTGTTGTTGCGGTACAGTGAGTAGCAGACAGGGGGCGCTGCTGTCTCATGGCCTCATACCTGTAGAAAAGGGCATGAAGGCTTCTGGTTTAACAAACTCTCCATCGTCATTGAGGAAATTATCAGGGTTGAACTCATTTGGAAACTTCCATTGTCCCTCCTCTTTCAGAACTGAGGCCAGATGTGGGATAATGAGCGTCCCCTGGAGAAAGAATATCAAACCAAAGAAAACACATTACAGAGAAACCTAGGAGAGTTTCTAGGCATGTCATCACTACACTATAACAATCACAATACACTTATTGAGACCAGGTGCTTCTTACTTTAGGAATTGAATATCCCATGAACTCTGTGTCTTTTGTGGTACAATGAAAGACACTCAGTGGAACAGTATTAGCTACCCTCTGCACCTCATGGATCACAGCCTGGAAAAAGCCAGATATCATGATGGTGTGTAAACAGCAACAGTAACCTGCTCAAATACAAGCAAAAAACATGCCACTTTAAAAACAACCCTGACAGCTCATCTCCACAGCCCCTGATCTGCTCTGGTATAAAGATCAGGATGTGATCATTTTGGAGTATGTTTGGCCTTGGATCAGTAAGCCTGACAGCTAACTCCCTTCAGCGATGGTGTAGTCAGTAGTTTACATTTCACACATTTACTGATCACCAGACCAGATTACAGTTGTGGAGAAACTCACCAAGTACAAACATATAAGGGCTGAGATTTATTGCTTTTACCTTAGAAACAAAGGGCCCCACAAAAGGTTGTAAAAAAGATGGCTTGACAGCGCCACCAGATGTATGTTACCATATCCAGAGGCTCCTACCATAAGGTAACATGTAACGTACATCTTAAAGCCCATTTTCACTTGAACGTATGATTTTGGCAGCATTTTGGTCATTTTCATGTTCACATTAACAAGCTCCTAGGGATTTTGATTGGATTATCTTTTGAAGTGTTCAAACTAGACACACTATTCTAAATTATTATATATTCAAATTATATATTCATGAGAGGCTGTGGCAAAAATTTGAAAAAGGAAACGGCTGAAACCTGGTTATATAGTGTTGAATTGGGGTCAAAGGTTATATCTTTGATTGTGCCGAGCCAAATTATATAGCGCCACCTGCTGGCTTCAGGGATGTCACATTTCACATTGTGACAGCCCCACTGTGAACTCTTCATTTTTAAACACTCAAAAAGCTTAGAAGGCTTTTTCCTTTTCCTTTTCACTTGCCTCCTTTTGCTTTTTCGGACCAACAGCTAACTGGTTTTTCATACATACCTGCATGTAGGGCATCTGGTTTCTAGCGTCATAAGTGACCGTCTCGTTATCTTGCAACACCTTGTCTATCTCCTGGTGACAACGCTCTGAGACAAATGAGGACCAGCTGCATAAGCATGACTTCAGAAACCCACAAGAACATCTAATCCAAATATACATGCATACACACCCTGTATGTGTGGGTAGTTCATGAGGTAAAGGAAACCAGTAAGAAGGGTGTTGGATGTAGTGTCAGTTCCAGCAAAGTGAAGATCAAGGGCATACATGGTCAGCATATTTTCTGAGAATGAAGACCGATCCTTGCCTCTCTATAAAGATAACAATATTTAAATACATATTTTTATAAGGATAAGGATAAAAGACTTCATTGATCCCACATCAGGAAAATTGCACAAATTTTTTAACAAATTTAGTTTAAAGCACATCTGCACAAGATATACTGGCAGTGTTTTTATTTGGAAAATAGCCCACACACACACACACACAAATGCACGCACGTACAAACCTTATCTAGTTCATCGAAATAGCAGTCAACAAAGTCTCGGGGGTCTCCACTCATTCTGGTCTTTTTGTGCTCAACAAACAAGTCTTTCACCAGATTTTCAGCTGTCTGAGAAGCAGTTAAATTTGCATTAATCACTTTTTTCCACATTGAATTTTCTAAATTGAAACAAAGTTTCAGATGAAATGTGTCATACCTCCACATTTTTAAAGGCATTTTTAAAAGGCAGCGGCAGGTAACGAACCAGGGGAATACTGTCATACAGCTGTAAACACAAGACCGGTTTATCATTTTGTCTTACTTCAAACATGTAGTTGTTAGTTCCTTACATTCAACAAAGTAAAACAATCCAAAATCTGTTTGGCAATTGAATGTTTGGAGGACTAGTCACATGGTTGACGGCAATTTGGCACTATGCCAGTAGACGGTTGTATTTAAATGCATCCAGTCATTTTAGCTCTGCTATAAAAGCAAAAAAAAGTTTTTCTTTGGAATGAAATGTACAAATGTTTGCAATACATTTAAAAAAAATTGTACAAGCAATGATAATTGACAAAAAGTAGAAATTTGAACCATCGCTAACTCACCATAGCCCAAGGACCATTGGATATCTTGGCATTCTCAGTGAAACAACGAACAATTTCTCTGATAAAGTGATCATCGTATTCATAGCGGGTACCAAAGAGAACCTGGCATATGATGTTGGAGGCTGCGTTATGGAACATGAGATGGGGACTCAGTGTCTTGCCTGTAAAAGACATGACAGACACGTTTATGACAATAATCTGAAAGTCATGATGATCCAACTAAAACTAGAGTCTTTCAGACACAGTGATCAATGAAAGACAGTAAACTGTAACTACTGATTTTCAGCTGAGTGACCTCACGCATACCATTGTTTTTTTCCAGTGTATTTACGATGTATTCAATCTCCCCACGGATCCTGTCCTCCATTGAGGTTTTCCCCATACCAAAGTTCCTCATGGTCGTCAGAGCAAAACGCCGATGCTCCTTCCAAACAAGGTTATAATCCTGCATAATTACTCCTGCAACAGACATATTAAGATGTTACACATCGTTCAGGACAAGCTACACCCCAACACAGCCTCTTGAGGATTATTCTGCTATGCTAGTTCATCAGTTACCCTCCCGTCATATTGGTGAATGATGAGATGTTGTGGATGGATCAGTAGGCCTGCCCACATTCCTACTTAAAATACTCTAATTCTGGAGCATCCTTAAAAGGACTCATATTAATTAATCATTTGTTACTGATTATGAAAGATGTTTTCCTGCTGAAACATTAAAAGGAAACATGTTAAGAGCCTCTGTGATTTAGAGGCAACTGAACTTTAAAGACATTTCACCTCTCTCCTAAAAGCTTTATCTTTTATGACCTGGACGACTGATAAGCTCAGACTAATCACATTAATGATTGCAGCAGGCCAAAACGCAGCAGGCAGCCTAGAATAATCAAATCCCTTAATAGATTTGAGCACTATATTCTAGTCACTTCACACAGAATCAATCTGAATGATGGATTTTTTGGAAAACGACCAGTATCAGATAATATGGAACATTTTCTGCTCCAGTGTGTTTTACCATTTGTCTTGATGGCGTCATTAATAAACATGTCTTGAGGTCGCCCACTAAAGTCACTTCCTTTGGTGACTAAAGCTTCTTTAATGTTCTTTAATCCACTGATGACTACAGCTGGTCTGGTACCCAGGAATAGACTGTAGACGTTTCCATACTTCTTCCTTAGCTGGGGAAAAAGAAAACAATTGATAGTTAAAAATTAATTCAAGAAAAAACCCACACAAACAAAAAAAACCCACCCTAAATCTAGGCAATGCAGAGATCTTATTTGGATAACTATGACCTGGGTGATTGAGAATCTTCACAGACATCTTTAAAATAAATGTCACCTGTACATTCAGTATATCTAATGAGGTGTGCTTAGGACCATTATCCATCCATAGAAGCCATTGTCCTCTATGCTGTTTGCTTCCAGGATTATTGGACTTTCCTTCAAAACGTCCTTTCACCTGTAACATGTTCCCACAGGCTGTAACACAACCCAAAAGCCTGATGGATCCACCCTCCTACTTCACAGCTGGAAAGATGTTTCCTAGCTGCATGACACTTGTCTGGATGTTCTTTAACTAACTTCCGATGCTGGAATCTGTGCTGAGGATGCAGGAGAGGACCGGAGGTGTTCTGCAGTTCTGATCTGCTTTTCCATCAACCCTACCAGCAGATCTCTCTGATTTTTTCCTGGTCTTCCAGACCTGAGCTTGACCTCCACTCTTCCTGTTAACTGATGGCTCTTAATTACATTGTGAACTAAAGAAAAGAGGACCTGAAACAACCTTGAGATCTTCTTACAGTCTCCTCATCTTCATAGTCAGTGTGTTGGAACACTACTGAGGGGAATCCACAGCTGCTGATTGTTGGCACAAGATTAGAGGATTCTGGGTGTTCATAAAGTTTGGAGTTGCATCAGCTGACCTTTGCTAATGAAGACTGTATTTATAATTACCCAAGGTCTGATACCTAGGTCAAAGTTATCCAAGCAGTCAGATCTTCTAAGGTTCGTATTCTTTTGCTGTGGGCAGTTTTTCCCATTTTTACTCCAAAAGTTTTCAAAATAAATATTATTCAACGATATTGCTGAAATTACTGAAAAGTGTTTCCTGGTAAACTTTGAAGGTTTTTGGTGATAATTTTCTCTTCCACTTGCTGAACTGTCTACAAGAACAAAGGTTTTGACTTGCAGTCAAACACAGAATCAACTGTATACACACATGTTATGTAACCACCAACGTAGGAGGGCTCTTACGCAACGTTTACTATAATGACCACAGAACAATGGTCACATGAGCCGACCCCTCAAATATATTCAAAACAACATTTATAAGTTATAAGTCACTGCTATTTATTACACAAATCCAAAAATTAAAAATACCCCTGAAATCATTAATTGCAGTTTTTCTTACCCTTTCAAAGTCCTGCAAAGGATTATCTAAGGCCAGCTCCAAGATACTCCCCAGCAGTGGCAGGACTGGCGGTCCTGGTGGGAAGTTCTTTGGCCTCTGAGACCTGAGCAGAAGGACAAGAATAACAACACCAAGGCATAGCAGAATAACAGAAGTAACCATTGTGGACTGAATCAGAGCGAAATGAAGAGGCCAGCCCTCGCTTGCTTTAATAGCACAGCAGAGCTTAGCCCTGCCTTCTTGTTTGCACTTTGCATATCTAAACAATGGGGACTAAAAGACCCTGATGATTTGGACAAAGTGGTTCCATGCACAAGTCCAGGCAGGTTTTTCTTGCAGCATTAACTCTGGATAGAGTCTGGATTCACCAACTAAGAATCTGAACTCATCTAAGAAAAAACATATCATTATTGCCAAGGAAGGGAAATAAATCAGCTGAACTGAAAAGAATTCTTGGATAAACACAAAGCAAAGCAAATTCGGCAGATTGATGACTGCAACAAGACTCTGGGATGGTGAAGGAGCTCAAGTTATGAGAAATGTTTGGACAGGGTAAAGTGTAGGAGATGATCTTAGAAAACATGCCAAGTAGTATCCATATATAAAGAAGCTGTTATTTTCAAAATAAGCAAGATGTGGGTAAAGAATAAAAATACTGAGGTTAAACAGTAACTAGGAATATAGTACTCAGAGAGCTCAAACCTCTGCTAGGCAGGACATTTCCTCATGTACTATGACTTTGCATATATTTATATAGGCAGTAGTGATAAAAGCTCACATAACATAGGTTAATGCTAGCCCCTTGGCTTTGATTTTTGGATGTAAAAGGTCAAAGCATCTTCCAGAATCTAGAACATAACAAAAAAATTGATGAGTTCTCCCGCAGCCCATAATCAACTTGTCCTGGAAATTTATTAAAAGCTGTTCTTGACTTTTTGAGTTTTCTTGCTAAAAATATCTGACACAACCGGCAGTCACATAACATTATAATCGGCATATGTGTCAGGATTGCTGGTAAACATTTGCAGTTGTATCTGTCTTCTTTTTGTTTCAAATGTAAGATAAAAAGGGATACATGTACACTCTCGTTGGTTCTATTCCAAACACAGTCAAACATTTACAGATATGTAATCACAACAATGCATTCAAAAAAAGTCATTCTTCAAGAGCACTAGTACATATAAGATGTGGATATATTGCATAATATTATGTATAACACTTAACAGTTTTGTTCATGTTTGCTAGTATGTTGCTATCCATTTGTTAGGCATATAAAAATGACTAATTTTAACTACTACTACTATTACAACTCTTCATACAACTATTGGAAGTGATGATTACCCACCATTATGTATTGTCCTTGGTGAAGATAGAGCAGTTTCATTTGAGGATTTTGAGAGATAGATAAGTGGTAAGGCAAGGACCATCTGAAAAGAACATCTTAAAGAAATAAGTAACATAAGATTTAACAGCGGGGCAGTGGTGGCTCAGTCTTTTGGGAACAGAGCTGGGTTCTCGGTTTGAGCCCTAGTAGATACAAAACATGGAAGGTGTAGAGGTAGTAGAGGAAGGTGCCAGAACACCTTCAGTGCACTGCTGAGGTACCCTTGAGCAAGGTAACGAACCCACTAATGTATTTTTCTTGGTGTTTTTTGGTGACTAATAAGACTGTTACAGTAAGGAAAATGATAGAGGCGGGGTCCATATGGTGGGCTACTCAGACAATCAGATAAGAAAGAGGGGTCCCAAACGTTAATCTGGCGACAGGTAATGACAGCTTAATCTAGGTTCCTTTAGACCAGATTTTGATTCTCTTAAATTGTGCTAATTCATGCTGAAGTTATAACACACATCCTTTTGAAAACTGTTATAACCACATTTATTTCAGCTTTGGAAGTATAAAGAACTATGAACTATGAAGAACGAGACGCAGAGGTGGACTTCAGCCGCATGCTGAAGTGTTTTAAGTGGTCACTCTTGGTACTGCAGAAAAAGTGATGTCTAAAATTGTAATTGTATTTTATATTATATTTAAATCATGAACTTGTTAACTTTTCTAAATCTCAGAAAATGTATTTGAATTGGCATGACAGCTTAGTATTATTAAACAAGCATAGAAGTAACTAATCTTTCTTTTCGACTAACAAATTCTGTAAATATAACATGTGTAAGGTGCAGCTCTCCAGTCCACACTGCAGATCAATAGACCTTTACCTCCTGGCAATTAACTTAAGAAGAAGATAACAAAGTTTTTTTTAGTTTTTAAAAAAAAAAAGATCTCAAGTCATCTTAAAAACCTGGATGTGGAGCAAGAAAAAGGTTTGAGGACATGTATTGATGGGTTTAAGGGGGTCTCCAAGCACAGTATTGCTAGCTGAAATGGGGAAAAACTCATGTTGAACTGTTGGGTTTATTGTAAGGCCACAAAAACAACTACAACTACATAGAATAGACACCCGATTGGCAAATATAAAAATTGTGACCCATGTGACTAAAGTGTATGAGCAGAGGAAGTAAATTAAAGTTACCTTAAAAAGTTATTTTTGAATAAGAAGAAAATATTTTAAAGGGCAGGAAATTATTAAAAGTAGTTGGTAATGATAAGAATTTGAGACTTTACTGTATTTTTCTACCACTCTACTGAGCCACACTCCAGGCTGGGAGGTGGCGGTAATGCACCTTTTAGTTGAATGCCAACCACCAATTACATCAAGAAGAAGAAAAATAATCCGAATATGATGATTGTCTTTGTCATATTTTACATTTGAATTATGTAAACCCCTGGAAATTGTTATTGAACATTTATTGTTTCTTTATAAAGAACAAAGAAGGAAAAACTCCAACAGCTGACTGCGAATAGGAACTCAAAGTCCTCTGGAAACAATCCGGAGGGACGTTTTTTACAGTGACACCAAGAACATCGATTTAAAGCGTTGACAAGCAACATTATCTGTGGTTGGTGAGTTAACGCGGCAGAAAAATTAAAATGATGCTTATTAGGAGCAGCTTAGAGGGCAGAAGTGGAAGTTTAACAGCGGAGCAGCTGCAGCGAAAACAACACTTTGTGCTCTATTACTTTAGTGACAAGCTGGGTGGATGCTAACTATGCTAATATTTAATCGAATACTCCAAAACTTTACAGCGCATTTACAACATTTAAGAGACAAGCTGCAGAAACTTTACATTTACGTTGAGGGTAATTTTATTGTGATTTACTGTGTGGTCAAACACATATGCCCTTCCAGTATAAATGTTAGCAGTAAATGGCAATTTCTTCTAATCCCCCTACTGAACAAAATCACGTTAGTTAACTTTAATAGGAATAATATCTTTCCATTTTAAATCACCTTAAACTCATTCATTAATACTTAGTTGCACGTTAGTCAGAGCAGCCCCAAAATTTCCAATTTCACTTAATATATTTAGACCTGGGGAATGTTTGGGATTTCCAAAAAATGGTGATGAAATTGACTTAAAGACTGGGAACACAATAGTTATGTAAAAAATGAGGGTTAAACTTCGATCATTGTTAAATATACATATGTAAATGTCATACTGCTGTTAAAGTATTCATGCCATAGGGAGAAAAGTGATGCATTAAACTGTTATCATTGGGCCGCTGGTGGTGTGTGTGAGTGGTGCCCCAGGACAGTCCAACATATAGACTGCAGTGGTCCTTCACTCCATCCTGGGCCCCCACACTTTACATTTTGGATTCTTTTTTCATTTTAGATTCAAGATTCCAAACCACATCAGGCATAACATTCTGATACAGTTCTCTCATATTGTGTAGGTCACGCTTTTGCTGCCAAAAGAGCCCCAACCTGCCACAACTCTACTAGACATCAGTATTGGTCAGTAACTTGTCTAGCTGTTGGATCAGAACCCACACCTGTGTCAGTGCTATTGGCTGGGCATCAGCTTAAGGTATTAATACATATTTAACATGTTACATATGATCATTGAATCCTACTTGAAGTAGAAAAAATGCTGCCCCATTTGAGACTGCCAGTAACGATGTATTCCTGTGTAGATCAGTCACCTGATGGCGGGGGGAGGGGAAGCAGGTGTGGATCTCAGCCGGAAGTTTGTCTCTGAAGCTGAACTTGATAAAAGGAGGCAGCAGAGACAGGAGGAATGGGAGAAAGTCAGGAAACCCGATGACCCGGAGGGTAAGGATTTTATTAATTCTGTTGAAGGGATTATTCCATCATAGACTTTATACATGTTTGTGTGTATGTAAACAAAAGCACAAGTGTATACACGTGTATGTACAGACATGTAGGTATATATTTATATAAGTACATATCTCTTTACAGATGAGTATCCATAAATATACACAGGCAATACCTGACCTTTGACGGTTTTCTTGAACACACTCGTTCGCCATTCAAAATGATTCATTTTTGTCATCGTCAGAGGCCCCTGAGGAAACGTATGACCCTCGTTCTCTCTTCGAGCGACTACAGGAGCAGAAAGACAAGAAGCAAGAAGAGTTTGAGGAGCAGTTTAAATTCAGTAAGTTGCTTTGGGCTTTGTTACAGATCTCTACTGGGTTAAAATCTTGACTTTCAGAAAGGGGACTTGGTCTGTTGCTGAATTTCATATGAATTATATGTTAAATCAATGTAATCGTGCTTGTTTAATCATAGCTTGTTTGCTATGAACGGTGGTCCCCACCGTGGCTACATCCTGAGCATCTCTATTTTCGTGGTGGCAGAGAACATGGTGAGGGGGTTGGATCAGGATGAGTCTAACTTCCTTGACGAGGTTTCCCGGCAACAGTGCCTGTTGGAGAAGCAAACCAGAGATGAAGAGATGCAGGAACTCTTGGAATACCGAATATCCTTTTGCATTATGTTGGTTTAGCATGTGTATTTTCTTCAGGCTCTGTGTGGGTTTAGAATGAGCACTAAGCAGTGTCCTGTGTGCGGCCCTTCCAGAACTCAGAGACTGGATTGTACCAAGGCACAGATCTGGGGAAGGCTGCACGAAAATTCCAAGAGCACATTAATAGTGATTGTTGTGAAATGGAAGATGTTTAGAACAACCAGGACACTTCCCTGAGCTGCAGCCCTAAGTTAATTCTGGTGGTGCGTGACAGCGCCCCTCCTCATATATCTGGAGTCTGTCAGTAGTTCCTGGATGATTGGCTGACCCATTAACCAGACCTGTACCTGTTATCTGCCCATTTTTGCCTGTGGTACTTTAATTGCAACTTCAGTTTCTAAAGGCCACAGGGCTTGTTTTAGATACACTTTCTTGATCGTTGGTTTTTTATACTTGGTTACCTTTTTAGCACACTAAAGCAGGGACAGAGGTGTGGTGGGACAGGTCCATTCAGAACCCCATTATTGTCAAGTTTCTCTAACTCTGTGCCTCCACAGCGCTTTAATGAAACAGGCATCGACCGGAAGCCACAAAGAAACAGAAAAGAAGGCAGCAGTAAAACATGTAGCAGCAGAGCAAAAGACCAGCCACCGGTCTCAGGCCCATTTATTGGCCGGAGCAGTCAAGAGACGCAGGTACAGTCTCTTCATTTACGATCACAATGCCCTAAACACAAGGCTGATGACACAACAGGGTTAATATGTAATGATAAAATGCATCTTTTATTTCTGAAAATAAAAAAAAGTTGAAATAATGATAGAACCCGTGGTAACACCATTGTAGCCAAGTGTAACTATTCATTTTCTTAATGTTGCATTTTCAGTTTGATGTTAAAAAGCCTTGAAATCTCTTAAGAGAATCGACGGATTCTGGACAGAATGTCAGCAGGGGCTCTAGATACTAGTTCCAATTACCTGATCACCATTGCACACACAGAACCAGGAAGTGAAGATATGACCTTATCAGCCAAGGGCGGATGTTATTAACATGACACATTGCTTTTTACAAAGACTTTTTAAGCCTCTACTCTTCCCCCCAGTTCCTCCCTTTCATCGGAGCATAGTAAGAAACAGATCCTGGACGTGACAACAGCTGAAACAATGACAGCAAATGAAGGTGCACCAGGAGGAGAATGCAATGGTAGGCTACAGCAAACTGAAGACACCTTTTTGATCGTGATCGTGCAAAAAAAATAGGACTCATTTAAATACTAAGTTCTTTTTAAAAGAATTTTTCACACATAAGTGGGATTTGATTTTTCTCCAAAGAAGAAAATTGTTTCACTGCAGCTGAAAAACATTTGAGATTGTGCAACTAGAACAAATAATAGCAAATATTTGTATTCTAACTGGACACCCTACCCCAGGAGCTTCCCCCCCTTTGACTGATATAACTCAAGTGAGACACTTCCCCCACCATCTGACAGCCATCTGAGGACCGTTTGTCTTGCTCCTCAACACAGAATTCTTTCAGCTGTTGGATGTTTGAGGGCTTTTTGCTTGTACAGACTAATTCAGGTCACCCTACACGGTGTTGACTCAGCCATTCCAGGACTCACCAGGTTTCCATCCAGTCCGAAATGTGAGGGTGTCCTCTCCAGAAATAGCTTTCTTCTCTTTTTTTTTTTCTTTTTTTTTTACAAAAGGTTTTACCAAATCTCTTCTTCAGGTTTGACTCTTTGGTTGTCTCTCAGTTCTGTTACAGTTTAAAAGTTAAATATCCATATCATCATATCAAATGTTAAAAAAAAAACATGCATGTGTACAGTAACAAACTTTGTATTGACTGAACTGTGCTGTTCAGTACAGCAGGATGGAGGGGGAGAAAGAGGGCATGAAGACGATGATCCTCAGACAGCTGCCACCCAGACAAGGAGCTTCTCAGCTCTCCTTCACTCAGGACCAGGAGGGCTGCACCTGCCCTCAGCAGCCGTGTGTGTTGGCGTTTTACCAGGTCTCTGTGTTTACTCCAGCAGCAGCGATTCCGACAGCAGCTCAGACAGTGAAGGTAGAGTGAACACAGTCATCTCTCACAACCTTGTTCTTCTATCTTTGTGAGGACTTTGATAGGCAAAAGGGATTCCCCAGCTCCTTACTCCTAACCCTAGCATCCCAAATAACCCTCTGACCTTGACCTAAGCTGAATTCTAATATTAACCTAAAAACCAGGTCTTAACCCTCAAACAGTCCTTTGAATTTGAGAGGACCAGTAAAAATGTCTTCACCTTGGTAGTAGAATCCGGATTTTGGTTCACACACAGTATTGTTTATCCCAGACAGTTACAACATTGTAAGCATGTTTTCATCTTTATTGTGACGTCTCCACCCCTCCTTCCCTCCATTCACGCAGTTTAAGGTGGGCGATCCAGCCCGGATGAAATGCTGCCCCTGACTCTAGAACATCCTCCACAACACATGACCCCTACCCCTCCGCCTACTTCTTGACGCAACAAGAACCAGCCTGGTGGCTTGAGTCAACACTGACAGTGATGGAGTGAAGAAGAGGCCATGTCAGCTGAAGGAGAGGAGGAGAAGAAGCCTGGGTTTGGTGCTTCTATTTGCAGGTTGCACAACGATTTTATATTGTTTGAAAATCTGTAATTCTGTGATGTGTGGGGTGTAATCAAAGATTCATTTCTTTTCTGTTTGAGCATGTGAGATGTTGGCTTGCTGATTGCTGCTTGTTTGCTTTGCGTTTGGGGTATGAAATAAAGAGTCTTTACCTTTTATTGGAGATCTACGTGTTTGTCTGTGCGTGGTTGTTTGTTCTTGTACCAAAATACAAATTTTACGTGTGGAAATTTTGTATGCAAGTTTGTATTTTGTGGTTTTTGTGGTCATTTGGCAAAGGTTTTTCTGGAGCTACTGTATCCATGCAAGTACCAAAAAATGGTCAAATTTGCCGGAAAAAAGGAAAGAATGAACTAATAACCCAAATTAAACTTTATTTATCCCATTTATTTATCCCAGTAAAGCAATAATGTGAGCGTAACCAACAAGAAACAGATAAATATAACAGAATGAATCCAGTTTGGTAGCGCGCATTATCACAGTGGAGGAAGAACTCAACCGCATCGTAACCTCTAGCTTCTCTTTGGAAAGTGTATCAATGTTCTCTTTGAGTTTTGGGGCAGGCGCAACTACAGAATAGTGAAATGACACCTTTATCCTAAAAAAAGAGGCAATGGGCTAAAGAGACCCTTGAGGAACCCCTAATGGTAAACGTGAGCCACCACAGGGGGAAAGGTCAGGCTCATCCTCCATACTGAGGTTGAAGATAAATCAGTTGGTTCAACGCTTTGACTCATATTTCAAAATGTGTCAGAAAGTGAGAGTAGAAAATAGTCCCAGAACAACAATTAATCTTAAGTTGCCAGTTCACCCCAGATGCATGTGGACAGGCGGAGGCCCCTGTGACCACAGCTGTGTTTGCAGAGGCCCGTTTGATTTGAGTCGCTTTAGCTCTGCCAGCTTGACGTGGAGTGAATTCCTCTGTTTGGACCAGAGGGTGAAGCGCTGAGGTCTCCTTCATTGGTTTCTGATGTACAGGGAAAAAAAATGTAAAAAATGGAGCAGCAGAACCAAATAAATACACCCACACTTCCTCAAAGGTTGGGACCTCTGTGGGTTCTTCCCAATCAAACATGTCCAACGTCCAAACACAGAATTGTTCGTTTTGAGTGTGATGACAGCAGCAGCTCTCAGAAGAGCTGGGGGTCCCTCTCCACTGTCGTCTGCAGGACTCAGCGCCCAAGGTTCCACATTCAAGGACCATTTAGCCTCAAACCATTGTAGAAGAGCCTTGATGGCCCAGAGAAGACCGTGACTGTGGTGTTTCTAGTCCATCGTTTTGCACGATACAGCATTAATCTGCATTTGTGGATTGCCCGATTGCACAATCATCCGCACATTAAACATATAGGCCCGCACCTGGGGGGACTATGTTTAAAATGCACCGATAAGCGTGATGCCAGGAATAGGCCTGAAGCGCTGCGTCGGCAGAGTCTTTTAAAGTGTTGATACCTCAGCATGGGTGTGAATGGCTCACACATATGGGTGGCATCCTGTTACCATCACTAGTTCCATATTTGATTACACTTTCATCATTTACAACATGCCATATATTAATTGGGAAATGTTGATTGAAACTTGTATACCTTTTTTTAATTGGTAGAAATCATACAGAGAAATAATTAATGTGAAGAATAATTGGAGTTAGCCCTCCATACGTGTTCAGTGGTTTGCTTGAATTAAAAAAAGAACGGATAACAAAAGATAGAACATCCGTTTTAAAAGATTGATTAACCTAAAGGATAATCTAAACTTTACTAACCTCAGTGTTTACTGGTGGGAACTTGAAAGGTAAGACAAATGTTCAAGAGGAATGTCAAGACTGCTGCAGCTGCTGCTCTGACCATATTCGTCTTGTGTTCCATGTATAACTTCTGCTTCGTAAGCGACACACAAATGACAGAAGAATTTCCGTTATTGAAGACGGCAAATGAATGAAGAAGCCCATGTTTCTTGTAAATAAAACCACATGTTGTGATAATGTGATGTCATGTTAATCCCACCACTCTAATCTACACGGATCGGGTAAACCCATACAAACACCTGCCACAGATCATGCCTGCTCTGTTTGAAGGATGTTCTGGATTCATTGCAGCTGGTTAAAGGACATTTTAGCACATTTTTCTTTTTTCAGCGGAATAATTATTGATTGATGCTCTCCTGTAACTGAAGTAGCCCTGAAGGGGGGTCAGCAAGTTCATCTGATCCTCGCCACAGCATTTCCTGGTATCTCCGCTCAGTGAAATATCCAGACCGTTCAGCATTCTCTGCTGTCCCCCCCCGCCGCCATGACAGCCTGCTACATTTCCGATGCCCAGAGGCGACTCTCAAACACACCAGTCATCAAGTGAGAAGGTGCAAAGTCGCTGAGGACGTGACCGTCACAACGTCAAGGTCGTGTGGGAATTGAGTATATTTAGAGGCGGCCAAAGGAATGTTAAGTTAATTATGTGGAGAAAAAGTAACCTCTGTCTCTCCCCTTTTTATTTGAAGTGTCATCAAACATACAACAGAAATGAATCTGAAAGCAAAGAACACGACACACATTACAACAGTATTTGTTCTTTAAAAAAATATGAAAATAGCTGGGAGGTAATATCCAACTGCCATCTGTTCAACCAATAAAAATATGCATGTGGGGAGTGGAATATATTTATAATTCTTCCAAATACTCTCTAATCTCTGCCTAAGAAGAATTGATGCAACCATGAATTCCATTTTTCATCAATTTAAAAAGCCAAGATTAAGTTTTATGCCACTGATTATTCAGTAAAAGTTGTGAATCTGGAAATAGCACACTTCATTTTTTTTTAAGTCTGCCATATATTAATTGATAATATTTTAGGGAAGACATTCACATAAAATAAATAATTTCATTTACTGCATTATTTAATTAGAGCACTGCACTTATAAAAAAAACAAACATAAGCTTATTGATCTTTTAAAGTGGTATGTCCAAGAGCAACTGGTATGAGTTGACACCTTAAACATCACATGTATTGGCTTACGACCTGCGTCTCCTTTTTACCGTCAGCCTTTCCTTATTTGGCACATACACTACATATAACTTGGCTGTGTCAGCAAAGCCCCTGTGAATATAAGGACCCCTTTGGAGACATCAGTGTGGAACAGGAGACCCGTGAGTTGGTGGTAAATATTGCTTGGTTGCTGTTTTTTTGGTAGATTTTTTAAATTATTTTTTTAAATTAAATTTATTTCTTAATTAAAATATTCCCATTTTTAAGAAAAAAATTAATAACTGCTGAAACTCTCATTTTCATTTCACTTATATTCTTTTAGCAGCCATAAAGAATATCCTTCCCCAGAGGAGCAGCAAGGTAACGGCAATATAACAATTAATTGATTGATTAATAAACAATTAAAAATATGTTAAATTACTCTCATCTTCTAAGCTGGGAAGTCATAACATACAATGTTATAATGGAATGCATTGCTGGAAAAAAAATTATTGCAGTCTCACTATTTTTTAATCAAATTATCTTTATTTATATAGCATATGTAGCGTATGTTACAATCAAAATTGCCGCTAATTTAGTTTTAATTAAAGTAACAGAAATAATTCAAATCCTCTGTAATTATCTAACAGACATAAGCCGCCACCATGAGTACAGATGCGGAGATGGCCATTTATGGCAAAGCTGCCATTTATCTCCGGAAACCAGAGAAGGAGAGAATTGAGGCTCAAAGCAAACCTTTTGATGCCAAGAGTGCCTGCTACGTAACTGATACTAAAGAGCTGTACTTAAAGGGAACAATCGTCAAGAGAGATGGTGCTAAGGTCACGGTCAAAGTCCTGGGTACTGAAGAGGTGGGTGTCAATTAAGTCAAGATGAATTAAGAGTAAACATAGTTAAAAATTACTTTAAAAATACTGTCGCTCTTGCAGGAGAGGACAGTCAAAGAAGATGACGTCACTCCAATGAATCCTCCCAAATTTGACAAAATTGAGGACATGGCTATGATGACCCATCTCAATGAAGCCTCTGTGTTGTATAATCTCAAAGAGCGTTATGCAGCATGGATGATCTACGTAAGACACTGACTGATGGGATACCGGACGTTTGCTGAATGGTGAAGATGGACTAACAACTGATTATCTGTGGTTACTTTCAGACCTATTCTGGGTTGTTCTGTGCCACTGTGAATCCTTACAAATGGCTTCCTGTGTACGATTCTGAAGTTGTAAGTGCCTATAGAGGCAAGAAGCGTATGGAGGCTCCACCCCACATCTTCTCTGTTTCTGACAATGCATATCAATTCATGCTCACAGGTAAGCGATAGGAAAATAAATGAATAAAAAACAGGTTTTTGTATGTGCATTAGCAAATATTTATAATTTTTTTGTTTTCTCTAACAGACAGGGAAAATCAGTCTGTCCTGATCACGTAAGTTATATTTGTTAAATTTGATCAAATACATACGTTCAACTGATTTTTAACAAATCTTTACATGCACCTAGTGGAGAATCTGGTGCTGGAAAGACTGTCAACACCAAGCGTGTCATTCAGTACTTTGCCACAATCGCTGTTGGTGGTGGAGAAAAGAAGAAGGAATCAAAGATGGGAGTATGTTACCTGAGCCAATGATAAATATGTATTTTGCCTGTCCTAAACACACACTAAGTCCTTTCACATCACTTCTAATGACTATAGGGCTCACTTGAGGATCAGATTATTGCTGCTAACCCCCTCTTGGAAGCTTATGGTAATGCCAAAACTGTGAGGAATGACAACTCTTCTCGTTTTGTAAGTACAGAGTGATTTTTATTTGTGTGAGTTTTCTTCCTTTTGTCCCCCTCATATTCATACTTTTTTCCTCAATAGGGTAAATTCATCCGAATTCATTTTGGCACAACCGGCAAACTGTCTAGTGCTGATATTGAGACATGTGAGTAAGACTTAAGGTGATGCACACATTCCCATTTTGGCCAGGCTCTAACTGTTAAACCACTTTGACAGATCTGCTGGAGAAGTCTAGAGTGACGTTCCAGCTTCCCGATGAAAGAGGCTACCATATCTTCTACCAGATGATGACCAACCACAAACCTGAGCTGATTGGTAAATACTTCTTGTAATCTAGCAAGTTTTTTTTCTAACATTCAACAGACTACTGACTTTTTAACTTTTCTTCTAGAAATGTCACTTATCACGACCAACCCCTATGACTTCCCCATGTGTAGCATGGGTCAGATCACTGTGGCCAGCATTGACGACAAAGTTGAGCTGGAAGCTACTGATGTGAGACTTATGAAGCTGAAAACTCAAAATGATCAGTTGTCTCTGGCATTGTTAAAAAAAGAAATGTAAAACAGGACCATTTGGAATCTTAATATTTGCATTTCTGTTTGATTAGAATGCTATTGATATCCTGGGCTTCACTCATGAAGAAAAAATGAGCATCTACAAAATGACTGGTGCTGTGCTTCATCATGGTAACATGAAGTTCAAGCAGAAACAACGTGAGGAGCAGGCTGAGCCTGATGGCACAGAGGGTGAGTGTAAAGTAGAAAAAGTCTTTATTGGACTTGCAGCAACTGCAGCAAGGAAAGTCAAGGCCACATCCTCTATGCACTAACTACAAAGTGTGACATGATTTTCAGATGCTGACAAAGTTGCTTATTTGCTGGGCTTGAACTCTGCTGATATGCTGAAGGCTCTGTGCTATCCCAGGGTGAAAGTCGGAAATGAGTTTGTTACCAAGGGACAGACAGTCCCTCAGGTATGGGAGAGGAATTATGCACGTTTGAAATTGTTCACAGTCTGAGACAATGCAGCTAAGAATAAATGTTCCGGCTTTATCCTGTCTGTATGAGTAACTTTTGTGAGACATCAGCTAAGGAATAGAAGACACCTATTGATATTCATTTTTGCAATTCACACCACATGTCTGCTTTTTCAGGTTAATAACTCAGTGCCTGCCTTGGCTAAATCTATCTATGAGAGGATGTTCTTGTGGATGGTCGTCCGTATCAACCAGATGTTGGACACTAAACAGCCAAGGCAGTTCTTCATTGGTGTCTTGGATATTGCTGGCTTTGAGATTTTTGATGTAAATCAAACAACAAACTGTTCACCTTCAGTCTTTGAATAGCCTTGGTATCAGGCATTATACTGAACAACTGTATCCTTACAGTTCAACAGCATGGAGCAGCTGTGTATCAACTTTACCAATGAAAAACTGCAACAGTTCTTCAATCACCACATGTTTGTCCTGGAACAAGAAGAATACAAGAAGGAGGGTATTCACTGGGAGTTCATTGACTTTGGTATGGACTTGGCTGCCTGCATTGAGCTGATTGAGAAGGTATTATTCTAGTTGTATCTTGAGACCCTTTTATATCTATGTATTTCTTGGTTTGGCTACAGTTGAATATGTAACTTACATCCGTGTATTTGCACACCTTTTCTAGCCTATGGGCATCTTCTCCATCCTTGAAGAGGAGTGCATGTTCCCCAAGGCCACAGACACATCCTTTAAGAACAAGCTGTATGATCAGCATCTGGGCAAAAACAAAGCTTTTGAAAAGCCAAAGCCAGCCAAGGGAAAGGCTGAGGCCCACTTCTCCCTGGTGCACTATGCTGGTACTGTGGACTACAATATCAATGGCTGGCTGGACAAGAACAAGGATCCACTGAATGAGTCTGTTGTGCAGCTGTATCAGAAGTCTCCAGTTAAGCTGCTCTCTACCCTGTATCCTCCTGTTGTGGATGGTAGGACTTTTGCTTCAGCAAATTCATCCGCAATGGGTCTAAATCAGCCAAACTTATGAACTTAAATTATCTACAGAGCCTGCTGGTGGCAAGAAGGGAGGCAAGAAGAAGGGTGGCTCTATGCAGACTGTGTCTTCACAATTTAGGGTAAGATTACATCATTTTTAAAAATTGTTTCTTCTTGAAAGTAACTCAGGTATCTCATTAATAATATATAACCATTTTGGCCCCACAGGAGAACTTGGGCAAGCTCATGACCAACTTGAGGAGCACCCATCCTCACTTTGTGCGTTGCTTGATTCCCAACGAGTCAAAAACTCCAGGTATAAAAACCACACCACAATCACAACAGAATGTTTGCGGTCAGGTTTTGTTTACATTGGATCTCTCAATGTTGTGCTACTTTCACAACAGTGAAATTTTATTTCAAATAATAAACATTTGCTCTTTTAACAGGTTTGATGGAGAACTTCCTTGTCATCCATCAGCTCAGGTGTAATGGTGTGCTGGAGGGTATCAGAATCTGCAGGAAAGGTTTCCCAAGCAGAATCCTCTATGGTGATTTCAAGCAGAGGTATTCTGTCCAAAAAAAAGAAGCATTTTAAATGCAATATGTACAAATTTATCATGAAGACTCCTGACTGTCTCCATAAAGATACAAGGTCTTGAATGCCAGTGTCATCCCTGAGGGTCAGTTCATTGATAACAAGAAGGCTTCAGAGAAGCTGCTTGGATCAATTGATGTTGATCACGACCAGTACAGGTTCGGCCATACCAAGGTAATACGATGTACCCTAGTGTCGGATATGATATATAAAACTTGGGAAATAGTTTAAACAACTGAGGAAATGTCAAAAAAGGCCTGATGTGTCATTCAAAATATGAATGACCTCTGTTTCTCAGGTGTTTTTCAAGGCTGGTCTTCTGGGTACACTTGAGGAGATGAGAGATGACAAACTGGCAGCTCTGGTCACCATGACTCAGGCTCTCTGCCGTGGTTTCCTCATGAGAAAGGAATTTGTGAAGATGATGGAAAGGAGGCACGTAGAAATCATATGTATTTAGATGCACGTCAATGTTTTAAAATATAAATAAATTAACTGAATACAATTCTTATTGACAGGGAAGCCATATTTACCATTCAATACAACGTCCGCTCATTCATGAATGTAAAACACTGGCCATGGATGAAAGTGTACTATAAGATCAAGCCACTCCTGAAGAGTGCAGAAACTGAAAAGGAGTTAGCTCAGATGAAGGAGAACTATGAGAAGATGCAGACAGACTTGGCTGCTGCCCTGGGCAAGAAGAAGGAACTAGAGGAGAAGATGGTATCCCTTTTGCAGGAGAAGAATGATCTCCAGCTGCAAGTGGCATCAGTAAGTGCAGAGTCAGAAACTGAGTTTCTTGGGGGATTCATTGATGTTGTCCTAACTTCAGTTATCATTGACAAAAAAATAGGAGTCAGAGAATCTGTCTGATGCTGAGGAAAGATGTGAAGGTCTTATCAAGAGCAAGATTCAACTGGAGGCAAAACTGAAGGAGACCACTGAGAGACTAGAGGATGAAGAAGAAATCAATGCTGAGCTGACTGCCAAGAAGAGAAAGCTGGAGGACGAATGCTCTGAGCTGAAGAAGGATATTGATGACTTGGAACTCACCTTGGCCAAAGTGGAGAAGGAGAAACATGCCACTGAAAATAAGGTTCGTGCCGAGTATTCGGCATACTGCCTACCATATGGCTTTCAATGTGAAGACTACTGTAGAGAATAATGACACACACACCTTACTTTTGAAATTAGGTGAAAAACTTGACTGAGGAAATGGCTTCTCAAGATGAGAGCATTGCTAAGTTGACCAAGGAGAAGAAAGCTCTTCAGGAGGCTCATCAGCAGACTCTTGATGATCTGCAAGCTGAGGAAGACAAGGTTAATACTCTGACCAAGGCCAAGACCAAACTTGAGCAGCAAGTGGATGATGTAAGTTTCCAAGGACATACAAATCAACAAATACTGTATCTTTATTGAGATAATAATGAAGTCATATTGATGCTCAGCTTGAAGGCTCTTTGGAACAAGAAAAGAAGCTGCGCATGGACCTTGAGAGAGCCAAAAGAAAGCTGGAGGGTGATCTGAAACTGGCTCAGGAGTCCATAATGGATCTGGAGAATGACAAGCAGCAGTCTGACGAGAAAATGAAAAAGTATAGTAGCCCCCCTAAATATAAACAATAACCAGTCCATTTGTTGGAATGGGAACTGTATTAAGACACACAGTCATACAATAGCCAAGTATGTATGTATGTATGTATGTACATACATGTTCAAATGATAGATTTTGTCCTCTTTTACCCTCTCAGGAAGGACTTTGAAATCAGTCAGCTTCTCAGCAAAATTGAAGATGAGCAGTCCCTGGGTGCTCAGCTCCAAAAGAAGATCAAGGAACTTCAGGTAACAACATGTACTGTTGTTACCATGTCGAAAAGATAGCTGTTTTCATTTTATAAAGTAAGAGTATTCCTTCAAATAACAAGCCACCTTTACTACCAACAGGCCCGTATTGAGGAACTGGAGGAAGAGATTGAGGCTGAGCGCGCTGCCCGTGCTAAGGTTGAGAAGCAGAGAGCTGACCTTTCCAGAGAACTTGAAGAAATCAGTGAAAGGCTGGAGGAAGCTGGTGGAGCCACTGCTGCTCAGATTGAGATGAACAAGAAGCGTGAAGCCGAGTTCCAGAAGCTGCGTCGTGACCTGGAGGAGTCCACTCTTCAGCATGAGGCCACTGCAGCTGCTCTTCGCAAGAAGCAGGCTGACAGCGTTGCTGAGCTGGGAGAGCAGATCGACAACCTCCAGAGAGTCAAGCAGAAGCTTGAGAAAGAAAAGAGCGAATACAAGATGGAGATCGATGACCTGTCTAGCAACATGGAGGCTGTCGCTAAAGCCAAGGTATGAAACCTGTTTACGTGTTAACTTGTAAATGTGTCAAAATACGTACTGAAATTTGACTGTTGTTATCGACCTCTCCTTTCCTTCTTAGGGAAACCTGGAAAAGATGTGCCGTACTCTTGAGGACCAACTCAGTGAACTGAAGACCAAGAATGATGAAAATGTCCGCCAGATCAATGATCTGGGTGCCCAAAAAGCACGTCTCCTGACAGAAAATGGTATTTATGAGTTTGCACAAAATGATCGATTGTTGATCCTTTAAAGAACTGACAACCATTCATGCGATATGACATTCCATCAGGTGAGTTTGGCCGTCAGATTGAGGAGAAAGAAGCTCTCGTCTCACAACTGACCAGAGGAAAACAGGCCTTCACGCAGCAAATTGATGAGCTGAAGAGACAGATTGAAGAGGAGGTCAAGGTTAGTAAAGCTCAGTGTGTGTAAATTCCATTCACGGATTAGAGCTTTTGTACATGGATTTTATTTTCTTACACCAGGCCAAGAATGCTCTTGCCCATGGGCTGCAATCAGCCCGCCATGACTGTGATCTACTGAGGGAGCAGTTTGAAGAGGAGCAGGAGGCCAAGGCTGAGCTGCAGCGTGGAATGTCCAAGGCTAACAGTGAGGTGGCTCAGTGGAGAACCAAGTATGAAACTGATGCTATCCAGCGCACTGAGGAGCTTGAAGAAGCCAAGTGAGTAACATTCAAATAACGAATTGATAAAGAGGGGGCACACTGATACCCATGCTTAAGAGGAAATACGGTGGCAAGTGGAGCACACCCGAGATGTAGACTTTTATAACTCAAAATGATAAACTATTAACAGGAAGAAGCTGGCCCAACGTCTTCAAGAGGCCGAGGAACAGATTGAAGCAGTGAATTCCAAGTGTGCTTCACTTGAGAAAACCAAACAAAGGCTCCAGAGTGAGGTTGAAGACCTCATGATTGATGTGGAGAGGGCCAATGGACTGGCTGCCAACCTGGACAAGAAGCAGAGAAACTTTGACAAGGTTTCAACATCTTTGATGTGCTATGTGAAGATTGAAGGCTAACGTTCTTTAGATTTTATTAAACCAAGTCAAAAAACTGTGTCTGTTACTCAGGTCTTAGCAGAATGGAAACAGAAGTATGAGGAAGGTCAGGCTGAGCTTGAGGGAGCTCAGAAGGAGGCACGTTCTCTTGGAACTGAGCTCTTCAAAATGAAGAACTCTTATGAGGAAGCTTTGGATCAGCTGGAGACCATGAAGCGTGAAAACAAGAATCTCCAGCGTAAGTGCTGACCACACCATGTTGATCATTTGCCATGTGCTAAAAACAATTGTATATCTTTGGTATATATATCTGTCCTAAAGTATACTCTGAAATAGAAGTTTGAAGACAAATGCACACGTGTGTCTTTGTAGAGGAGATCTCAGATCTAACCGAACAAATTGGTGAGACTGGCAAGAGCATCCACGAGCTGGAGAAAGCCAAAAAGCAGGTGGAGACAGAGAAGGCTGAGATCCAGACAGCTCTTGAGGAGGCAGAGGTACTTTTAGAAATCACTTTTGACAAATTTAAAGCTCCCTTAAGAATACATATTTGGAGACAATCTTTAATGAATACTTGAATTTTTAGGGAACTTTAGAACACGAAGAGTCCAAGATCCTTCGCGTCCAACTGGAGCTCAACCAGATTAAGGGTGAGATAGACAGGAAGCTGGCGGAGAAAGATGAGGAAATTGAGCAGATCAAAAGGAACAGCCAGAGGGTGACTGACTCCATGCAGAGCACTCTGGATTCTGAGGTCAGGAGCAGGAACGATGCCCTGAGAATCAAGAAGAAGATGGAAGGAGACTTGAATGAAATGGAGATTCAGTTGAGCCATGCTAATCGTCAGGCTTCTGAGTCCCAGAAGCAACTGAGAAATGTGCAGGCACAGCTCAAGGTATGTTAGCACGCACTGCTGGATCATCTGTCCTAATTTGGAATCAACGTTAATATTTGAGCAACATTTTTCCACCAGGATGCACAACTACACCTTGATGATGCCGTCAGAGCTCAGGAGGACCTCAAGGAACAGGCTGCAATGGTGGACCGCAGAAATGGTCTAATGATTGCTGAAATCGAGGAGCTTAGAGCTGCACTGGAACAGACGGAAAGAAGCCGTAAAGTTGCTGAGCAGGAGCTGGTGGATGCCAGTGAGCGTGTTGGACTTCTGCACTCTCAGGTGAAAAGGCACCTCCTTTCATCTTTCTATCGAACCTGTAATGAAAATGGAGATACTAAAATATCATTCGTGGATTTCTTTTTCACTGTAGAACACCAGCCTCATGAACACCAAGAAGAAGCTCGAGTCTGATCTGGTTCAGATCCAGAGTGAAGTGGATGACACGGTTCAGGAAGCCAGGAATGCAGAGGAGAAGGCCAAGAAAGCAATTACTGACGTAAGTTTAATTAGTTTTTGATGTGTTGTGTTTGCAGCTATACGTTTCAAGATATTATGAGCTCCTTCTACATTCTCCAGGCTGCCATGATGGCTGAGGAACTGAAAAAGGAGCAGGACACCAGTGCACATCTGGAGCGAATGAAGAAGAATCTGGAAGTTGCTGTTAAAGATCTGCAGCACCGATTGGATGAGGCTGAGAACCTTGCCATGAAGGGTGGCAAAAAGCAACTCCAAAAGCTCGAGTCAAGGGTAAATACGGAATAAAAGTGTGGAATGTGAATTTAGATGCATATGAAATTGTCCATAACATTCTGCTGCTTTCATAAAGGTACGAGAGCTGGAGACCGAGGTTGAGACTGAGCAGAGACGTGGGGTTGATGCTGTTAAGGGTGTCCGCAAATATGAGAGGAGAGTGAAAGAGCTCACCTACCAGGTAGTCTAATGTTCCAAACATTAATATCAAAAATCTAATGTTTGCAGCCTCTGTGAAAGAGTCACAAATGGTTTCAATTTTTTTCTCGAAGACTGAGGAGGACAAGAAAAATGTTACCAGACTGCAAGATCTGGTGGACAAATTGCAGCTCAAGGTGAAGGCCTACAAGAGGCACTCTGAGGAGGCGGTAAGGACCAGTATGCTATCGAAATATTTTCAGTTATGCTATTTGTGTCTGTTTTTTCATGATTTACATGTGGTATTTCAGGAGGAGCAAGCTAATGTTCACTTGTCCAAGTGCCGGAAGCTTCAGCATGAGTTGGAGGAGGCTGAGGAGCGTGCTGACATTGCAGAGTCCCAGGTCAACAAGCTCAGAGCCAAAAGCCGTGACTCTGGAAAGGTAAATAACGTGGGCCTAATTTCATCTTAAGTTAAGCTCTGAATGTAAATTCTAATGTGCACCCTTTCATTTGTTTCCAAGCTTTGTTTAAATATATAGTCCTTTATCCACGTGAACACAAAGTCACGAGTACACGTACATGTACCGATGTTTTACCTTTATTTTCCAGGGAAAAGATGCAGCTGAGTAACAAGATCCAGCCAATGGTTGTTTTTAGTCATATAATATGATGTAAAATAAACCATAATAAACATTTTTGCTCTTGACTTTCTCTGTGTCATTTTGATTTAACTGCATTTATAATCCACAAATGCAGTATACATTTACAAAGTACAACAAGGTTATTAAAAGATTCTGAGTTAGATAAAAAACAGATCCACCAGGGAATAGTCCACCACTGATGGAGTGGAGGAGGTGAGGACAGAAGGGTTGGGCAACAGAAGTTCCAGGAGGAGGCTGGGACCAGAGGGAAAAAAGACAATCAGGAAAAGGTGGTATGATTGGGCTGTGAGATAATGACAACTGTGAGCAAAGTCGATAAAAGAGTAAAACTTTCACAATTGATCACCCCCTCCTGGGCTTCCACCTTATCGTGGTGGAGGGGTTTGCGTGTCCCAATGATCCTAGGCGCTCCATTGTCTGCGGCTTTATGCCCCTGGTAGGGCCACCCATGGCAAATAGGTCCTAGTTGAGGGACCAGACAAAGCGTAGCCCATGACCCCCTAATGACGAGAAACAACATTGGTGCCAAGTTTCACTTGCCCGGATGCGGGTCACCGGGGCCCCCTCCTGGAGCCAGGCCTGGGGGTGGGGCACGTTGCCGAGTGCCTGGTGGCAACATGGAACCCCCTTCCAGTGGGCTCACCACCTGCAGGAGGGGCCAAGGGGGTCGGGTGCATTGTGTTTTGGGTAACGGCCGAAGGCAGGGACCTTGGCGGTCTGATTCCCAGCTGCAGAAACTGGCTCTAGGGGCATGGAATGTCACCTCTCTGATGGGAAAGGAGCCTGAGCTAGTTCGTGAGAATGAGAAGTTCTGACTAGATATAGTCGGCCTCACCTCAATGCATAGCAAGGGCTCTGGAACCAGTCTTCTCGAGAGGGGTTGGACTCTCTACCACTCTGGAGTTGCCGATGGTGAGAGGCGACGGGCAGGGGTGGCAATCCTCGTTGTTCCCCGGCTAAGTGCCTGTATATTGGAATTTACCCCGGTGGATGAGAGGGTAGCCTCCCTTCGCCTTCGGGTGGGGGGACGGATCCTGACTGTTGTTTGTGCCTATGGCCCAAACAGCAGTTCAGCGTATCCACCCTTTTTGGAGTCCTTAGAGGGAGTGCTGGAGAGTGCTCCTTGTGGAGGCTCCCTTGTCCTCCTGGGTGACTTCAATGCTCACGTTGGCAGCGACAGTGTGACCTGGAGAGGTGTGATTGGGAAGAACGGCCCCCCTGATCTGAACCCGAGTGGTGTTTTGTCATTGGATTTCTGTGCTCATCTCGGATTGTCCATAACAAACACCTTGTTCAGGCATAAAGGAGTCCACATGTGCACTTGGCGTGGAGTGGAGTGCAGCTAAGGCAGTTGCCGAGGCAAAGACAAAGGCATGGGAAGAGTCATGGAGAACGACTTCCGGACGGCTTCGAAAAGGTTCTGGACCACCATCCGGCGTCTGAGGAAGGGGAAGCAGTGCACTGTCAACACTGTGTATAGTGGCAATGGTGTGCTGCTGACCTCAATTCGGGATTTGTGGATCGGTGGAAGGAATACTTCGAAGATCTCCTTAATCCCACCAACGCGCCTTCCAGTGAGGAAGCAGGGCCTGGGGACCTGGGGACACGCTCTCGTATCTCCAGGGCTAAAGTTGCCGAGGTAGTCAAAAAACTCCTGATACTACCCTGCCCATCCTGAAAAAACATTAACCACCAAGAGAGACAGACACTACAGAGCAGGAACCTAATATCACCACTAGTTCATTGGAATTCACTAGAATGTATCTGACCAGATTTTTACTTTTTCTCACCACTGGTTAATAAGTTGTTTTTTTTTACTTTTTAAATTTGCTGCGGAGGGAGGAACCAGTGTCTTCTTATTGCGTGACAGACTGTGCAGTTTGGCAGCGCGAATATATATGAAAAACACAAAGATGTCACATGTTGATTACACCACCAGTTTTAACTAAACCACCATAGGGAAGAAATATAAACTAATAATCAGCCTTGATGATTTAGAAAGTTTCCTTGATGATTGTCAAGGAACTGGTCTTGAGGAATCTAATTGTGACTGTGAAAGTGGGTACAGCAATTGTGCCCCCCCGTCAGTAGAGGCAGTGGAGGACTGTAGAGGAATTTGAAGCATTTATTTCTAAGGGTTCATGTGAAGTTTACAACACTTGACCCCCGAAGTCCCCGAACTTTCTTCCCTGACAGTGACAATATATGCATTTGTCAAAATGCGTCACACATGTCAGTTAACCGGCAAGTCAAGCCAATGGATTAGTCCGGCCACACTTTGACCAATTGATATGGTTGAGCAGCTGTTTGAGCAGCTAATTATTGACAGTGTTGGTCCTTCGCCTCATTCCTGCTCTGTAGTCTCTGTCTCTCTTGGTGGTTAGTGTTATTTCAGGATGGGCAGGGTAGTATCATGGCTCCTTGCCGCAGGTTCTTCAGTGCCTACAGTGCATCTTCTGGGTAATCAATGCCACCATCTGCCACAAATCAAAGACCGGTACCTCCAGCCACTCTTTGCCAGTTTGTTGAGAACCTTGTTACTGTAACCTCTTGGCTAGCTCTATACTTTGCTCGAGTGATCCCTTGTGAAATTTTACTTTTTTATCGACTTTGCTCAGTTGTCATTATCTCACAGCCCAATCATACCACCTTTTCCTGATTTTCTTTTTTCCCTCTGGTCCCAGCCTCCTCCTGGAACTTCTGTTGCCCAACCCTTCTGTCCTCACCTCCTCCACTCCATCAGTGGTGGACTATTCCCTGGTGGATCTGTTTTTTATCTAACTCAGAATCTTTTAATAACCTTGTTGTACTTTGTAAATGTATACTGCATTTGTGGATTATAAATGCAGTTAAATCAAAATGACACAGAGAAAGTCAAGAGCAAAAATGTTTATTATGGTTTATTTTACATCATATTATATGACTAAAAACAACCATTGGCTGGATCTTGTTACTCAGCTGCATCTTTTCCCTGGAAAATAAAGGTAAAACATCGGTACATGTAGGTGTACTCATGACTTTGTGTTCATGTGGATAAAGGACTATATATTTAAACAAAGCTTGGAAACAAATGAAAGGGTGCACATTAGAATTTACATTCAGAGCTTAACTTAAAATGAAATTAGGCCCACGTTATTTACCTTTCCAGAGTCACGGCTTTTGGCTCTGAGCTTGTTGACCTGGGACTCTGCAATGTCAGCACGCTCCTCAGCCTCCTCCAACTCATGCTGAAGCTTCCGGCACTTGGACAAGTGAACATTAGCTTGCTCCTCCTAAAATACCACATGTAAATCATGAAAAAACAGACACAAATAGCATAACTGAAAATATTTCAATAGCATACTGGTCCTTACCGCCTCCTCAGAGTGCCTCTTGTAGGCCTTCACCTTGAGCTGCAATTTGTCCACCAGATCTTGCAGTCTGGTAACATTTTTCTTGTCCTCCTCAGTCTTCGAGAAAAAAATTGAAACCATTTGTGACTCTTTCACAGAGGCTGCAAACATTAGATTTTTGATATTAATGTTTGGAACATTAGACTACCTGGTAGGTGAGCTCTTTCACTCTCCTCTCATATTTGCGGACACCCTTAACAGCATCAGCCCCACGTCTCTGCTCAGTCTCAACCTCGGTCTCCAGCTCTCGTACCTTTATGAAAGCAGCAGAATGTTATGGACAATTTCATATGCATCCAAATTCACATTCCACACTTTTATTCCGTATTTACCCTTGACTCGAGCTTTTGGAGTTGCTTTTTGCCACCCTTCATGGCAAGGTTCTCAGCCTCATCCAATCGGTGCTGCAGATCTTTAACAGCAACTTCCAGATTCTTCTTCATTCGCTCCAGATGTGCACTGGTGTCCTGCTCCTTTTTCAATTCCTCAGCCATCATGGCAGCCTGGAGAATGTAGAAGGAGCTCATAATATCTTGAAACGTATAGCTGCAAACACAACACATCAAAAACGAATTAAACTTACATCAGTAATTGCTTTCTTGGCCTTCTCCTCTGCATTCCTGGCTTCCTGAACCGTGTCATCCACTTCACTCTGGATCTGAACCAGATCAGACTCGAGCTTCTTCTTGGTGTTCATGAGGCTGGTGTTCTACAGTGAAAAAGAAATCCACGAATGATATTTTAGTATCTCCATTTTCATTACAGGTTCGATAGAAAGATGAAAGGAGGTGCCTTTTCACCTGAGAGTGCAGAAGTCCAACACGCTCACTGGCATCCACCAGCTCCTGCTCAGCAACTTTACGGCTTCTTTCCGTCTGTTCCAGTGCAGCTCTAAGCTCCTCGATTTCAGCAATCATTAGACCATTTCTGCGGTCCACCATTGCAGCCTGTTCCTTGAGGTCCTCCTGAGCTCTGACGGCATCATCAAGGTGTAGTTGTGCATCCTGGTGACAAAATGTTGCTCAAATATTAATGTTGATTCCAAATTAGGACAGATGATCCAGCAGTGCGTGCTAACATACCTTGAGCTGTGCCTGCACATTTCTCAGTTGCTTCTGGGACTCAGAAGCCTGACGATTAGCATGGCTCAACTGAATCTCCATTTCATTCAAGTCTCCTTCCATCTTCTTCTTGATTCTCAGGGCATCGTTCCTGCTCCTGACCTCAGAATCCAGAGTGCTCTGCATGGAGTCAGTCACCCTCTGGCTGTTCCTTTTGATCTGCTCAATTTCCTCATCTTTCTCCGCCAGCTTCCTGTCTATCTCACCCTTAATCTGGTTGAGCTCCAGTTGGACGCGAAGGATCTTGGACTCTTCGTGTTCTAAAGTTCCCTAAAAATTCAAGTATTCATTAAAGATTGTCTCCAAATATGTATTCTTAAGGGAGCTTTAAATTTGTCAAAAGTGATTTCTAAAAGTACCTCTGCCTCCTCAAGAGCTGTCTGGATCTCAGCCTTCTCTGTCTCCACCTGCTTTTTGGCTTTCTCCAGCTCGTGGATGCTCTTGCCAGTCTCACCAATTTGTTCGGTTAGATCTGAGATCTCCTCTACAAAGACACACGTGTGCATTTGTCTTCAAACTTCTATTTCAGAGTATACTTTAGGACAGATATATATACCAAAGATATACAATTGTTTTTAGCACATGGCAAATGATCAACATGGTGTGGTCAGCACTTACGCTGGAGATTCTTGTTTTCACGCTTCATGGTCTCCAGCTGATCCAAAGCTTCCTCATAAGAGTTCTTCATTTTGAAGAGCTCAGTTCCAAGAGAACGTGCCTCCTTCTGAGCTCCCTCAAGCTCAGCTTGACCTTCCTCATACTTCTGTTTCCATTCTGCTAAGACCTGAGTAACAGACACAGTTTTTTGACTTGGTTTAATAAAATCTAAAGAACGTTAGCCTTCAATCTTCACATAGCACATCAAAGATGTTGAAACCTTGTCAAAGTTTCTCTGCTTCTTGTCCAGGTTGGCAGCCAGTCCATTGGCCCTCTCCACATCAATCATGAGGTCTTCAACCTCACTCTGGAGCCTTTGTTTGGTTTTCTCAAGTGAAGCACACTTGGAATTCACTGCTTCAATCTGTTCCTCAGCCTCTTGAAGACGTTGGGCCAGCTTCTTCCTGTTAATAGTTTATCATTTTGAGATATAAAAGTGTACATCTCGGGTGTGCTCCACTTGCCACCGTATTTCCTCTTAAGCATGGGTATCAGTGTGCCCCCTCTATATCAATTCGTTGTTTGAATGTTACTCACTTGGCTTCTTCAAGCTCCTCGGTGCGCTGGATAGCATCAGTTTCATACTTGGTTCTCCACTGAGCCACCTCACTGTTAGCCTTGGACATTCCACGCTGCAGCTCAGCCTTGGCCTCCTGCTCCTCTTCAAACTGCTCCCTCAGCAGATCACAGTCATGGCGGGCTGATTGCAGCCCATGGGCAAGAGCATTCTTGGCCTGGTGTAAGAAAAGAAAACCCATGTACAAAAGCTCTAATCCGTGAATGGAATTTACACACACTGAGCTTTACTAACCTTGACCTCCTCTTCAATCTGTCTCTTCAGCTCATCAATTTGCTGCGTGAAGGCCTGTTTTCCTCTGGTCAGTTGTGAGACGAGAGCTTCTTTCTCCTCAATCTGACGGCCAAACTCACCTGATGGAATGTCATATCGCATGAATGGTTGTCAGTTCTTTAAAGGATCAACAATCGATCATTTTGTGCAAACTCATAAATACCATTTTCTGTCAGGAGACGTGCTTTTTGGGCACCCAGATCATTGATCTGGCGGACATTTTCATCATTCTTGGTCTTCAGTTCACTGAGTTGGTCCTCAAGAGTACGGCACATCTTTTCCAGGTTTCCCTAAGAAGGAAAGGAGAGGTCGATAACAACAGTCAAATTTCAGTACGTATTTTGACACATTTACAAGTTAACACATAAACAGGTTTCATACCTTGGCTTTAGCGACAGCCTCCATGTTGCTAGACAGGTCATCGATCTCCATCTTGTATTCGCTCTTTTCTTTCTCAAGCTTCTGCTTGACTCTCTGGAGGTTGTCGATCTGCTCTCCCAGCTCAGCAACGCTGTCAGCCTGCTTCTTGCGAAGAGCAGCTGCAGTGGCCTCATGCTGAAGAGTGGACTCCTCCAGGTCACGACGCAGCTTCTGGAACTCGGCTTCACGCTTCTTGTTCATCTCAATCTGAGCAGCAGTGGCTCCACCAGCTTCCTCCAGCCTTTCACTGATTTCTTCAAGTTCTCTGGAAAGGTCAGCTCTCTGCTTCTCAACCTTAGCACGGGCAGCACGCTCAGCCTCAATCTCTTCCTCCAGTTCCTCAATACGGGCCTGTTGGTAGTAAAGGTGGCTTGTTATTTGAAGGAATACTCTTACTTTATAAAATGAAAACAGCTATCTTTTCGACATGGTAACAACAGTACATGTTGTTACCTGAAGTTCCTTGATCTTCTTTTGGAGCTGAGCACCCAGGGACTGCTCATCTTCAATTTTGCTGAGAAGCTGACTGATTTCAAAGTCCTTCCTGAGAGGGTAAAAGAGGACAAAATCTATCATTTGAACATGTATGTACATACGTACATACATACTTGGCTATTGTATGACTGTGTGTCTTAATACATTTCCCATTCCAACAAATGGACTGGTTATTGTTTATATTTAGGGGGGCTACTATACTTTTTCATTTTCTCGTCAGACTGCTGCTTGTCATTCTCCAGATCCATTATGGACTCCTGAGCCAGTTTCAGATCACCCTCCAGCTTTCTTTTGGCTCTCTCAAGATCCATGCGCAGCTTCTTTTCTTGTTCCAAAGAGCCTTCAAGCTGAGCATCAATATGACTTCATTATTATCTCAATAAAGATACAGTATTTGTTGATTTGTATGTCCTTGGAAACTTACATCATCCACTTGCTGCTCAAGTTTGGTCTTGGCCTTGGTCAGAGTATTAACCTTGTCTTCCTCAGCTTGCAGATCATCAAGAGTCTGCTGATGAGCCTCCTGAAGAGCTTTCTTCTCCTTGGTCAACTTAGCAATGCTCTCATCTTGAGAAGCCATTTCCTCAGTCAAGTTTTTCACCTAATTTCAAAAGTAAGGTGTGTGTGTCGTTATTCTCTACAGTAGTCTTCACATTGAAAGCCATATGGTAGGCAGTATGCCGAATACTCGGCACGAACCTTATTTTCAGTGGCATGTTTCTCCTTCTCCACTTTGGCCAAGGTGAGTTCCAAGTCATCAATATCCTTCTTCAGCTCAGAGCATTCGTCCTCCAGCTTTCTCTTCTTGGCAGTCAGCTCAGCATTGATCTCTTCTTCATCCTCTAGTCTCTCAGTGGTCTCCTTCAGCTTTGCCTCCAGTTGAATCTTGCTCTTGATAAGACCTTCACATCTTTCCTCAGCATCAGACAGATTCTCTGACTCCTATTTTTTTTTCCAATGATAACTGAAGTTAGGACAACATCAATGAATCCCCCAAGAAACTCAGTTTCTGACTCTGCACTTACTGATGCCACTTGCAGCTGGAGATCATTCTTCTCCTGCAAAAGGGATACCATCTTCTCCTCTAGTTCCTTCTTCTTGGCCAGGGCAGCAGCCAAGTCTGTCTGCATCTTCTCATAGTTCTCCTTCATCTGAGCTAACTCCTTTTCAGTTTCTGCACTCTTCAGGAGAGGCTTGATCTTATAGTACACGTGCATCCATGGCCAGTTTTTCACATTCATGAATGAGCGGACGTTGTATTGAATGGTATATATGGCATCCCTGTCGATAAGAAGAGTGTGCCATTAATTTATTGACATTTACAAAATTGACGTGCACCTAAATACATCTGCTTTCTACGTGCCTCCTTGCAGTCATCTTCACAAATTCTTTTCTCATGAGATAACCACGGCAGAGAGCCTGAGTCATGGTGACCAGAGCTGCCAGTTTGTCATCTCTCATCTCCTCAAGTGTACCCAGAAGACCAGCCTTGAAAAACACCTGAGAAACAGAGGTAATTCATATTTTGAATGACACATCAGGCATTTTTTCACATTTTCTCAATTGTTTAAACTATTTCCCAAGTTTTATATATCATATCCGGCACTAGGGTACATCGTATTACCTTGGTATGGCCGAACCTGTACTGGTCGTGATCAACATCAATTGATCCAAGAAGCTTCTCTGAAGCCTTCTTGTTATCAATGAACTGACCCTCAGGGATGACACTGGCATTCAAGACCTTGTATCTTTATGGAGACAGTCAGAAGTCTTCATGATAAATTTGTACATATTGCATTTAAAATGCTTCTTTTTTGGACCGAATACCTCTGCTTGAAATCAGCATAGAGGATTCTGCTTGGGAAACCTTTCCTGCAGATTCTGATACCCTCCAGCACACCATTACACCTGAGCTGATGGATGACAAGGAAGTTCTCCATCAAACCTGTTAAAAGAGCAAATGTTTATTATTTGAAATAAAAATTTCACTGTTGTGAAAGTAGCACAACATTGAGAGATCCAATGTAAACAAAACCTGACCGCAAACATTCTGTTGTGATTGTGGTGTGGTTTTTATACCTGGAGTTTTTGACTCGTTGGGAATCAAGCAACGCACAAAGTGAGGATGGGTGCTCCTCAAGTTGGTCATGAGCTTGCCCAAGTTCTCCTGTGGGGCCAAAATGGTTATATATTATTACTGAGATACTTGAGTTACTTTCAAGAAGAAACAATTTAAAAAAATGATGTAATCTTACCCTAAATTGTGAAGACACAGTCTGCATAGAGCCACCCTTCTTCTTGCCTCCCTTCTTGCCACCAGCGGGCTCTGTAGATAATTTAAGTTCATAAGTTTGGCTGATTTAGACCCATTGCGGATGAATTTGCTGAAGCAAAAGTCCTACCATCCACAACAGGGGGATACAGGGTAGAGAGCAGCTTAACTGGAGACTTCTGATACAGCTGCACAACAGACTCATTCAGTGGATCCTTGTTCTTGTCCAGCCAGCCACTGATATTGTAGTCCACAGTACCAGCATAGTGCACCAGGGAGAAGTGGGCCTCAGCCTTTCCCTTGGCTGGCTTTGGCTTTTCAAAAGCTTTGTTTTTGCCCAGATGCTGATCATACAGCTTGTTCTTAAAGGATGTGTCTGTGGCCTTGGGGAACATGCACTCCTCTTCAAGGATGGAGAAGATGCCCATAGGCTAGAAAAGGTGTGCAAATACACGGATGTAAGTTACATATTCAACTGTAGCCAAACCAAGAAATACAGAGATATAAAAGGGTCTCAAGATACAACTAGAATAATACCTTCTCAATCAGCTCAATGCAGGCAGCCAAGTCCATACCAAAGTCAATGAACTCCCAGTGAATACCCTCCTTCTTGTATTCTTCTTGTTCCAGGACAAACATGTGGTGATTGAAGAACTGTTGCAGTTTTTCATTGGTAAAGTTGATACACAGCTGCTCCATGCTGTTGTACTGTAAGGATACAGTTGTTCAGTATAATGCCTGACACCAAGGCTATTGAAAGACTGAAGGTGAACAGTTTGTTGTTTGATTTACATCAAAAATCTCAAAGCCAGCAATATCCAAGACACCAATGAAGAACTGCCTTGGCTGTTTAGTGTCCAACATCTGGTTGATACGGACGACCATCCACAAGAACATCCTCTCATAGATAGATTTAGCCAAGGCAGGCACTGAGTTATTAACCTGAAAAAGCAGACATGTGGTGTGAATAAACCTGGACTACTGGTTTGCAAAAATGAATATCAATATATGTGTCTTCTATTCCTTAGCTGTTGTCTCACAAAAGTTACTCATACAGACAGGATAAAGCCGGAACATTTATTCTTAGCTGCATTGTCTCAGACTGTGAACAATTTCAAACGTGCATAATTCCTCTCCCATACCTGAGGGACTGTCTGTCCCTTGGTAACAAACTCATTTCCGACTTTCACCCTGGGATAGCACAGAGCCTTCAGCATATCAGCAGAGTTCAAGCCCAGCAAATAAGCAACTTTGTCAGCATCTGAAAATCATGTCACACTTTGTAGTTAGTGCATAGAGGATGTGGCCTTGACTTTCCTTGCTGCAGTTGCTGCAAGTCCAATAAAGACTTTTTCTACTTTACACTCACCCTCTGTGCCATCAGGCTCAGCCTGCTCCTCACGTTGTTTCTGCTTGAACTTCATGTTACCATGATGAAGCACAGCACCAGTCATTTTGTAGATGCTCATTTTTTCTTCATGAGTGAAGCCCAGGATATCAATAGCATTCTAATCAAACAGAAATGCAAATATTAAGATTCCAAATGGTCCTGTTTTCATTTCTTTTTTTTAACAATGCCAGAGACAACTGATCATTTTGAGTTTTCAGCTTCATAAGTCTCACATCAGTAGCTTCCAGCTCAACTTTGTCGTCAATGCTGGCCACAGTGATCTGACCCATGCTACACACGGGGAAGTCGTAGGGGTTGGTCGTGATAAGTGATATTTCTAGAAGAAAAAACAAAGTTAAAAAGTCAGTAGTCTGTTGAATGTTAGAAAAAAAACTTGCTAGATTACAAGAAGTATTTACCAATCAGCTCAGGTTTGTGGTTGGTCATCATCTGGTAGAAGATATGGTAGCCTCTTTCATCGGGAAGCTGGAACGTCACTCTAGACTTCTCCAGCAGATCTGTCAAAGTGGTTTAACAGTTAGAGCCTGGCCAAAATGGGAATGTGTGCATCACCTTAAGTCTTACTCACATGTCTCAATATCAGCACTAGACAGTTTGCCGCTTGTGCCAAAATGAATTCGGATGAATTTACCCTATTGAGGAAAAAAGTATGAATATGAAGGGGACAAAAGGAAGAAAACTCACACAAATAAAAATCATTCCTTACTTACAAAACGAGATGAGTTGTCATTCCTCACAGTTTTGGCATTACCATAAGCTTCCAAGAGGGGGTTAGCAGCAATAATCTGATCCTCAAGTGAGCCCTATAGTCATTAGAAGTGATGTGAAAGGACTTAGTGTGTGTTTAGGACAGGAAAAATACATATTTATCATTGGCTCAGGTAACATACTCCCATCTTTGATTCCTTCTTCTTTTCTCCACCACCAACAGCGATTGTGGCAAAGTACTGAATGACACGCTTGGTGTTGACAGTCTTTCCAGCACCAGATTCTCCACTAGGTGCATGTAAAGATTTGTTAAAAATCAGTTGAACGTATGTATTTGATCAAATTTAACAAATATAACTTACGTGATCAGGACAGACTGATTTTCCCTGTCTGTTAGAGAAAACAAAAAAATTATAAATATTTGCTAATGTACATACAAAAACCTGTTTTTTATTCATTTATTTTCCTATCGCTTACCTGTGAGCATGTTTTGATATGCATTGTCAGAAACAGAGAAGATGTGGGGTGGAGCCTCCATACGCTTCTTGCCTCTATAGGCACTTACAACTTCAGAATCGTACACAGGAAGCCATTTGTAAGGATTCACAGTGGCACAGAACAACCCAGAATAGGTCTGAAAGTAACCACAGATAATCAGTTGTTAGTCCATCTTCACCATTCAGCAAACGTCCGGTATCCCATCAGTCAGTGTCTTACGTAGATCATCCATGCTGCATAACGCTCTTTGAGATTATACAACACAGAGGCTTCATTGAGATGGGTCATCATAGCCATGTCCTCAATTTTGTCAAATTTGGGAGGATTCATTGGAGTGACGTCATCTTCTTTGACTGTCCTCTCCTGCAAGAGCGACAGTATTTTTGAAGCAATTTTTAACTATGTTTACTCTTAATTCATCTGGACTTAAATGATACCCACCTCCTCAGTACCCAGGACTTTGACCGTGACCTTAGCACCATCTTTCTTGAGAATTGTTCCCTTCAAGTACAGCTCTTTAGTATCAGTTACGTAGCAGGCACTCTTGGCATCAAAAGGTTTGTTTTGAGCCTCAATTCTCTCCTTCTCTGGTTTCCGGAGATAAATGGCAGCTTTGCCATAAATGGCCATCTCCGCATCTGTACTCATGGTGGCGGCTTATGTCTGTTAGATAATTACAGAGGATTTGAATGACTTAAGTTATGTTAATTAAGATAATGACTAGACTAATTTGTGTGGTTTTTTTTTTAGCAATGGAATCCAGCTTAATACTGTATAATATTACTGCTGAACTGAGAATATCAGAATAATTTGACACATTTTTAGTTATTTAAGGATCAATCAATTAATTGTTATGTTGCCTTTACCTTGCTGCTCCTATGGGGAATTGTATTCTCTGTGGCTGTTAAAAGAATATATGTGATAAGAAAAGAAAATTCAACAGTTAGAAATTTCAAAAATGTGAACATTTTGATTTGTTGAATTTGGAAAGATATTTAAGTGGTTTAACTAATTTGAAAAAACAAAAACACACAACAACTAAACAATATTTACCACCAACTCACGGGTCTCCTGTTCCACACTGATGTCTCCAAAGGGGTCCTTATATTCACAGGGGCTTTGCTGACACAGCCAAGTTATATGTAGTGTATGTGCCAAATAAGGAAAGGCTGACAACAAAAAAGGAGACACACGTTGTAAGTCAATACATGTGATGTTTAAGGTTTCACCTCATACCAGTTGCTCTTGGACATGCACCCTAAACAGATCAATAATCTATGATGGAAGCTATTTTGAAGCATCACTCAACTTGATAATGTCCTAAAAGGAATGTTTGATTCTGTGCCAATGCTGCATGTTTTATCATTATACTGTGCCACAGTTTTTCATTCAACAATACACTTTTTTGTGTAATGATTCACTTATTCACTGGAAATTAAGTTTAATGAGTTTTGATTTCATGAGGCTTAATTATGTAAAATGAAAGGTGCTCTTCATAAAAATTACTGGGAGTTGTAAATCCATTCCTCTTCCTGAATAATCAGTTAAAATATGTAATACAATTTAATCCTGGTTTCAGGTATTGATGGAGAAAAATTAAATGGATGCATCAACTATCCCCATGTAGAGATTACTGGGTATTTGGAATCATCCGAACAATTGCTCTCACACAACATAAAACACCTTTTTCATGGTAAATGTTAAACAGATGATGGATGGTTGTTGGGATTTTTTTGGGCTGGTTTTGTTTTAAATAGCAGCTGTGGTTGTCTTGCATATTGTGTGTTCCACTCCCTGTCTTGCAGATCTACTGATCTTAAATCCAAAGACACACACACACACACACACACACCACTGCAGCTTCAGCTGTGCCGTCAATGCAACGGTTTGAGATGAATGGCGGTGGAAACTGGAGCCCCCGACCTTTTTGCCACCTGGATTCTAACTATAGAACTATGTATAGCAGGTTGAAAACAACCACATCAATGTTTTCGTTTAAACAAGCACCCATTCGAATTCTTTTGTAATCTAACTCGAATTACAGTTTTGGGTGAATCAGTGTGAATTACACTTATCAGATAAATACAATACGTCATTCGATGGCTTTGTAGTGCCATTTTGGATTCACGAAAAAGCTCAAGATACCTGTTTTTTTAATATGCAACTGAACATTAAATGAGCATTGGTTTTCTATCTTTTTGTTTTGCGGGTGTGTTCAAATTTACTTTTCTACGATGAGCTTTGTTTGATATCTATTTGTAACATATTAGTTTGAGATCTATTTTCAGTGCAGAAAAATCACTTTTGCTCATATTTTGGCCGCTGCCACCATCTTGTCTAATTATCTCCATATGTTTACGAAAGTATTTTTATATGTGCAGTTTAGAGACATTATTTCGAGGGTAACATAAGCTAATGTGTGTAACCATTGTCAAAGCCAGTGAACTGTGAGTTAATTCATATGCAAATTAGTTTTTCTAACAGGTCCTTGTTATACCATATTGTCAGTCAAGTGCAAGGTCAAGACAGGACTTAAAGATAAACTTTGTATTTAAATTTTCATTGTTTTGAAGGAATTCCCGTAGGTGTCTGGGTCCTAGTATACTGGCTTTCTTTGGTTAAGTGTTTTTGCCCAATCAGCTGCATGTTTAAAAAGAATCACATGGCTACTTAAGCAACCACTCCAGCATTTAAAGTAGGGTAGTAAACCTTACTGCTATGATCCATAACTGACTGCAAATGCTACAGAAGAAAAGATAATTCTCCCCTTTGAAGCAGTCGTGTAGCCCAAAACTTCAGAGCTTACATACAACATAAATGGACTCTTGACAAGCCGAAAAAGGCAGGTTATAAGAGTTATTGAACACCTTGAGTTAAACAGATGTACGGTAGTTACTTCTGAGATGACTACATCCAACAAAAAGCCAACAAGGAATATATAGCACCCCCGAACTTCTTATTTGATCAAAGACAACAAAGTTTGCAGGACTACTTTTCAGTTTTTTACCGGGTGCATTTCATTAATGTCCCAATTATCTACGTTATGTACATTACATTATTGTTCATTCGAAGTCACTTTCTGCCATTGCAAACCAGTTTTTAGTGCTCGACTCCATCAGAAGTTGTAGGCCATGCGCAGATCTAACGGACAGCTGGTATGAAGTGCAAATCTCCCAGAAGAGAGAAGGTCGGAAGCGGTTACGAAGCAACAAGATCACCTTGCTCTTGTCCAAAAAGAGAGGGGTGTGTAAAATGAGATGACTGCTGACTGTAGAGAGCCATGTTCTGACACCCAGTTGTCTTTTGGAACCACCCACCAGCAACCAAGATTAGGATGGATTACAGTTTTGATTTTGCACAGCAGGTACTATTCACACATTATTTACCCTCAAGACCAAAAGGCTTTTATTTATATATATATATATATATTAGTGTTTGATTTGTGAGACTCTTATGAATATACACAAACAGCTTTCATTGTACCCAATCTTCCAGATGCACTTTCCTTCAAGCCCTCTCCTCTCCTCTCCTCTCCTCTCCCCCCTCCTCTCCTCTCCTCTCCTCTCCTCTCCTCTCCTCTCCTCTCCTCTCCTCTCCTCTCTCCTCTCCTCTCCTCTCCTCTCCTACCTAATCTATCCTCTACCTGTCCTCCCCTTCTCTTCCCTCTCTACCCAGCCGGCCATCAGCAGGATGTTTCCCCTACATGAGCCTGGTCCTGCTCAAGGTTCTTTTGGGAGCAGCCATGTTTGTATGTGCAGCGTGCTGTGTTTGTCTTAAAAGGGCATGAGCCAATGATTTACCATGGTGTCACACTGCAGCACCACCATCTTCTGCCAAAGAGCACGACTTGACACAAGTTGATGTTTTGTGTTTTTTTTTTCTCTAGAGTATCAGTGACTGGTATCGCCAGTTATTATGAGTACCAATACTTTGAAATAAGGCTGGTATAGGCTGAGATTCACCAATTGCTAATCTAAATTTATTTGTGCGAATGGTACCCTATAAAACAGGGGTGGAGAACCCCGGCCTCCCGGCCGTATACGGCATACGAGACCATTTCTACCGGCCCGCAACGCAATAAGATTTTTATATTTTATATGTGCACTTATACAGTTCGCTAAACTCCGCGAGCTGCGAGTAGCAGCGGTAGCGTATTTTTGCCTTTCGTATCCTGAAATTTCTTTCGTAACAAGAGGAAATATTTTCCCGTTTTCTGAGATAAAACAGACGGTTATGTTATGTCCGAGTCAAGGTCAGGGTCAGTGAACACAGCATGTGATCTACTTAGTGGGCTGGACTGATAGACACGGACGAAAAATGCATAGCGAAACACGCTAAACTCGACGAGTTGAAAGGACAGATGAGTTTGGATAAAATTAACGCTCTTCGCCGGAGTTTGGAGGCTCAACAAGCAGCTTTCACACGACCATGTACCGACAGAGAGAATATTACGCGTGCAAGTTTTGTGGTGAGTGAATTAATAGCCACGAAGCTGAAACCTCACGCCGAAGGAGAGTTCGTGAACGTGCCTCGTAGCCGCCGCTGAGGCGCTCGCGCCGGACAACGTAAAATTGTTTCAAAGCGTGAATTTTTTTTCGTGAATAACTATTGAACTAAGACATATATTGTTATGATTCCAGTGGCTAACGGTATGTTTTTATGGTCAAGGAATCTAAATATGTAGTCAAAGTATATGTGGGACTAATATTTATGGTGGAAATCACAATATGCCAGGAATTGTTGCGCTTGGCGGAGGTCTGTGCTCTCCGAGTGCTTTCTAGTTGTTATTATTATTGTCTTTATCTTTCTTTCTTTTCATTTATTTTCTTGATTATCTTGTTGTATTGCAGTTTTTGTGAGTAGAGGCCTCGAACAGGCCCTTAGGGTTCTCTTGCCTCAACTCTGCACCTCTTTTTTTATTGTTTTGTATGATCATGAAAACATATTTTACTTGTTTGTCATTTTATTCTATTTTTTTGGTGATTTTATATCCATGTGTGCTAAATAAATAATTCAAACTCAAATGCAGCAATCATGAGACTTAGTAACACAGTGGTTATAGACTTTTTTTGTCTTTTTTTTTGCATCCCTAGGTATGTGTTCATAATAGTATGGCCCTCGGAGGACTTTATAAAAATTGAAATGGCCCTCGATATGAAAAAGGTTCCCCACCCCTGCTATACAAGATCATCTTGAAGGGTTTTCTTCTGTTTTAATCATTTTATAGTGAGAACAATTTTTGAACAGTGTCTCATCAAAAAATGCTAAAATCAATATTTACCTTACTACCCTGTGAGATTATTGTCAGTACATTAAATTATCATAAAATTGATACTCATTTATACTTTTACAACTATTCTAAATACAGAAAAATATACATGCAAATTTGTGGAAAATATATATGCAAAAATAATTATTGGTTGCAATTGTGTTACTTTTTTTGGTTCAGCTTTGCATAATATGCAAATTACATAAATATGCACATAAATCTAACACACTACCTCCACTATATATCAGTTTAGAAATCTGTTTGCAGTTTTTTTTTAACCTTCCTCTGGTGTTCGGGTCGGCACCGACCCGTTTTCAAGTTTGAAATGCATTAAAAAACATGTAAATTAGTTTATTGCGTCAAGGCTTTTTGACTTTGTCAAGAACCTCTATTTCAACAAAAAAAAATGTTTTCACTAAATTATAAAATGGTCTGGTTGAAATTATGACCTTTGTGTTGTTCGGGTTGTTTTCGACCCAGTTATAAAAGTAAGATTATAAAGCAATAATTAGAACCAAAACTTAAATCATAAGTGCACTGTCAGCCAGCTCCCAATCATGTGAGCTTTAGGGGATTCTCATTTTGCCTTGTTTTCCAGTATACCTGCACAAAAACAAAACAAACAACTGTGACAGGCAGAAATATTTTCCGCGCAACAATGTCACTTTAGACCATTCGCATGATATCAGGAGTCCTCAGATTTGACAACAGAGATACCAGAGCAAGATCTGACAAGCTTGCCCCCATCAGGGATGTCTGGGAGAGATGGACGCAGCTCCTTCCACTGATGTTCAACCCAGGGCCAGAGGTGACAGTGGATGAACTGGTCCTCGATATGACTGCTGGACTGCAGGGTCACAATATCACTTGTGACAAATTTTTTACCAGCTATGACCTTGGACAAGAACTTCTCAGGAGGAAACTTACCATGGTGGGCACAGTGAAGAAAAAGAAACCTGAGCTACCTGCTGAAATCTTGCAGGTGAAGGACAGGGCTCCACTTTCCTCAAAGTTTGCTTTTACAGACACCACCACTGTTGTCTCATATTGTCCAAAAAGAAAACGGAATATGATACTTATGTCGACTCTTCACAAAGATGCAGCTGTGTCATCAGGAAGTGACAAAAAAGCCCACAATCATCTTCGACTACAACAAAAACAAAGGAGGAGTGGACAACCTGGACAAGATGACTGCCACCTATACTTGCCAGCGAATGACCAGGAGATGGCCAATGGTTGTGTTTTACAACATCCTTGATGTGTCTGCGTGTAACACATTTGTGTTGTGGACCCACATCCACCAAGGGTGGAACTCAACCAAAAAAGCCAAGCGGAGAATGTTTCTTGAGGAGCTGGGAAATTCACTTGTCAAGCCACACATTGAGCGAAGGGAACAGGTGCCCAGAGAACCAGACGCTGCCGCCTTGGTCAGACCACTACAGAGCGCACCTTGCACTCCGTCCACGCCATCAGCAACACAAAGAGCATCCGCAACAGCATCCTCCTCAGCCAGCCCTGCCTCAACACCAACCAGAACAGCCACAGCCACAACCCCACTCAGGCAACCTGATTCTAAAAGAAAGAGGTGTCAAGTCTGCCCAAGCAGTAAGGACAGAAAGACAAACGTATTGTGCTTCAAGTGCAAGAAATATCTCTGCAAAGAACACACTAAAAGTGTCACTTTTTGCCACACATGCATCTAAACACACGCACATACACATGCATGTTCTTGCACACAGAGACTTTTACTCTGATTTGGTATTTTGGTTTGATTTGCTGGATTGGTTGTTGTTTGTTTGACCTTGCAAATCTATATTTTGTGTTATGACCTGTTCTGCTTTTCATTTTGTGTTTATATTAAAGTTCTATTGCTGAAATAAATACTTTTTTGCCTTTTTCTTGAAGTAAATATATATGGGTCGAAATTGACCCGTAACACCATAGATGTTACTATAGTTAATAATATTAAAATGAAAAAATAAATAAAACAAATTTATTTAAGAGATGTGTTCTAATAGCACTTAGTAATAGTCAGGTAACACAACAACCTTTTATTTATTTATTTATATGATTCTGTTGAGGTTCATTTTACCATTTTTTTAAATTGAAATCGAGGGGTATACTGACAAAAAAAAGGACCAGAAAAATGCACTTTCCACTTTCCAGAAAAATATTAAAACCAATATTTTCATGGATATGGAAGCCTAACAAGGTAACCAAGAGATGAGAAACAAATTGGATGATAGCTAATTGTTTTTAGTGTATTTTACAGCTGATTTAAGACACGGGCCAAAACTGACCTGTTAACATCAGAGATGGTAACAGAAAACGAACACAAGAGGAAGGACTGATGGATGTTTAAACATTAAATATCTGCAAATTGTTTGACAGTCTTCCCACAGCTCAATATGCCAATGTTGATTTAAACTTGTATTTTTAAAGTTCAGTCTGTGAACATTCCCTGGATATGTTTTGGCAGTAGGTTATTCTTATCTTTGAATAATATTTCTGTTCTTTTGAACTTTTTTTTGTATATTTGAAGAGGAATATTAAAATCCACTGACAAACTTTTTAGTAAGTAAACTGGTGCAACAGGTGATGATCCCCTATAAATCGCTTTACTTTGCATCTGTGAACTACATTAGTGGATTGCAAAAGAAGTTAAATCAAAATGACACGGAGAAAGTCAAGAGCAAAAATGTTTATTATGGTTTATTTTACATCATATTATATGACTACAAACAACCAGAGGCTGGATCTTGTTACTCAGCTGCATCTTTTCCCTGTGAAATAAAGGTACATCAGTAACTTATTCATGAGTTTACACATGTGTATACAGGTAAAGGGATCAACAGATCTGTAAACAAAGCTTGGAAGTAAATTAAAGGCCAGATGTTATTTACCTTTCCAGAGTCACGGCTTTTGGCTCTGAGCTTGTTGACCTGGGACTCTGCAATGTCAGCACGCTCCTCAGCCTCCTCCAACTCATGCTGAAGCTTCCGGCACTTGGACAAGTGAACATTAGCTTGCTCCTCCTGAAATACCACATGTAAATCATGAAACAACAGACACAAATAGCATAAATGAAAATATTTCAAAAGCATACTGGTCCTTACCGCCTCCTCAGAGTGCCTCTTGTAGGCCTTCACCTTGAGCTGCAATTTGTCCACCAGATCTTGCAGTCTGGTAACATTTTTCTTGTCCTCCTCAGTCTTCGAGAAAAAAATTAAAACCATACATGACTCTTCACAGAGGCTGCAAACATTAGATTTTTGATATTAATGTTTGGAACATTAGACTACCTGGTAGGTGAGCTCTTTCACTCTCCTCTCATATTTGCGGACACCCTTAACAGCATCAACCCCACGTCTCTGCTCAGTCTCAACCTCGGTCTCCAGCTCTCGTACCTTTATGAAAGCAGCAGAATGTTATGGACAATTTCATATGCATCCAAATTCACATTCCACACTTTTATTCCGTATTTACCCTTGACTCGAGCTTTTGGAGTTGCTTTTTGCCACCCTTCATGGCAAGGTTCTCAGCCTCATCCAATCGGTGCTGCAGATCTTTAACAGCAACTTCCAGATTCTTCTTCATTCGCTCCAGATGTGCACTGGTGTCCTGCTCCTTTTTCAGTTCCTCAGCCATCATGGCAGCCTGGAGAATGTAGAAGGAGCTCATAATATCTTGAAACGTATAGCTGCAAACACAACACATCAAAAACTAATTAAACTTACGTCAGTAATTGCTTTCTTGGCCTTCTCCTCTGCATTCCTGGCTTCCTGAACCGTGTCATCCACTTCACTCTGGATCTGAACCAGATCAGACTCGAGCTTCTTCTTGGTGTTCATGAGGCTGGTGTTCTACAGTGAAAAAGAAATCCACGAATGATATTTTAGCATCTCCATTTTCATTACAGGTTCGATAGAAAGATGAAAGGAGGTGCCTTTTCACCTGAGAGTGCAGAAGTCCAACACGCTCACTGGCATCCACCAGCTCCTGCTCAGCAACTTTACGGCTTCTTTCCGTCTGTTCCAGTGCAGCTCTAAGCTCCTCGATTTCAGCAATCATTAGACCATTTCTGCGGTCCACCATTGCAGCCTGTTCCTTGAGGTCTTCCTGAGCTCTGACGGCATCATCAAGGTGTAGTTGTGCATCCTGGTGACAAAATGTTGCTCAAATATTAATGTTGATTCCAAATTAGGACAGATGATCCAGCAGTGCGTGCTAACATACCTTGAGCTGTGCCTGCACATTTCTCAGTTGCTTCTGGGACTCAGAAGCCTGACGATTAGCATGGCTCAACTGAATCTCCATTTCATTCAAGTCTCCTTCCATCTTCTTCTTGATTCTCAGGGCATCGTTCCTGCTCCTGACCTCAGAATCCAGAGTGCTCTGCATGGAGTCAGTCACCCTCTGGCTGTTCCTTTTGATCTGCTCAATTTCCTCATCTTTCTCCGCCAGCTTCCTGTCTATCTCACCCTTAATCTGGTTGAGCTCCAGTTGGACGCGAAGGATCTTGGACTCTTCGTGTTCCAAAGTTCCCTAAAAATTCAAGTGTTCATTAAAGATTGTCTCCAAATATGTATTCTTAAGGGAGCTTTAAATTTGTCAAAAGTGATTTCTAAAAGTACCTCTGCCTCCTCAAGAGCTGTCTGGATCTCAGCCTTCTCTGTCTCCACCTGCTTTTTGGCTTTCTCCAGCTCGTGGATGCTCTTGCCAGTCTCACCAATTTGTTCGGTTAGATCTGAGATCTCCTCTACAAAGACACACGTGTGCATTTGTCTTCAAACTTCTATTTCAGAGTATACTTTAGGACAGATATATATACCAAAGATATACAATTGTTTTTAGCACATGGCAAATGATCAACATGGTGTGGTCAGCACTTACGCTGGAGATTCTTGTTTTCACGCTTCATGGTCTCCAGCTGATCCAAAGCTTCCTCATAAGAGTTCTTCATTTTGAAGAGCTCAGTTCCAAGAGAACGTGCCTCCTTCTGAGCTCCCTCAAGCTCAGCCTGACCTTCCTCATACTTCTGTTTCCATTCTGCTAAGACCTGAGTAACAGACACAGTTTTTTGACTTGGTTTAATAAAATCTAAAGAACGTTAGCCTTCAATCTTCACATAGCACATCAAAGATGTTGAAACCTTGTCAAAGTTTCTCTGCTTCTTGTCCAGGTTGGCAGCCAGTCCATTGGCCCTCTCCACATCAATCATGAGGTCTTCAACCTCACTCTGGAGCCTTTGTTTGGTTTTCTCAAGTGAAGCACACTTGGAATTCACTGCTTCAATCTGTTCCTCAGCCTCTTGAAGACGTTGGGCCAGCTTCTTCCTGTTAATAGTTTATCATTTTGAGTTATAAAAGTCTACATCTCGGGTGTGCTCCACTTGCCACCGTATTTCCTCTTAAGCATGGGTATCAGTGTGCCCCCTCTTTATCAATTCGTTATTTGAATGTTACTCACTTGGCTTCTTCAAGCTCCTCAGTGCGCTGGATAGCATCAGTTTCATACTTGGTTCTCCACTGAGCCACCTCACTGTTAGCCTTGGACATTCCACGCTGCAGCTCAGCCTTGGCCTCCTGCTCCTCTTCAAACTGCTCCCTCAGCAGATCACAGTCATGGCGGGCTGATTGCAGCCCATGGGCAAGAGCATTCTTGGCCTGGTGTAAGAAAATAAAACCCATGTACAAAAGCTCTAATCCGTGAATGGAATTTACACACACTGAGCTTTACTAACCTTGACCTCCTCTTCAATCTGTCTCTTCAGCTCATCAATTTGCTGCGTGAAGGCCTGTTTTCCTCTGGTCAGTTGTGAGACGAGAGCTTCTTTCTCCTCAATCTGACGGCCAAACTCACCTGATGGAATGTCATATCGCATGAATGGTTGTCAGTTCTTTAAAGGATCAACAATCGATCATTTTGTGCAAACTCATAAATACCATTTTCTGTCAGGAGACGTGCTTTTTGGGCACCCAGATCATTGATCTGGCGGACATTTTCATCATTCTTGGTCTTCAGTTCACTGAGTTGGTCCTCAAGAGTACGGCACATCTTTTCCAGGTTTCCCTAAGAAGGAAAGGAGAGGTCGATAACAACAGTCAAATTTCAGTACGTATTTTGACACATTTACAAGTTAACACATAAACAGGTTTCATACCTTGGCTTTAGCGACAGCCTCCATGTTGCTAGACAGGTCATCGATCTCCATCTTGTATTCGCTCTTTTCTTTCTCAAGCTTCTGCTTGACTCTCTGGAGGTTGTCGATCTGCTCTCCCAGCTCAGCAACGCTGTCAGCCTGCTTCTTGCGAAGAGCAGCTGCAGTGGCCTCATGCTGAAGAGTGGACTCCTCCAGGTCACGACGCAGCTTCTGGAACTCGGCTTCACGCTTCTTGTTCATCTCAATCTGAGCAGCAGTGGCTCCACCAGCTTCCTCCAGCCTTTCACTGATTTCTTCAAGTTCTCTGGAAAGGTCAGCTCTCTGCTTCTCAACCTTAGCACGGGCAGCGCGCTCAGCCTCAATCTCTTCCTCCAGTTCCTCAATACGGGCCTGTTGGTAGTAAAGGTGGCTTGTTATTTGAAGGAATACTCTTACTTTATAAAATGAAAACAGCTATCTTTTCGACATGGTAACAACAGTACATGTTGTTACCTGAAGTTCCTTGATCTTCTTTTGGAGCTGAGCACCCAGGGACTGCTCATCTTCAATTTTGCTGAGAAGCTGACTGATTTCAAAGTCCTTCCTGAGAGGGTAAAAGAGGACAAAATCTATCATTTGAACATGTATGTACATACATACATACATACATACATACTTGGCTATTGTATGACTGTGTGTCTTAATACAGTTCCCATTCCAACAAATGGACTGGTTATTGTTTATATTTAGGGGGGCTACTATACTTTTTCATTTTCTCGTCAGACTGCTGCTTGTCATTCTCCAGATCCATTATGGACTCCTGAGCCAGTTTCAGATCACCCTCAAGCTTTCTTTTGGCTCTCTCAAGATCCATGCGCAGCTTCTTTTCTTGTTCCAAAGAGCCTTCAAGCTGAGCATCAATATGACTTCATTATTATCTCAATAAAGATACAGTATTTGTTGATTTGTATGTCCTTGGAAACTTACATCATCCACTTGCTGCTCAAGTTTGGTCTTGGCCTTGGTCAGAGTATTAACCTTGTCTTCCTCAGCTTGCAGATCATCAAGAGTCTGCTGATGAGCCTCCTGAAGAGCTTTCTTCTCCTTGGTCAACTTAGCAATGCTCTCATCTTGAGAAGCCATTTCCTCAGTCAAGTTTTTCACCTAATTTCAAAAGTAAGGTGTGTGTGTCGTTATTCTCTACAGTAGTCTTCACATTGAAAGCCATATGGTAGGCAGTATGCCGAATACTCGGCACAAACCTTATTTTCAGTGGCATGTTTCTCCTTCTCCACTTTGGCCAAGGTGAGTTCCAAGTCATCAATATCCTTCTTCAGCTCAGAGCATTCGTCCTCCAGCTTTCTCTTCTTGGCAGTCAGCTCAGCATTGATTTCTTCTTCATCCTCTAGTCTCTCAGTGGTCTCCTTCAGCTTTGCCTCCAGTTGAATCTTGCTCTTGATAAGACCTTCACATCTTTCCTCAGCATCAGACAGATTCTCTGACTCCTATTTTTTTTTCAATGATAACTGAAGTTAGGACAACATCAATGAATCCCCTAAGAAACTCAGTTTCTGACTCTGCACTTACTGATGCCACTTGCAGCTGGAGATCATTCTTCTCCTGCAAAAGGGACACCATCTTCTCCTCTAGTTCCTTCTTCTTGGCCAGGGCAGCAGCCAAGTCTGTCTGCATCTTCTCATAGTTCTCCTTCATCTGAGCTAACTCCTTTTCAGTTTCTGCACTCTTCAGGAGAGGCTTGATCTTATAGTACACGTGCATCCATGGCCAGTTTTTCACATTCATGAATGAGCGGACGTTGTATTGAATGGTATATATGGCATCCCTGTCGATAAGAAGAGTGTGCCATTAATTTATTGACACTTACAAAATTGACGTGCACCTAAATACATCTGCTTTCTACGTGCCTCCTTGCAGTCATCTTCACAAATTCTTTTCTCATGAGATAACCACGGCAGAGAGCCTGAGTCATGGTGACCAGAGCTGCCAGTTTGTCATCTCTCATCTCCTCAAGTGTACCCAGAAGACCAGCCTTGAAAAACACCTGAGAAACAGAGGTCATTCATATTTTTAATGATACATCAGGCATTTTTTCACATTTTCTCAATTGTTTAAACTATTTCCCAAGTTTTATATATCATATCCGGCACTAGGGTACATCGTATTACCTTGGTATGGCCGAACCTGTACTGGTCGTGATCAACATCAATTGATCCAAGAAGCTTCTCTGAAGCCTTCTTGTTATCAATGAACTGACCCTCAGGGATGACACTGGCATTCAAGACCTTGTATCTTTATGGAGACAGTCAGAAGTCTTCATGATAAATTTGTACATATTGCATTTAAAATGCTTCTTTTTTGGACCGAATACCTCTGCTTGAAATCAGCATAGAGGATTCTGCTTGGGAAACCTTTCCTGCAGATTCTGATACCCTCCAGCACACCATTACACCTGAGCTGATGGATGACAAGGAAGTTCTCCATCAAACCTGTTAAAAGAGAAAATGTTTATTATTTGAAATAAAAATTTCACTGTTGTGAAAGTAGCACAACATTGAGAGATCCAATGTAAACAAAACCTGACCGCAAACATTCTGTTGTGATTGTGGTGTGGTTTTTATACCTGGAGTTTTTGACTCGTTGGGAATCAAGCAACGCACAAAGTGAGGATGGGTGCTCCTCAAGTTGGTCATGAGCTTGCCCAAGTTCTCCTGTGGGGCCAAAATGGTTATATATTATTACTGAGATACTTGAGTTACTTTCAAGAAGAAACAAATGATGTAATCTTACCCTAAATTGTGAAGACACAGTCTGCATAGAGCCACCCTTCTTCTTGCCTCCCTTCTTGCCACCAGCAGGCTCTGTAGATAATTTAAGTTCATATGTTTGGCTGATTTAGACCCATTGCGGTTGAATTTACTGAAGTAAAAGTCCTACCATCCACAACAGGAGGATACAGGGTAGAGAGCAGCTTAACTGAAGACTTCTGATACAGCTGCACAACAGACTCATTCAGTGGATCCTTGTTCTTGTCCAGCCAGCCACTGATATTGTAGTCCACAGTACCAGCATAGTGCACCAGGGAGAAGTGGGCCTCAGCCTTTCCCTTGGCTGGCTTTGGCTTTTCAAAAGCTTTGTTTTTGCCCAGATGCTGATCATACAGCTTGTTCTTAAAGGATGTGTCTGTGGCCTTGGGGAACATGCACTCCTCTTCAAGGATGGAGAAGATGCCCATAGGCTAGAAAAGGTGTGCAAATACACGGATGTAAGTTACATATTCAACTGTAGCCAAACCAAGAAATACAGAGATATAAAAGGGTCTCAAGATACAACTAGAATAATACCTTCTCAATCAGCTCAATGCAGGCAGCCAAGTCCATACCAAAGTCAATGAACTCCCAGTGAATACCCTCCTTCTTGTATTCTTCTTGTTCCAGGACAAACATGTGGTGATTGAAGAACTGTTGCAGTTTTTCATTGGTAAAGTTGATACACAGCTGCTCCATGCTGTTGTACTGTAAGGATACAGTTGTTCAGTATAATGCCTGACACCAAGGCTATTGAAAGACTGAAGGTGAACAGTTTGTTGTTTGATTTACATCAAAAATCTCAAAGCCAGCAATATCCAAGACACCAATGAAGAACTGCCTTGGCTGTTTAGTGTCCAACATCTGGTTGATACGGACGACCATCCACAAGAACATCCTCTCATAGATAGATTTAGCCAAGGCAGGCACTGAGTTATTAACCTGAAAAAGCAGACATGTGGTGTGAATAAACCTGGACTACTGGTTTGCAAAAATGAATATCAATATATGTGTCTTCTATTCCTTAGCTGATGTCTCACAAAAGTTACTCATACAGACAGGATAAAGCCGGAACATTTATTCTTAGCTGCATTGTCTCAGACTGTGAACAATTTCAAACGTGCATAATTCCTCTCCCATACCTGAGGGACTGTCTGTCCCTTGGTAACAAACTCATTTCCGACTTTCACCCTGGGATAGCACAGAGCCTTCAGCATATCAGCAGAGTTCAAGCCCAGCAAATAAGCAACTTTGTCAGCATCTGAAAATCATGTCACACTTTGTAGTTAGTGCATAGAGGATGTGGCCTTGACTTTCCTTGCTGCAGTTGCTGCAAGTCCAATAAAGACTTTTTCTACTTTACACTCACCCTCTGTGCCATCAGGCTCAGCCTGCTCCTCACGTTGTTTCTGCTTGAACTTCATGTTACCATGATGAAGCACAGCACCAGTCATTTTGTAGATGCTCATTTTTTCTTCATGAGTGAAGCCCAGGATATCAATAGCATTCTAATCAAACAGAAATGCAAATATTAAGATTCCAAATGGTCCTGTTTTTCATTTCTTTTTTTTAACAATGCCAGAGACAACTGATCATTTTGAGTTTTCAGCTTCATAAGTCTCACATCAGTAGCTTCCAGCTCAACTTTGTCGTCAATGCTGGCCACAGTGATCTGACCCTGGCTACACATGGGGAAGTCATAGGGGTTGGTCGTGATAAGTGACATTTCTAGAAGAAAAAACAAAGTTAAAAAGTCAGTAGTCTGTTGAATGTTAGAAAAAAAACTTGCTAGATTACAAGAAGTATTTACCAATCAGCTCAGGTTTGTGGTTGGTCATTATCTGGTAGAAGATATGGTAGCCTCTTTCATCGGGAAGCTGGAACGTCACTCTAGACTTCTCCAGCAGATCTGTCAAAGTGGTTTAACAGTTAGAGCCTGGCCAAAATGGGAATGTGTGCATCACCTTAAGTCTTACTCACATGTCTCAATATCAGCACTAGACAGTTTGCCGCTTGTGCCAAAATGAATTCGGATGAATTTACCCTATTGAGGAAAAAAGTATGAATATGAAGGGGACAAAAGGAAGAAAACTCACACAAATAAAAATCATTCCTTACTTACAAAACGAGACGAGTTGTCATTCCTCACAGTTTTGGCATTACCATAAGCTTCCAAGAGGGGGTTAGCAGCAATAATCTGATCCTCAAGTGAGCCCTATAGTCATTAGAAGTGATGTGAAAGGACTTAGTGTGTGTTTAGGACAGGCAAAATACATATTTATCATTGGCTCAGGTAACATACTCCCATCTTTGATTCCTTCTTCTTTTCTCCACCACCAACAGCGATTGTGGCAAAGTACTGAATGACACGCTTGGTGTTGACAGTCTTTCCAGCACCAGATTCTCCACTAGGTGCATGTAAAGATTTGTTAAAAATCAATTGAACGTATGTATTTGATCAAATTTAACAAATATAACTTACGTGATCAGGACAGACTGATTTTCCCTGTCTGTTAGAGAAAACAAAAAAATTATAAATATTTGCTAATGTACATACAAAAACCTGTTTTTTATTCATTTATTTTCCTATCGCTTACCTGTGAGCATGTTTTGATATGCATTGTCAGAAACAGAGAAGATGTGGGGTGGAGCCTCCATACGCTTCTTGCCTCTATAGGCACTTACAACTTCAGAATCGTACACAGGAAGCCATTTGTAAGGATTCACAGTGGCACAGAACAACCCAGAATAGGTCTGAAAGTAACCACAGATAATCAGTTGTTAGTCCATCTTCACCATTCAGCAAACGTCCGGTATCCCATCAGTCAGTGTCTTACGTAGATCATCCATGCTGCATAACGCTCTTTGAGATTATACAACACAGAGGCTTCATTGAGATGGGTCATCATAGCCATGTCCTCAATTTTGTCAAATTTGGGAGGATTCATTGGAGTGACGTCATCTTCTTTGACTGTCCTCTCCTGCAAGAGCGACAGTATTTTTGAAGCAATTTTTAACTATGTTTACTCTTAATTCATCTGGACTTAAATGATACCCACCTCCTCAGTACCCAGGACTTTGACCGTGACCTTAGCACCATCTTTCTTGAGAATTGTTCCCTTCAAGTACAGCTCTTTAGTATCAGTTACGTAGCAGGCACTCTTGGCATCAAAAGGTTTGTTTTGAGCCTCAATTCTCTCCTTCTCTGGTTTCCGGAGATAAATGGCAGCTTTGCCATAAATGGCCATCTCCGCATCTGTACTCATGGTGGCGGCTTATGTCTGTTAGATAATTACAGAGGATTTGAATGACTTAAGTTATGTTAATTAAGATAATGACTAGACTAATTTGTGTGGGGTTTTTTTTAGCAATGGAATCCAGCTTAATACTGTATAATATTACTGCTGAACTGAGAATATCAGAATAATTTGACACATTTTTAGTTATTTAAGGATCAATCAATTAATTGTTATGTTGCCTTTACCTTGCTGCTCCTATGGGGAATTGTATTCTCTGTGGCTGTTAAAAGAATATATGTGATAAGAAAAGAAAATTCAACAGTTAGAAATTTCAAAAATGTGAACATTTTGATTTGTTGAATTTGGAAAGATATTTAAGTGGTTTAACTAATTTGAAAAAACAAAAACACACAACAACTAAACAATATTTACCACCAACTCACGGGTCTCCTGTTCCACACTGATGTCTCCAAAGGGGTCCTTATATTCACAGGGGCTTTGCTGACACAGCCAAGTTATATGTAGTGTATGTGCCAAATAAGGAAAGGCTGACAGTGAGAAGGAGACACACGTTGTAAGTCAATACATGTGATGTTTAAGGTTTCACCTCATACCAGTTGCTCTTGGACATGAACCCTAAACAGATCAATAATCTATGATGGAAGCTATTTTGAAGCATCACTCAACTTGATAATGTCCTAAAAGGAATGTTTGATTCCGTACCAATGCTGCATGTTTTATCATTATACTGTGCCACAGTTTTTCATTCAACAATACACTTTTTTGTGTAATGATTCACTTATTCGCTGGAAATTAAGTTTGATGAGTTTTGATTTCATGAGGCTTAATTATGTAAAATGAAAGGTGCTCTTCATAAAAATTACTGGGAGTTGTAAATCAATTCCTCTTACTGAATAATCAGTGAAAATTGTAATACAATTTGGATTCACGAAAAAGCTCAAGATACCTGTTTTTTTAATATGCAACTGAACATTAAATGAGCATTGGTTTTCTATCTTTTTATTTTGCCGGTGTGTTCAAATTTACTTTTCTACGATGAGCTTTGTTTGATATCTATTTGTAACATATTAGTTTGAGATCTATTTTCAGTGCAGAAAAATCACTTTTGCTCATATTTTGGCCGCTGCCACCATCTTGTCTAATTATCTCCATATGTTTACGAAAGTATTTTTATTTGTGCAGTTTAGAGACATTATTTCGAGGGTAACATAAGCTAATGTGTGTAACCATTGTCAAAGCCAGTGAACTGTGAGTTAATTCATATGCAAATTAGTTTTTCTAACAGGTCCTTGTTATACCATATTGTCAGTCAAGTGCAAGGTCAAGACAGGACTTAAAGATATAAACTTTGTATTTAAATTTTCATTGTTTTGAAGGAATTCCCGTAGGTGTCTGGATCCTAGTTGGGGGTGCTGTGATACAACAGTAAATTAGTATACTGGCTTTCTTTGGTTAAGTGTTTTTGTCCTTTTGTTTTTGCCCAATCAGCTGCATGTTAAAATAGAATCACATGGCTACTTAAGCAACCACTCCAGCATTTAAAGTAGGCTAGTAAACCTTACTGCTACATCTGGAAGCTGCCTGTTTTCATCGTTGAATGAAGATGTATCAGGAAGAACATATAGCATAAGAGCTAAATCGTGGCTGTTGTAGCGCAAATCTTGAGCAGTGCTTCTTTAACAAGACGGATGCTTTGGTTATGCCGACGCAATCTCTCTTCTGGTTCTGAACCTGAACTTGAAGTTGAAACCCAAGACATTGACAAGTGATTGCATTACACAGGAGAAAATCCCCACTCTACAGTTTGCCCTAGCTGAAGATGAAGACCTTGAGCAGGGGAGGAACTATATCTACGGTAATATTTGAAGGTGACAAAGACAGAGAAATTGTGATGATCCATAACTGACTGCAAATGCTACAGAAGAAAAGATAATTCTCCCCTTTGAAGCAGTCGTGTAGCCCAAAACTTCAGAGCTTACATACAACATAAATGGACTCTTGACAAGCCGAAAAAGGCAGGTTATAAGAGTTATTGAACACCTTGAGTTAAACAGATGTACGGTAGTTACTTCTGAGATGACTACATCCAACAAAAAGCCAACAAGGAATATATAGCACCCCCGAACTTCTTATTTGATCAAAGACAACAAAGTTTGCAGGACTACTTTTCAGTTTTTTACCGGGTGCATTTAATTAATGTCCCAATTATCTACGTTATGTACATTACATTATTGTTCATTCGAAGTCACTTTCTGCCATTGCAAACCAGTTTTTAGTGCTCGACTCCATCAGAAGTTGTAGGCCATGCGCAGATCTCTGCTGGCAATGCCAACAGAGTAACGGACAGCTGGTATGAAGTGCAAATCTCCCAAAAGAGAGAAAGTCGGAAGCAGTTACGAAGCAACAAGATCACCTTGCTCTTGTCCAAAAAGAGAGGGGTGTGTAAAATGAGATGACTGCTGACTGTAGAGAGCCATGTTCTGACACCCAGTTGTCTTTTGGGACCACCCACCAGCAACCACGAAGATTAGGATGGATTACAGTTTTGATTTTGCACAGCAGGTACTATTCACACATTATTTACCCTCAAGACCAAAAGGCTTTTATTTATATATATATATATATATTAGTGTTTGATTTGTGAGACTCTTATGAATATACACAAACAGCTTTCATTGTACCCAATCTTCCAGATGCACTTTCCTTCAAGCCCTCTCCTCTCCTCTCTCCTCTCCTCTCCTCTCCTCTCCTCTCCTCTCCTCTCCTCTCCTCTCCTCTCCTCTCCTCTCCTCTCCTCTCCTCTCCTACCTAATCTATCCTCTACCTGTCCTCCCCTTCTCTTCCCTCTCTACCCAGCCGGCCATCAGCAGGATGTTTCCCCTACATGAGCCTGGTCCTGCTCAAGGTTCTTTTGGGAGCAGCCATGTTTGTATGTGCAGCGTGCTGTGTTTGTCTTAACAGGGCATGAGCCAATGATTTACCGTGGTGTCACACTGCAGCACCACCATCTTCTGCCAAAGAGCACGACTTGACACAAGTTGATGTTTTGTGTTTTTTTTTTCTCTAGAGTATCAGTGACTGGTATCGCCAGTTATTATGAGTACCAATACTTTGAAATAAGGCTGGTATAGGCTGAGATTCACCAATTGCTAATCTAAATTTATTTGTGCGAATGGTACCCTATACGAGATAATCTTGAAGGGTTTTCTTCTGTTTTAATCATTTTATAGTGAGAACAATTTTTGAACAGTGTCTCATCAAAAAATGCTAAAATCAATATTTACCTTACTACCCTGTGAGATTATTGTCAGTACATTAAATTATCATAAAATTGATACTCATTTATACTTTTACAACTATTCTAAATTCAGAAATATGTGGAAAATATATATGCAAAAATAATTATTGGTTGCAATTGTGTTACTTTTTTTGGTTCAGCTTTGCATAATATGCAAATTATATAAATATGCACATAAATCTAACACACTACCTCCACTATATATCAGTTTAGAAATCTGTTTGCAGTTTTTTTTAAACTGATGGATGTTTAAACATTAAATATCTGCAAATTGTTTGACAGTCTTCCCACAGCTCAATATGCCAATGTTGACTTAAACTTGTGTTTTGAAAGTTCAGTCTGTGAACATTCCCTGGATATGTTTTGGCAGTAGGTTATTCTTATCTTTGAATAATATTTCTGTTCTTTTGAACTTTTTTTGTATATTTGAAGAATCTTCTCCTGGTATTGACTGAAGCTTTGACTATTCCAAAGTAGTCATAGTGGTCTTGACTTGTTCACAAATCTGACTTTCGTTCAGCAACTCAATTCCGATATGCAGCTTGACGTAAAAAAAAAAAAATTCCCACATGTAAAACATTTTGTTAATTTCTTGACAGATTTAACAGAAAGTCAATGTTTGGCAATTCTTTTGTATCTTCTGAATATTAACACCAAGAAAGTTATTAATCAGTTTTGAGAAATAGTAAAATCCACTGACAAACTTTTTAGTAAGTAAACTGGTGCAACAGGTGATGATCCCCTATAAATCGCTTTACTTTGCATCTGTGAACTACATTAGTGGATTGCAAAAGAAGTTAAATCAAAATGACACGGAGAAAGTCAAGAGCAAAAATGTTTATTATGGTTTATTTTACATCATATTATATGACTACAAACAACCAGAGGCTGGATCTTGTTACTCAGCTGCATCTTTTCCCTGTGAAATAAAGGTACATCAGTAACTTATTCATGAGTTTACACATGTGTATACAGGTAAAGGGATCAACAGATCTGTAAACAAAGCTTGGAAGTAAATTAAAGGCCAGATGTTATTTACCTTTCCAGAGTCACGGCTTTTGGCTCTGAGCTTGTTGACCTGGGACTCTGCAATGTCAGCACGCTCCTCAGCCTCCTCCAACTCATGCTGAATTTTCCGGCACTTGGACAAGTGAACATTAGCTTGCTCCTCCTGAAATACCACATGTAAATCATGAAAAAACAGACACAAATGGCGTAATTGAACATATTTCGATAGCATACTGGTCCTTACCGCCTCCTCAGATTGCCTCTTGTAGGCCTTCACCTTGAGCTGCAATTTGTCCACCAGATCTTGCAGTCTGGTAACATTTTTCTTGTCCTCCTCAGTCTTTGAGAAAAAAATTAAAACCATACATGACTCTTCACAGAGGCTGCAAACATTAGATTTATGATATTAATGTTTGGAACATTAGACTACCTGGTAGGTGAGCTCTTTCACTCTCCTCTCATATTTGCGGACACCCTTAACAGCATCAGCCCCACGTCTCTGCTCAGTCTCAACCTCGGTCTCCAGCTCTCGTACCTTTATGAAAGCAGCAGAATGTTATGGACAATTTCATATGCATCCAAATTCACATTCCACACTTTTATTCCGTATTTACCCTTGACTCGAGCTTTTGGAGTTGCTTTTTGCCACCCTTCATGGCAAGGTTCTCAGCCTCATCCAATCGGTGCTGCAGATCTTTAACAGCAACTTCCAGATTCTTCTTCATTCGCTCCAGATGTGCACTGGTGTCCTGCTCCTTTTTCAATTCCTCAGCCATCATGGCAGCCTGGAGAATGTAGAAGGAGCTCATAATATCTTGAAACGTATAGCTGCAAACACAACACATCAAAAACTAATTAAACTTACGTCAGTAATTGCTTTCTTGGCCTTCTCCTCTGCATTCCTGGCTTCCTGAACCGTGTCATCCACTTCACTCTGGATCTGAACCAGATCAGACTCGAGCTTCTTCTTGGTGTTCATGAGGCTGGTGTTCTACAGTGAAAAAGAAATCCACGAATGATATTTTAGTATCTCCATTTTCATTACAAGTTAGATAGAAAGATGAAAGGAGGTGCCTTTTCACCTGAGAGTGCAGAAGTCCAACACGCTCACTGGCATCCACCAGCTCCTGCTCAGCAACTTTACGGCTTCTTTCCGTCTGTTCCAGTGCAGCTCTAAGCTCCTCGATTTCAGCAATCATTAGACCATTTCTGCGGTCCACCATTGCAGCCTGTTCCTTGAGGTCCTCCTGAGCTCTGACGGCATCATCAAGGTGTAGTTGTGCATCCTGGTGGAAAAACGTTGCTCAAATATTAATGTTGATTCCAAATTAGGACAGACGATCCAGCAGTGCGTGCTAACATACCTTGAGCTGTGCCTGCACATTTCTCAGTTGCTTCTGGGACTCAGCAGCCTGACGATTAGCATGGCTCAACTGAATCTCCATTTCATTCAAGTCTCCTTCCATCTTCTTCTTGATTCTCAGGGCATCGTTCCTGCTCCTGACCTCAGAATCCAGAGTGCTCTGCATGGAGTCAGTCACCCTCTGGCTGTTCCTTTTGATCTGCTCAATTTCCTCATCTTTCTCCGCCAGCTTCCTGTCTATCTCGCCCTTAATCTGGTTGAGCTCCAGTTGGACGCGAAGGATCTTGGACTCTTCGTGTTCCAAAGTTCCCTAAAAATTCAAGTATTCATTAAAGATTGTCTCCAAATATGTATTCTTAAGGGAGCTTTAAATTTGTCAAAAGTGATTTCTAAAAGTACCTCTGCCTCCTCAAGAGCTGTCTGGATCTCAGCCTTCTCTGTCTCCACCTGCTTTTTGGCTTTCTCCAGCTCGTGGATGCTCTTGCCAGTCTCACCAATTTGTTCGGTTAGATCTGAGATCTCCTCTACAAAGACACACGTGTGCATTTGTCTTCAAACTTCTATTTCAGAGTATACTTTAGGACAGATATATATACCAAAGATATACAATTGTTTTTAGCACATGGCAAATGATCAACATGGTGTGGTCAGCACTTACGCTGGAGATTCTTGTTTTCACGCTTCATGGTCTCCAGCTGATCCAAAGCTTCCTCATAAGAGTTCTTCATTTTGAAGAGCTCAGTTCCAAGAGAACGTGCCTCCTTCTGAGCTCCCTCAAGCTCAGCCTGACCTTCCTCATACTTCTGTTTCCATTCTGCTAAGACCTGAGTAACAGACACAGTTTTTTGACTTGGTTTAATAAAATCTAAAGAACGTTAGCCTTCAATCTTCACATAGCACATCAAAGATGTTGAAACCTTGTCAAAGTTTCTCTGCTTCTTGTCCAGGTTGGCAGCCAGTCCATTGGCCCTCTCCACATCAATCATGAGGTCTTCAACCTCACTCTGGAGCCTTTGTTTGGTTTTCTCAAGTGAAGCACACTTGGAATTCACTGCTTCAATCTGTTCCTCAGCCTCTTGAAGACGTTGGGCCAGCTTCTTCCTGTTAATAGTTTATCATTTTGAGTTATAAAAGTCTACATCTCGGGTGTGCTCCACTTGCCACCGTATTTCCTCTTAAGCATGGGTATCAGTGTGCCCCCTCTTTATCAATTCGTTATTTGAATGTTACTCACTTGGCTTCTTCAAGCTCCTCAGTGCGCTGGATAGCATCAGTTTCATACTTGGTTCTCCACTGAGCCACCTCACTGTTAGCCTTGGACATTCCACGCTGCAGCTCAGCCTTGGCCTCCTGCTCCTCTTCAAACTGCTCCCTCAGCAGATCACAGTCATGGCGGGCTGATTGCAGCCCATGGGCAAGAGCATTCTTGGCCTGGTGTAAGAAAATAAAACCCATGTACAAAAGCTCTAATCCGTGAATGGAATTTACACACACTGAGCTTTACTAACCTTGACCTCCTCTTCAATCTGTCTCTTCAGCTCATCAATTTGCTGCGTGAAGGCCTGTTTTCCTCTGGTCAGTTGTGAGACGAGAGCTTCTTTCTCCTCAATCTGACGGCCAAACTCACCTGATGGAATGTCATATCGCATGAATGGTTGTCAGTTCTTTAAAGGATCAACAATCGATCATTTTGTGCAAACTCATAAATACCATTTTCTGTCAGGAGACGTGCTTTTTGGGCACCCAGATCATTGATCTGGCGGACATTTTCATCATTCTTGGTCTTCAGTTCACTGAGTTGGTCCTCAAGAGTACGGCACATCTTTTCCAGGTTTCCCTAAGAAGGAAAGGAGAGGTCGATAACAACAGTCAAATTTCAGTACGTATTTTGACACATTTACAAGTTAACACGTAAACAGGTTTCATACCTTGGCTTTAGCGACAGCCTCCATGTTGCTAGACAGGTCATCGATCTCCATCTTGTATTCGCTCTTTTCTTTCTCAAGCTTCTGCTTGACTCTCTGGAGGTTGTCGATCTGCTCTCCCAGCTCAGCAACGCTGTCAGCCTGCTTCTTGCGAAGAGCAGCTGCAGTGGCCTCATGCTGAAGAGTGGACTCCTCCAGGTCACGACGCAGCTTCTGGAACTCAGCTTCACGCTTCTTGTTCATCTCAATCTGAGCAGCAGTGGCTCCACCAGCTTCCTCCAGCCTTTCACTGATTTCTTCAAGTTCTCTGGAAAGGTCAGCTCTCTGCTTCTCAACCTTAGCACGGGCAGCGCGCTCAGCCTCAATCTCTTCCTCCAGTTCCTCAATACGGGCCTGTTGGTAGTAAAGGTGGCTTGTTATTTGAAGGAATACTCTTACTTTATAAAATGAAAACAGCTATCTTTTCGACATGGTAACAACAGTACATGTTGTTACCTGAAGTTCCTTGATCTTCTTTTGGAGCTGAGCACCCAGGGACTGCTCATCTTCAATTTTGCTGAGAAGCTGACTGATTTCAAAGTCCTTCCTGAGAGGGTAAAAGAGGACAAAATCTATCATTTGAACATGTATGTACATACGTACATACATACTTGGCTATTGTATGACTGTGTGTCTTAATACATTTCCCATTCCAACAAATGGACTGGTTATTGTTTATATTTAGGGGGGCTACTATACTTTTTCATTTTCTCGTCAGACTGCTGCTTGTCATTCTCCAGATCCATTATGGACTCCTGAGCCAGTTTCAGATCACCCTCCAGCTTTCTTTTGGCTCTCTCAAGATCCATGCGCAGCTTCTTTTCTTGTTCCAAAGAGCCTTCAAGCTGAGCATCAATATGACTTCATTATTATCTCAATAAAGATACAGTATTTGTTGATTTGTATGTCCTTGGAAACTTACATCATCCACTTGCTGCTCAAGTTTGGTCTTGGCCTTGGTCAGAGTATTAACCTTGTCTTCCTCAGCTTGCAGATCATCAAGAGTCTGCTGATGAGCCTCCTGAAGAGCTTTCTTCTCCTTGGTCAACTTAGCAATGCTCTCATCTTGAGAAGCCATTTCCTCAGTCAAGTTTTTCACCTAATTTCAAAAGTAAGGTGTGTGTGTCGTTATTCTCTACAGTAGTCTTCACATTGAAAGCCATATGGTAGGCAGTATGCCGAATACTCGGCACAAACCTTATTTTCAGTGGCATGTTTCTCCTTCTCCACTTTGGCCAAGGTGAGTTCCAAGTCATCAATATCCTTCTTCAGCTCAGAGCATTCGTCCTCCAGCTTTCTCTTCTTGGCAGTAAGCTCAGCATTGATTTCTTCTTCATCCTCTAGTCTCTCAGTGGTCTCCTTCAGCTTTGCCTCCAGTTGAATCTTGCTCTTGATAAGACCTTCACATCTTTCCTCAGCATCAGACAGATTCTCTGACTCCTATTTTTTTTCAATGATAACTGAAGTTAGGACAACATCAATGAATCCCCTAAGAAACTCAGTTTCTGACTCTGCACTTACTGATGCCACTTGCAGCTGGAGATCATTCTTCTCCTGCAAAAGGGACACCATCTTCTCCTCTAGTTCCTTCTTCTTGGCCAGGGCAGCAGCCAAGTCTGTCTGCATCTTCTCATAGTTCTCCTTCATCTGAGCTAACTCCTTTTCAGTTTCTGCACTCTTCAGGAGAGGCTTGATCTTATAGTACACGTGCATCCATGGCCAGTTTTTCACATTCATGAATGAGCGGACGTTGTATTGAATGGTATATATGGCATCCCTGTCGATAAGAAAAGTGTGCCGTTAATTTATTGACATTTACAAAATTGACGTGCACCTAAATACATCTGCTTTCTACGTGCCTCCTTGCAGTCATCTTCACAAATTCCTTTCTCATGAGATAACCACGGCAGAGAGCCTGAGTCATGGTGACCAGAGCTGCCAGTTTGTCATCTCTCATCTCCTCAAGTGTACCCAGAAGACCAGCCTTGAAAAACACCTGAGAAACAGAGGTAATTCATATTTTTAATGATACATCAGGCATTTTTTGACATTTCCTCAATTGTTTAAACTATTTCCCAAGTTTTATATATCATATCCGACACTAGGGTACATCGTATTACCTTGGTATGGCCGAACCTGTACTGGTCGTGATCAACATCAATTGATCCAAGAAGCTTCTCTGAAGCCTTCTTGTTATCAATGAACTGACCCTCAGGGATGACACTGGCATTCAAGACCTTGTATCTTTATGGAGACAGTCAGGAGTCTTCATGATAAATTTGTACATATTGCATTTAAAATGCTTCTTTTTTTGGACAGAATACCTCTGCTTGAAATCACCATAGACTATTCTGCTTGGGAAACCTTTCCTGCAGATTCTGATACCCTCCAGCACACCATTACACCTGAGCTGATGGATGACAAGGAAGTTCTCCATCAAACCTGTTAAAAGAGCAAATGTTTATTATTTGAAATAAAAATTTCACTGTTGTGAAAGTAGCACAACATTGAGAGATCCAATGTAAACAAAACCTGACCACAAACATTCTGTTGTGATTGTGGTGTGGTTTTTATACCTGGAGTTTTTGACTCGTTGGGAATCAAGCAACGCACAAAGTGAGGATGGGTGCTCCTCAAGTTGGTCATGAGCTTGCCCAAGTTCTCCTGTGGGGCCAAAATGGTTATATATTATTACTGAGATACTTAAGTTACTTTCAAGAAGAAACAATTTAAAAAAATGATGTAATCTTACCCTAAATTGTGAAGACACAGTCTGCATAGAGCCACCCTTCTTCTTGCCTCCCTTCTTGCCACCAGCAGGCTCTGTAGATAATTTAAGTTCATATGTTTGGCTGATTTAGACCCATTGCGGTTGAATTTACTGAAGTAAAAGTCCTACCATCCACAACAGGAGGATACAGGGTAGAGAGCAGCTTAACTGAAGACTTCTGATACAGCTGCACAACAGACTCATTCAGTGGATCCTTGTTCTTGTCCAGCCAGCCACTGATATTGTAGTCCACAGTACCAGCATAGTGCACCAGGGAGAAGTGGGCCTCAGCCTTTCCCTTGGCTGGCTTTGGCTTTTCAAAAGCTCTGTTTTTGCCCAGATGCTGATCATACAGCTTGTTCTTAAAGGATGTGTCTGTGGCCTTGGGGAACATGCACTCCTCTTCAAGGATGGAGAAGATGCCCATAGGCTAGAAAAGGTGTGCAAATACACAGATGTAAGTTACATATTCAACTGTAGCCAAACCAAGAAATACATAGATATAAAAGGGTCTCAAGATACAACTAGAATAATACCTTCTCAATCAGCTCAATGCAGGCAGCCAAGTCCATACCAAAGTCAATGAACTCCCAGTGAATACCCTCCTTCTTGTATTCTTCTTGTTCCAGGACAAACATGTGGTGATTGAAGAACTGCTGCAGTTTTTCATTGGTAAAGTTGATACACAGCTGCTCCATGCTGTTGTACTGTAAGGATACAGTTGTTCAGTATAATGCCTGACACCAAGGCTATTGAAAGACTGAAGGTGAACAGTTTGTTGTTTGATTTACATCAAAAATCTCAAAGCCAGCAATATCCAAGACACCAATGAAGAACTGCCTTGGCTGTTTAGTGTCCAACATCTGGTTGATACGGACGACCATCCACAAGAACATCCTCTCATAGATAGATTTAGCCAAGGCAGGCACTGAGTTATTAACCTGAAAAAGCAGACATGTGGTGTGAATAAACCTGGACTACTGGTTTGCAAAAATGAATATCAATATATGTGTCTTCTATTCCTTAGCTGATGTCTCACAAAAGTTACTCATACAGACAGGATAAAGCCGGAACATTTATTCTTAGCTGCATTGTCTCAGACTGTGAACAATTTCAAACGTGCATAATTCCTCTCCCATACCTGAGGGACTGTCTGTCCCTTGGTAACAAACTCATTTCCGACTTTCACCCTGGGATAGCACAGAGCCTTCAGCATATCAGCAGAGTTCAAGCCCAGCAAATAAGCAACTTTGTCAGCATCTGAAAATCATGTCACACTTTGTAGTTAGTGCATAGAGGATGTGGCCTTGACTTTCCTTGCTGCAGTTGCTGCAAGTCCAATAAAGACTTTTTCTACTTTACACTCACCCTCTGTGCCATCAGGCTCAGCCTGCTCCTCACGTTGTTTCTGCTTGAACTTCATGTTACCATGATGAAGCACAGCACCAGTCATTTTGTAGATGCTCATTTTTTTCTTCATGAGTGAAGCCCAGGATATCAATAGCATTCTAATCAAACAGAAATGCAAATATTAAGATTCCAAATGGTCCTGTTTTTCATTTCTTTTTTTTTAACAATGCCAGAGACAACTGATCATTTTGAGTTTTCAGCTTCATAAGTCTCACATCAGTAGCTTCCAGCTCAACTTTGTCGTCAATGCTGGCCACAGTGATCTGACCCTGGCTACACATGGGGAAGTCATAGGGGTTGGTCGTGATAAGTGACATTTCTAGAAGAAAAAAAAAAGTTAAAAAGTCAGTAGTCTGTTGAATGTTAGAAAAAAAACTTGCTAGATTACAAGAAGTATTTACCAATCAGCTCAGGTTTGTGGTTGGTCATCATCTGGTAGAAGATATGGTAGCCTCTTTCATCGGGAAGCTGGAACGTCACTCTAGACTTCTCCAGCAGATCTGTCAAAGTGGTTTAACAGTTAGAGCTTGGCCAAAATGGGAATGTGTGCATCACCTTAAGTCTTACTTACATGTCTCAATATCAGCACTAGACAGTTTGCCGCTTGTGCCAAAATGAATTCGGATGAATTTACCCTATTGAGGAAAAAAGTATGAATATGAAGGGGACAAAAGGAAGAAAACTCACACAATTACAAATCTCTCTGTACTTACAAAACGAGACGAGTTGTCATTCCTCACAGTTTTGGCATTACCATAAGCTTCCAAGAGGGGGTTAGCAGCAATAATCTGATCCTCAAGTGAGCCCTATAGTCATTAGAAGTGATGTGAAAGGACTTAGTGTGTGTTTAGGACAGGAAAAATACATATTTATCATTGGCTCAGGTAACATACTCCCATCTTTGATTCCTTCTTCTTTTCTCCACCACCAACAGCGATTGTGGCAAAGTACTGAATGACACGCTTGGTGTTGACAGTCTTTCCAGCACCAGATTCTCCACTAGGTGCATGTAAAGATTTGTTAAAAATCAGTTGAACGTATGTATTTGATCAAATTTAACAAATATAACTTACGTGATCAGGACAGACTGATTTTCCCTGTCTGTTAGAGAAAACAAAAAAATTATAAATATTTGCTAATGTACATACAAAAACCTGTTTTTTATTCATTTATTTTCCTATCGCTTACCTGTGAGCATGTTTTGATATGCATTGTCAGAAACAGAGAAGATGTGGGGTGGAGCCTCCATACGCTTCTTGCCTCTATAGGCACTTACAACTTCAGAATCGTACACAGGAAGCCATTTGTAAGGATTCACAGTGGCACAGAACAACCCAGAATAGGTCTGAAAGTAACCACAGATAATCAGTTGTTAGTCCATCTTCACCATTCAGCAAACGTCCGGTATCCCATCAGTCAGTGTCTTACGTAGATCATCCATGCTGCATAACGCTCTTTGAGATTATACAACACAGAGGCTTCATTGAGATGGGTCATCATAGCCATGTCCTCAATTTTGTCAAATTTGGGAGGATTCATTGGAGTGACGTCATCTTCTTTGACTGTCCTCTCCTGCAAGAGCGACAGTATTTTTGAAGCAATTTTTAACTATGTTTACTCTTAATTCATCTGGACTTAAATGATACCCACCTCCTCAGTACCCAGGACTTTGACCGTGACCTTAGCACCATCTTTCTTGAGAATTGTTCCCTTCAAGTACAGCTCTTTAGTATCAGTTACGTAGCAGGCACTCTTGGCATCAAAAGGTTTGTTTTGAGCCTCAATTCTCTCCTTCTCTGGTTTCCGGAGATAAATGGCAGCTTTGCCATAAATGGCCATCTCCGCATCTGTACTCATGGTGGCGGCTTATGTCTGTTAGATAATTACAGAGGATTTGAATGACTTAAGTTATGTTAATTAAGATAATGACTAGACTAATTTGTGTGGGGTTTTTTTTAGCAATGGAATCCAGCTTAATACTGTATAATATTACTGCTGAACTGAGAATATCAGAATAATTTGACACATTTTTAGTTATTTAAGGATCAATCAATTAATTGTTATGTTGCCTTTACCTTGCTGCTCCTATGGGGAATTGTATTCTCTGTGGCTGTTAAAAGAATATATGTGATAAGAAAAGAAAATTCAACAGTTAGAAATTTCAAAAATGTGAACATTTTGATTTGTTGAATTTGGAGATATTTAAGTGGTTTAACTAATTTGAAAAATCAAAAACACACAACAACTAAACAATATTTACCACCAACTCACGGGTCTCCTGTTCCACACTGATGTCTCCAAAGGGGTCCTTATATTCACAGGGGCTTTGCTGACACAGCCAAGTTATATGTAGTGTATGTGCCAAATAAGGAAAGGCTGACAGCGAAAAGGAGACACATGTTGTAAGTCAATACATGTGATGTTTAAGGTTTCACCTCATACCAGTTGCTCTTGGACATGAACCCTAAACAGATCAATAATCTATGATGGAAGCTATTCTGAAGCATCACTCAACTTGAAATAATGTGCTGAAAGGAATGTTTGATTTAATGTCAATGCTGCTTTTTCTCTCATAATATTACATAATTGGTTGTCTTGAAATGATATCATACTTAGAAAATTAGAATTTAGGTTTACTAGATTAGCTTTCATTAGTCAAGGTTTATTTATGTAAAATGACTTTTAATAAATACCTCTGTAAGAAACACAAGACTCTTTTTTGTAAATCCATTACTATCCATTTGAATAAAAATTCAATCTTGGTTTCAGAGATGGATTGAGATCCAAATCAATCATTTTGATTGAAATTAAATGAATTTTCCCCTTTTAGAGTTAGATAAGAGAAGGATACTTTATTTCTTTAAAACCGGCTTACTTTATTCACTCCTGCTGCACATTTCCCCCAGGGCAGAAAATATTCGTGTCATTTCAATTGTTTTGTTGTTACGTCAATGATATATGCTATTAATACTTGTGGCCATCACACTGTGACAGTCCACATGTTTTGTTCATGTCCTCTGATTTATGGTCACCTATTTGCAACTTCAACTTTTGCCTGTTAAACAGTTCAACCCAAGCCCCTATTGATAGTTGGCGTAAAAGGTTTTTTAGGTCCAAAACTCTCACTGCTTTATCTTTTTTTGTTGTTGTTCATACAATTTGTAATTTCCTCTAGTAACTCTGTATAGAATTCCTCCTTGTTTTTCCCGTTCTGTCTTATTTTTATCTTTATTTTATTCGGGCAGTGCCTGGGCAGCTGGGAAGGTCCTCGGGCCCTATAAATAGGTTTGGCGGCCATTGTTTCTTCTTCTTGGTCTGTTGTATTGTGGACTCCTGAAGAAGGCAGCCAGCGATGCGTTGATGCCCATGTGGCATGTAAGTAATTTCCTTTGCGTTCAGATGGTGATTTGTTTGCATTAAATGTATAATTTAACCATTCTGTAAACCTGAATCTACATTCTTTGTTATCTCAGATACCACACCCAAACTTGACTGCCTGTTATTGAATAAAGCCATTGAGTGCACTCTCTTGCTGTCCTGTGACTCTCTGACCAGAGCGCCCACTGCAGATGAGGAGACTGGCAAATTATTGGAGGGATTCTCATCATTTGCATTAAATCCCTCACATTTGGTCCTTCGAGCCAGATCAGTAGCTAAAACATGGCAGAGCAGAGAGTGGCCTCAGAAGATTCACCAAAGACGACCAGAAGGAGGCACCCTCCAGCATATCTTCAAGATTTTGAAGTAATGCTGCCACCGTCCTTGGTGGAAACCCAGACAATTAATGCCAACCCTGAATGGCTGCAGCAATCAAGTCCGCCGGTCGATACCACTTGGACAATGAGGCAGCCAGAGCCAGTGTTCGGGCATCAGATGGGGTCCACCACTCAAGGAGTGGGACAAAGAAGGCCACCTCCACCAGAACAGTTGCCTAAAACTGTGAAGAGGGACGAATCATCTCCTGCAGACAGCAAAGATGAATACGAAGTGGAGCAGCACAGCGGCAGCAGTGGATCAAGCACGCCAGAGTCGTCTCATCCAACCTGTGATATCGGCCACAGGTACGTCGCCTTGCATCAGTCGTCCACTACCCCCAGTGCAGTACCTGCACCAACTTGTGCCCTCATATCAGCACCGCTGATACAATCGGCTGGAAGCCATGCACCTGTTCCCAAAGGTCCTGCATGTAATCGCCAATCCAAGCTCCAAAGTGTATCTCACGACTCCCACAGTTGGGACCACTCTTATCCCTGCCAAGCAGTCGAGCAAAGTTTACTTAAAGGTCGTCCCAGTCATTGTGAGCCATGGCAATAAAACCCTACATACTTACGCAATCCTGGACGCCGGTGCTGAGCGCACAATTATACTCCCTGCAGCAGTACGCTACCTCGGCCTGAGTGGTGAAGCAGAGTCCATGGTGTTGAGAACGATACGCCATGACGTTGCACACCTTTCGGGCTCCTCAGTGGACTTCCATATATCGTCTGCCACCAAACCTGAAGTGAAACACAAAGTTCAAGGTGCCTTCACAGCTAGTCGCCTGTCCTTGACAGAACAGTCCCACCCAGTGGCAGCCCTGCAGAAGCGCTACGACCATCTTCGAGGACTTTCAATTCAGTCCTTTGACAAGATGTATCCCCTTCTCCTGATTGGTGCAGACAATACAGGTCTTATCGCAGCGAAGGAGCGGGTCCGCTTAGGCCTACGTGGAGGACCAGCTGCCGTCAATACCGAGCTGGGATGGGCGCTGCAAGGACCAAATGGTCTCACACCCCACCAGGTTCAAGCACAGGCCCTCTACTTCACCAACGTCCAATCACTCGCCGATTACCTATACCGCCAGGTGGAACGACTGTGGCCGCCAGGTTGATGTCTTGCCTTTCCGAAGTGAGAAGTTGGTAGTGCGCTCCCGACAGGACCAAGAGGCAATCAAAACCTTGGAGTCAGGTACGGTTCGAATGAAGGTTGGTGACACACGTAGATATGCCATGCCTCTGCCTCGCAAGAAGGATGCACCACCACTACGTGCTACGATGGAGGCCGTGATGGCATCACTACGGAGCATTGAACGTCGGCTGAAGAGAGACCCAGTAAAGGCCCAGATTTATGAGGACCATCCAGGAGCTCACCCAAAATCATGAGTGGAGATATGTCGACTCCCCTAGCAACCCAGCCGATGATGTCACACGCGGGAAGACCGTGGCTGAACTTATTCTCCCAAACCGGTGGATAGAGGGTCCAGTTTTTCTCCGCCAGTCTTCCAAACATTGGCCTTCAGCTTCAATGAACTTGGAGAAAGAGGGTACTGAAGAACTCAAGCGAAGCAAATTCTGTGGCCTCACTCAGACAGCAGAAGTAATTACCACTTCAGATGCAACTCAGTTCGCGACCTGGGCGGAAGTGGTGAATGCCACACAACAGTCCATGCTTGGGTCAGTCTTGCAAGACCCAATGGCACCTTCCACAAGTTATAGAGATGCTGAACTACAAGTCTTGAGAACCTGCCAAGTGGACAGCTTCCCTGATGACGTCAAGGCTCTTCGGAAGGGGAAACAGGTGTCTTGTAACAGCCGACTAAGCTGTCTCTCACCGGAGTGGGACTTGGCAACCGAATTGATTAGAGTTGGAGGCCGCTTCCGACGCATGGAAGAACCACACCCAGTTGACATTCATCCCATTGTTCTGGAACCTCATCACAAGTGGGTGAAGCTCCTTATTAGAGAAGTGGACAATCGGCTGTTGCATCCGGGGTCTGATCAAGTGTTTGCAGAGCTCCGACGACAGTAGTGGGTGTTGCAAGGACGACAGGCGGTCAAACACATCCAGAGAACCTGCACAGAGTGCAAGAAATGGAGAGGAAAGCCAACTGTACCTCTTATGGCTGATCTTCCAGCAGCACGCTTGCGACTGTTCAAACCGCCGTTCTACTCCACGGGAGTTGACTGTTTCGGACCTTATCTAGTGAAGGTTGGACACTGTAACGAGAAGCGCTGGGGCTTGATCTTCAAGTGCCTGACGACGAGGTGTGTGCATCTAGATCTAATAAGTAGCCTGGACACAGACGCCTTTCTTTTGGCTCTGAGGAGATTCATCGCTCGCCAAGGAACCCCATCAGAAATTTATTCCAATCAAGGAACCAACTTCAGAGGTGCCGAAAGAGAACTGAAGGATTGAAGTTGAAGGAATCCTCAATGCCAAACCACTTGGGTACGTGTCCTCTGATGTAGCGGATCCTGATCCAGTGACGCCAAGTATGTTGCTGATGGGGCGGTGGGATGCATCATACCCCAGGTGTCCGTGACTATGTCCCCGATGCCCTCACCAGAAGAAGATGGCGACAAAGCCAGATGATCGCAGACCATTTCTGGTCGCGTCAAAGGATATCTGCCAACCCTGCAAGTACGTCAGAAGTGGTGCATACCTACAAGCAATCTGGAAATGGGAACTGTGGTGATGATTGTGGATCCTCAACTGCAACGAGCCCAATGGCCGGTCGGGAAGATTGTGAATTTAAATGTCAGCGAAGATGGATACATTCGGGCTGCGGAGGTGAAGGTCAACGTGGAATCAGCTCAGAAGCAAAAGAGCTTGTTAGGCAGAAAGTTGCTGACAGTTGTCTAAATGAAAGCCACACCTAAATGCCTGTTATATAGGAATGGCGATGATGGCGTTTTCCAAATATCTCCAAATTTAACCTCCATTATTAACAGGATAAAGGCTGAGGATAGCTGTCCACCATCCTCACCACTCACAGGGGTCCTGTTTAATTACAAGATGATGATGAAGACACCTTATTAGCCTCTACAAAAAGAGAAAGCAGAGAGGCTCTTTGAGGTTAACCAAGGTAGTTTTCTCTGTCAACTGGACTGGGTTTCTTCTCTTGAAGACGTTTCGCCTTCTATCCAGAAGGCTTCTTCAGTTCTGAAATCGCTGGGGAGAGAGCTTGAAAATATATAGCCCCTGTGGACCATTTGCATGCTAATGATCTGGGTGGTCACCTGAGAGTCGTTAGCAGGGTCGTTGGTCAGGTCGTTCACCTAGTTTCTGTTGAGATGTCTCCCCTTTGTCTGCTGGGTCACATGGTGATGAGTCACTGGGTCTCCTGGAATGGTGTGAATGTTTGTTTTGCTGTTGGAAGGAGTGGAGGACTGCATTGTATGTGGGTGATAGGAAGTGCCTCAGGCCACCACCTCTGTTTAAGGATGGTTTCTCCAATTTAACATGGATAGCTTCCTTGACCCCCCTTTCGAACCAGCGGTCTTCTCTGGCCAGTATCCGTACTTGGCTGTCCTCGAAGGAGTGCCCACTCTCCTTTAAGTGTAAGTGGACTGCTGAATCCTGACCCGAAGAGGTGGCACGTCTGTGTTGTGCCATTCTTCTGTGTAGAGGTTGTTTGGTTTCCCCAATGTACAGTTCCTTGCATTTCTCCTGGCACTGTACAGCATAAACAACATTACTTTGTTTGGGTCTTGGTGTCTTGTCCTTTGGGTGTACTAACCTCTGTCTGAGAGTGTTGCTGGGTTTGAAATGAACCGGTATGTCGTGTTTCTGGAGGATCCTCCTAAACTTCTCCGAGACTCCAGACAGGTAGGGGATGGAAACGCTGCGGCGTTTGTTTCTCTCCTCCTCTCCTTTGCTGAGGTCTTGCTTTCTTGAGGTTTTGGTGAAGGCCCAGTCTGGGTAGCCACATGTTTTGAGAGCTGTCTTAATGTGGTCCTGTTCCTTCTTTCTGCCTTGGGATGTGGTGGGTATTTCTCTGGCCCGGTGTTGGAGAGTTCTGATCACTCCCAACTTGTGTTCCAGCGGGTGGTGAGAGTCAAACTGGAGGTACTGGTCGGTGTGTGTAGGTTTTCTGTAGACTTCGATGGTGAGATTTCTGTCCTCAGTGATCTTGACTGCGCAGTCCAGAAAGGCCAGACTGTTTCCTTTTACCTCTTCCCGGGTGAATTTTACATGCTCGTCTGTTTTGTTGAGGTGATCGGAGAACGCTTCCAATTCTTGTATTTGAATTTTGACCCAGGTGTCGTCCACATACCTGAACCAGTGGCTTGGCGCAGTTCCTGTGAAGGATGTCAGGGCCTGGGATTCCACCTTCTCCATGTATAGATTGGCAACTATAGGGGATACTGGTGAGCCCATGGCACAGCCATGTTTCTGCCTGTAGAAGCCTTCTCTGTACTGGAAATAGGTGGTGTTCAAACACAGGTCCAGCATGGTGCAGATTTGGGCCGGTGTTAAGGTTGTTCTTTCTGTAAGATTCTTGTCCAATAGAAGGTGCTTGTGGATGGTGTCTATGGCGCTGGCGGTGGGGATGCACGTGAAGAGTGACGTGACATCATAAGATACCATAGTCTCTTCTGGAAGTAGTGTGAGTCCAACGACTTTTTGAGCAAAGTCTTGGGAGTTTTTGATGTGGTGTGGGGTGTTGCCAACCATGGGCGACAAGATGGAGGCCAAGTATTTGGAAATGTTGTAGGTTACAGAATTGATGCTGCTTACTATGGGTCTGAGAGGGGTCCCTGGTTTGTGGATCTTGGGCAATCCATAAATGCAAGGGATGGTTTCTCCTGGATATAGACGGTAGTATTTTGGTCTGTCAATGGCTTTATCCTTTTCCAGTTTCTGTAGTAACACCTGTTTAGTTTTTTCATTTAATGATAGTGTTGTTGTTGGGGTCCGGGGTGGTGTCTGTTTTTTCCCCCTCCAGGGGGCGTTGGGGAGCTTCATTGCCTACAGCTGGTACTGTGGGTAGGCGCCCCTGTGGGCGATTGCCACCTGGCTGCCTACTTAAGGAGGGAGCGCCTGCCCATCAGGGCCGTAGTGTCTTGTTGTCTCTGTTGCTGCCCTGTTTGTTTCCCTGCATGCTCAAGGTCTCCATGCCGTTCTGCTGGACCGGTGAGCATGCTGCATCCGGTTCCTGGGTTCCCTGCAGTCCGGGAGGACTGCTTTCTGGTCTTGGACCCCATGAAGTGCGGATCCTACTCCTGACCTACCCGCAGTCCAAGAGGACTGTTTGTCTTTGTGTTGCCCTCCCTGTAATAAAACTCATTTGGACTCTCTTACCACCGTGTTCTGGTCTGCTCTCGGGTCCTCTCTAAAACCCATTTCGTAACAGTTGTGCCACAATAAAACTTGCAGCTTTGTTCTCTTGAACAAAGCAATGGTGGAAACAGCACAGCTTACTCCTGTAAAATGATATTTAGCATTGACTGACAACTTTATATGACACCATGTGGACATGGATCTGTGAAAGGTCGCATCATCAGGCTCAGTAGTCAGTTACAGAGTCATGGTTCAGGTTTAAAACAGTCAGTTTATTCCATTCAATTCCAAAAACCAGAAAGGCTGATAATCTGGTCACTTGATGGGATAGGATGGGATAGGATAGGATAGGATAAGATAGGATAGGATAGGATGGCACGCAGGCACAACTTGTGTGGAACTGTCTAGCTGGATTTCTATTACTGAATTGATGCATTTTGGATGTAAAGATTGATGTCAATTTTTTTATTATTATTAAAAATTACACTTGGGGCCTCCAAAAGCTTAACAAAAAGGGGTTGAAATGTGATGTTATGTTGCTTAAAATGTAACACATGTAATTATGGAATGCAATAAATATGAAACAGAGGGAATGAAAAGATAAAGTCTATGAACTGCAGTGAGCAATGGATGTTTTAAAGTTTTAAAGACTTGAAAGTGAGATATGAGTTGTTTGGAGTCTCCATCATTCTTTGTGTCGTCTTTGTTTCCTTTTTTTTATTTGTTATTAGTTTGTTTTGATTCCGTCGGATTTAGCTGTATGATACGGACAGGCTGTTCACACTCCCGGTCAGCAGGTGGCGATAGAGGACTCACAAATGGACTGAGCTACGCCACTAATTTCCAGAAGAAGAAGCAGGAGGAGGAGAAGAAGAAAACGCAGAAGAAGAAAGAGGAGGAGAAGAAGGAGGAGGAGGAAGAAGAAGAAATAGAAATTTGTTTCTGCAATTTTTCGCTGGTAAGTTCCCGAGTTGTGTTGCACTAATAAAAATTATCCGCATTCACTGCACTTGTATGAAATTGTTACCTTTTACACCAGCTTTCGTGGCATTTTTCTAACATTTAAGCTAACGTCACTTGGTTCTTTTGCAGTACTTTTCTGTGTTTTCCTTGAATGTAACGTCCTTAGACTTGTTCATCTTTAAACCTGTTTATACCAGACAACCGATCCGAACCGGTGCTACTAAATCTTCCACATTCTTCGTCTTTGTAGGTGTAAATGTGCCGCAAATGCGCCAAACAAACATCTTATTTAACAGAGGTAACAGAGTCGCAAACTTCCCAGCTTGAGTCATTTTATTGATGGTGTCTTGAGTCCAAATAGTTGCGGCCCAGTGAAACTTCCTGGTACTTCCTGGTCCCGGTGCTTGTCCACGTAGACGTCTAAGATGATCTTTGATCCCTTCTTGGTGTTTGCCTTTGGGGCAGGTGTCTGTGAGGTGAAAGCAGCTCCTTTAGAAACGCTGTGAACGGAAAGATAACAAGGTCTTAAAATTCTATCAGAATAAACATCGATTCCGGGACTGAAGAGCAGCAGGTCCCGAGCTTCCAGCCGAGCCTGACGATCCTTCAATAAATATGTAGGATATGTTCCTAAAGATTCCAAACATAGAACTAACAGCTATGTCCGTGACCAAGAATAAATCCACGCTGGTTCTGGTTCATTCAGCTCATCGATCCATTTAGGTTTGTCAGCGGGACCGAGATGAGTCCCGTCACATCGAGTTACTTTGTCACGAATATTCCTGAATATTTCCCTTTTATCTGATATATTTGTGTTTTGTGTTTTGTACAGAATGTGGGAGTTCAACTGTCGCTCGTGTTGCCCCTCTGTGTGAGTCTCTTTAACGTGTGCCTGTATCAATGTAGGCGTGTGTGTCCTCTGAAGGGTGTGTGGGTGTGTGTGTGTGTGTGTGAGAGAACTGTAATCCCAAACCCACCACCAGACCAACATGTCCGTGAGTCCTTTTGCACCCGTTGCCTTCCTCTACCTCCTGTTGCTCCTCATCGTGTTCTCCACCCCCGTCATGTTGCAAGAGGACCCACAGACTAAATGTCCTACATGTGAGTGTGAGGATGTGGAACTAAATGCTGATGGTCCATCACTTCTTGTCACGTGTCTAAACGCAGAGCTAAGTTTCTCTATGTCCTCTCGGTAAAAGTGGAACGACTGAAGCAAATCTAAGCTAGTTGTTGCTCAGGCCGGCTTCAGTCCTGCTGACTCGCCCACAAATCGCTGTGGATCGATAAGATCCAGATCGATAGCTTAAAGTCGGTAAATTAGTGATCTGAGAATATCTTTGCCCCTGATGTCACATGTTTGTTCTTCACCTTCATTCTTTGGTTTCCTCAGGTCCGGTTAGTGCGAACACACCAGCTGCCCACTCCTCCACCAGGTCTACAGAGGTCACCAGACCTTCTCCGTCTGTGCACCGACCCACCCAGGCGGGTGGAGGCAACGGTTCGCTCGCCCGACCCACCCAGGCGGGTGGAGGAAACGGTTCGCTCGCCCGACCCACCCAGGCGGGTGGAGGCAACGGTTCGCTCGCCCGACCCACCCAGGCGGGTGGAGGCAACGGTTCGCTCGCCCGACCCACCCAGGCGGGTGGAGGAAACGGTTCGCTCGCCCGACCCACCCAGGCGGGTGGAGGCAACGGTTCGCTCGCCCGACCCACCCAGGCGGGTGGAGGAAACGGTTCGCTCGCCCGACCCACCCAGGCGGGTGGAGGCAACGGTTCGCTCGCCCGACCCACCCAGGCGGGTGGAGGAAACGGTTCGCTCGCCCGACCCACCCAGGCGGGTGGAGGAAACGGTTCGCTCGCCCGACCCACCCAGGCGGATGGAGGAAACGGTTCGCTCGCCCGACCCACTGGGACAACGGCCCCCCTGTCTCCTGGCACCCCCCACGGGCCGGTTCAGGAGGCTCATGGTCCCACTACTGCATCAGGAACCCCTCCAGAAACGGTCAGCACCGTTGGGTCGTCCTCTGTGGCAACAACAAAGACAAACTCTGCTGCAGCGACAACACTTTCCCGGCAGGAACACACGTCAGAACCTCCGGCTGAGCCCAGCACCCCAGGAACCTCCGCGACGCCGCCAGCAGGTGGCGCCACCACCTCTGTCAGCACAGCCACGTTCCTAAAGATGACAGCGTTGTCAGCAGCCTCCTCGGGTCCGGCGCCATCGCCCGACCGGACCTCCCCTTCACCTGCATCACCAGCTGCCACAACTGCTGCCACAACTGCCCCCACGGGGGGCAGCACCCCCGCTGAGCCAGCGGTCTCGGGGACGAAGGTTGCAGCGGTAGAAGTGGCGGGGGCGGCGCTGACCCGACAGCTGGTGGACACGGCGTCTCTGTTGGCCATTGTTCTGTTCGGACTCATCTTCTTCTTGGTCTCCGTGGCTGTGTTTGTTTCGCAGGCCTACGAGAGCTACAGGAGGAAGGACTACACCCAGGTGGACTACCTGATCAATGGGATGTACGACTCGGGCGTGTGAGGCTGGCGGACGCTCGCCGCCGCTCCGCTCCTGCGGCGCCACGGCGAGACGAGAACATTCGCAACACGCCGACGGAGCGTTTCGGTCACTTCCAAACGGGTCTATTGTGGCCACGTGTTGAGTTGTATCAACACTAGTTAAGCTAGTTAAGCTGTGCCAAACGGGTCTCCTCACATTTCCGACTCTTATTCAGGGTTCCGGTTTCAGTTTTCTCCGTTTTCCCGACGATTTTTTTTGCACAGATTCCGAAAACATTTCAACGTCTTTCCTGCCTCAAAGGGCTTCTTGAACATTCTGATCACATTTCATGTAAAGAGGAAACATTTCATAAATGTAGCTTCTGTTGCAGGAGCGGTCAGACGGTACCAAGGGGGGGAACCTGCCGGTTGTTACCGTGGTGACAGCTGGACAGGGGATCCTCTGCTGATCAATAGGTTGATGGTTTGATTCCGATTGTAAAACGCATTGTATTGAAAGTGTTGCACCTGGATTAAAGCGGCCGACCCGTCTGGGAAGGAGCCGGACCAGAACCAGAGACGTCACAGCTCCGGTTCATTACACTAAAAACGGGACTGGGACGGCGGCGCCGGCAGTGTTGGTGACACCTATTTCATGTTTCTCATTTGAGATGTCGAGTAAAAAGATTAAAACTCTTTTTTTTTTTTTTTCAAGTTGGTCGTTAATTAGCAAACGAATGTATTTTATTTAAAATTATTTTTGTATCTTTTGGCGGTCGTCAGGCCCCAACCCACAAAGCAGCATGTATTGAAATGTGCCATTAAATTTGAATCTTACCGGAACCTTCGGATTGTTACGTCATTTTCACTGAAGTGATCCGATTCCACTTTTGTCGTTGGTTCTGTTCGGCACCACAAGGAAATACAGTCACTCATTTCCTGGACCTCTAGAACTAGAGGGGATGAGGGGGGGGGCAGATGTTTCCTGGTGTTGACGTTCATGGCTGAAGGCTCTGAAGCACCTCCGAGATCCTCCTCCGGTCCCAGCACCACGGGGTCCATCCTCTAGTGACCCCACACCTCCATCCCACCTGACCTCTTCACCGACCAATCACAACACCCCCTTCCACGTGCGCGCGCACAGACGCACTGGGGCCAAAGTGTCAGTTGTGCTGCAGGTGCTGACTTCAGAACCGCCCTGAGCTGTCGCCCGTGTCCTGTCCTGTCCTGTCCTGTCCTCCTCGGAATGTCTCTGCCATCCGTGTCTCGGCTCTTCCGGAGCGCGCTGCGGACTCACCTGGTCCCCGCGGCGAACGTGACCTCCAAACCCGCCAAACATAACGTGACCACAGGGGTGAGTTCAAGTTCATCTGCACCCGACTGTCAGGAAACCGATGACTGGAACTCAATAATCCGATTACAATCTGTTCAGAACCACCTGGCGCGATCCGGTCCGAAATGCTTTTCCTCCCCGGAGACTTTGATAATTGATAACTAATAATGTTTCACTTTAATTAAAGTGCGTCACTGTTGCGCCATTAATGCGCTCAGATCCAACACGTAGACACACACGAGCGCGCGCACGCACACACACACACAGTTGGCCTCGGACTTTTAGTTTCGTATTTCAGCGTCAAGATCAGAAGTGAGACAATGTTTCTGATGGATTCGGTTCGGTTCTGGAAGACTGAAAACCGGCCGCTTTTTGACTGTGATCAAAGTTTGGAGATGGAGCTAATCAATAATCCATAATCAATAAAGCTCTCTTTGTGGGTTTGTGTGTGTGCACCCCAGGAGCAGGTCATAGCTATGACCGTGCTGTTTGTGGCCATCCTGGGTCCGTCAGGCTGGATCCTGTCTCACCTGGAGGACTATAAGAAGAAGGTGTAGGAGGACGCACAACAAGCGCTGCCGCACTTCAGAGGGATATTTCTGCCCTTTACAGTAAAATACATCATCAAATCTGTTCAAACCACGGTGATCAGACTCTTTTGTCCACTGGATGTGTTTCATAGTTGAAGCTATAGATTCTATAGGCGATGCTTTGTTTCCTGGATTTAAAAGTACCTTCAGAAGAAATTTAATGACATAAAATGAGTAGACTGCAGGTTATCACCGTCCAAATATAAACACGAGTAAAGCAGATATCACCTTTCAAAATAATATCTATATTAATTATTAAGTAGTGATGAGACTATTCTTAAAAATAAAATAAAATAAAATAACGCCCGTAGTTGTAGTTCACCACAGGGAGGCGACAAAATGCGACACTACAAAGTAAAACTACTGATCGCCCTTTCAGGCATTCTGATAGATAACACGATTTTACATTCCTTTAAATTACAAAAAATAAAGTTGGCCGAAAATATTTCTTCTCTTTAGGGTTGAAAACGTGTCTTGAAAACCTAAAATGTAAAAAAATAATCTTTTTTTTATGGAACGCCCGTGTCTGTTTCTTTTTAAAGTGATTTGAGCAGCATTTATATTGATTTTGAGTATTTCAGAGACTTAAATGTGGCTGAGATTCAATTAATCTCCATAATCACCCCCTCAGAGTGAAAAGTACCCCTTGAAACCAGGTGCTGGGGCTAAAAACAGCGCTGCCCCAGCTGACCTGGGGGGCAACATCTGGAAATGCAGCTTTACGCTGCCGGACCTCTGGGTTATGTTCCTGAAAAGAACCAAGGGGACAAGTAGTTCTGGAGATAACTGCACGTCTCAAAGGACGCAACAACAACTTTATCTCCTTTGCTCTTCGTCGGGAGGTGCAGCTGCTTTGGACTTGTTCTTTGTTGTTTGGAACTTGCAGATATAGTGTTGGAATTTTCCGTTTTACACATAAAGCCGCACAACAGGTGATCCTTTATGTAGGTGCACAAAACTTTTATTTGGTTTCAAAGCAAATTTTACCCAAAGTTTTAAATCTGTTACTAACAGTAAAAAAAAATGTAGGGAGCTCGGATTAAAGAGGAAGACCAGCTAGAAAGGATAAACAGAAATTCAAGAACTGCTTTCAAGAACTTAAGTTCCTACAAACATCTAAAGCAAGAAGTGATCATATATGTGCTGCTACAGTTTCCTTTGTTGGGTCCAAACGGAAACATCATTTTTGACGGGGACCACAGAATTGGCGGGAAATGTCTCCCTCTAGGGGAAATACAGGTTACTGTCGTTAGCGCATCTGGATTTCAGTTTGGAGTGCGGTGATTCAAAAGCATCTCAGGTGAGTGACTCCATCCACAACTGTGATCCCCGACGTATCCAAGGTTCAGCTCTGGAGGAACGAGAGCATTTTGTTGAACAGCCGATGCTGATGTGGTTCTTACGGTGGCCGTGAGGTGCAAAACACTTTTACAAAGCTGGAACCAAGCCGGATAATTCCAAACAAAGTAAGTGCAGCATTGCCATGGCGATCTGAAGTACGTGAATCAATGTGAAGGGTGCTATTGGTAAACGGCTGCTAACTTTCTATAAACTTGGCGTTGCAGAGAAACTTTGCTCATCATACGAACAATTCCTGGTGTACAGACGTTCCAAGTCTAAGGAGCGTCAGTCTTTTAACTTCGGTCCAAGAGGAAGACACCGGGCTAAAGACTAAAACACGTCCACGAAGGCTGTCTGACTCGGCATGTAGCACTCCTGCTATGACAAATACTTGATAAACTTGTGTTTCCTGTCAGGTTTTTGAACCACAAAACCAAAAACCCACCTGAAGATGAAAGGTCGGTACATTTCTGGCATCCAGTCTTTGCAAAAGAGGGATACGAGCGTGTGAAGCTGCTATCAAAGAAGGGCTCCAATGTTGGACTGTAACGAGCCGTCAAGATGTTTAACATTCAATTTAATACCTAAGGGTTCCATCGCTACCGCAGAAGAATCGTAGCAAAATATTTGCGTAATAATTTGGGACACGGTGATTTAAAATCGCAATATTTAATCATTTCCATGACAAAATATACAGTAAGTCATATAAGCAGCAATTTAACCCACTCTACATTTTTGGCTTTGATGCAAAGCACAGCGTTTATAACACTTAAGGGAGATTATTTTTGCGAGATCAAAACAGATAAAACTCTATTTTGGGTTGTGAGTCACAATAGGTGACTTTGACTCAAAGCCGTTGAGCTTTGATAATCTTATAACAAAAAACTTAATAGTTAAGTATCACATACATTAATCGTTAAGGTTAAGCCACTATTACACGAAGACAACTCATCTCTCTCCAGTTGAGTCAATTTTTGATCCAGAATTAAGAACTGCGCCTCATTCTTCGATCCCTCCAGACGATGGGGTGCTGCTTTAGCGTGAAGAAGACTTCTGGCCAGCGGAGTGACAGCAGCAGCCCGTCACGCTCCCCGCCCTGCGGTAGACGGAGCAAGGTGACGGCGGAGCTCAGGCAGCGCACCTCTGCAAGAACCCAGCATGAGGAAACTGAGGTTTTTAGGAACCCAAAACACGGTGTCGATCCCACCCTTGAATCAGATCCTCGTATGGCGCTGCCCAGACTGATCGCAGGCGGAGAGCAAACCGCTCCAGATGGGTCCAAACCGGTCCGGTCAACTCTCGTTGGGCCACCGTCCGTTGCCTTCGTGGTGAATGAGGCGTCGGGTGACCAGCAGAGGCCAAAGGTCGATCCAGAACCGCAACGCGACGTTAAGGAAGTAGAGGAGGTGCGTGTTGTAAAGAGGGCTCGGTACCAGGCGTTACAGACAAAGACCCACAGCTGCTGCAGCATGTGTTCCTTTGATGACCTTGGCCAAGGGCAGAACCAGTGTGGAGCAACAGATGAGCCTGGTCCATCTGCCCTGCTGCAAACCAGTGTGGTCTCAACACCTCCTAAACCAGATGCTGGTTTATTACAATGCCTCCTCGTGGACCAGATGCTGGTTTTTTACACCTCCTCCTTGACCAGCTGCTGGTTTATTACCATACCTCCTCCTGGACCAGACGATGGTTTATTACCAACACCTCCTGGACCAGACTATAGTCTATTACCACCTCCTCCTGGACCAGACTATGGTTTATTACCACCTCCTCCTGGACCAGACTATTGTTTATTACCAACACTTCCTGGACCAGACTATGGTATATTACTACCTCCTCCTGGACCAGACTATGGTTTATTACCAACACTTCCTGGACCAGACTATTGTTTCTTACCAACACTTCCTGGACCAGACTATGGTTTATTACTACTTCCTCCTGGACCAGACTATGGTTTATTGCCACCTCCCCCTAGACCAGATGCTGATTTATTACAATACCTCCTTGTGGACCAGATGCTGGTTTATTACAATACCTCCTCCTGTACCAGCTGCTGGTTTATTACAATACCTCCTCCTGGACTAGACGATGGTTTATTACCAACACCTCCTGGACCAGACTATAGTTTATTACAAACACTTCCTGGACCAGACTATGATTTATCACCACCTCCTCCTGGACCAGATTATGATTTCCTACCACCTCCTACTGGACCAGATGCTGGAATATTACAATACCTCCTTGTGGACCAGATGCCGGTTTATTACAATACCTCCTTGTGGACCAGCTGCTGGTTTATGACAATACCTCCTTGTGGACCAGACTATGCTTTATTACCACCTCCACCTGGGCCAGACTATGCTTTATTACCACCTCCTCCTGGACCATACTATGATTTATTACCACCTCCGCCTGGACCACACTATGATTTCCAACCACCTCCTCCTGGACCAGAGGCTGATTTCCAACCACCTCCTCCTGGACCAGACTATGGTTTATTACCAACACCTCCTGGACCAGACTATGGTTTATTACCAACACCTCTTGGACCAGATTCTGGTTTATTACAATACCTCCTCGTGGACCAGATGCTGGTTTTTTACACCTCCTCCTGGACCAGGTGCTGGTTTAATATAATACCTCCTCCGGGACCAGAATATGGTTTCTTACCACCTCCTCCGGGACCAGACTATGGTTTCGTACCACCTCCTCCGGGACCAGACTATGGTTTCTTACCACCTCCTCCGGGACCAGACTATGGTTCCATACCAATTCCTCTGGGACCAGACTATGGTTTCTTACCACCTCCTCCTGGACCAGACTCTGATTTATTACCACCTCCTCCTGGACCAGAGTTAGACGTGTGTCATAATGAGACGAGCGATGGTCCCACTCGCTTAACTGACGCACCTGAAGACCTCGGCACTCTGAGAACCGGCCCTCAGGACATGGGTACTCAAACTTTGCCCCCTGGTGCTTGTAGAGATGCTTGCTGTCCATCATACTTGGTTCACTCCAGCCGTCTCGAGCAGCCCGTGATGGCTGAAGGGGGCGACAGCAGGGGAAAGATGAAGGAAGTGGTGTCAGAGCTGCGGGGAGATGTTGCCGACCTCCCCCTCCCTGAGCCCCGTATCAAACTGGGTCCGAGGAGCAGACGGGCCTGTGCCCGGGGCACGCTCTGGGCTGGGTTCCCACAGACATCATGTTCCACATTGTGTCAGCGACCCGGTGCGTCTTCCAGCCCCAACCAGAAACCTGCAGTGTGCAGCAATCCAGATGTTGGTCTGAATAGCTGTCACCTTCCCAACAAGGAGCCCCAGCAGCTGCGGAACCGATTCTCTGGCCATTATTTGCCATGTTGTGGATTTGTAGGACGCCTCCCTGTGTCCCAGCTGGAGAACGCGGGGGTCAATAATTCATCCAGTTTGGTTGTAGGGACGGAAACCAGGTCTGCTGTATTCTGGTGGACTTTAAACACAACTTTAAGACTTCTCTTTTTTTAAAGCATCGAAGAGCCTGTGAGTTGTTGTTCTCTAGTTTGGTTTATTTCTGTTTTTAATTTGACCTCCACGATCACAGGGTGACCTGTGTCTGTTTAAATGTGCTGCAGCACAGACCTAAAGCTCCTCTCTGAAGTGTGTTTCTTTTAACACAGCAGCGTAATTGATGGTTTTAATTCTGCTTTCTTCTATTAAAAAGCACTGAGTAATATGTCTGTTTGCCTTTTTTTTAATCTCATGTTGATACTGAGTTTGTTAGGCTTTTATTTGAGTTAATCAGGAGTGCTTTGGATGTTGATGTACCTCATTCACATTCTGTCCAGTGTGAAATCACAGAATCTGAAAACACTGACTTTGATGAGTGTTTAAACACCATTTTAAACATGAATGTGTGCAGAATGTCCCGGTACAGGTGTGTTACTGATGCATGTATATATGACTGAACAGTACTAAAGTGTATTCTGCAGTTTTTCTCTTGTCGTAGCAGACAGGCTATAGCCTATGCTAAGCTATTTAGTTCCTTACTTTTGGTAACCAATACAATGTCAAACTGAAACAGACTTTCGGCTCTCGGTAGTTTAACCGAAGGGGGGAATGTGGGCGTGGTCAGAAGAGGAAGCCCGCGGGAGCTGATTCAAACCGACCAATAGAAGCTCTCTCTCATCCCTCAACCTAGGCCCCGCCCACATCATGCAGCACAACAGCCAAGGAAACGTTTAAAGTTGCGAGACTTTATAAAGACTTAAAACTTATAAGGTTTATCAGGAAAGCGATCGTGTTTTTACTCATTTTTAAGTTGACAAACTACACTGATGACCATGTTGCCTCGTGCGTATCACGAGCTTTTTGCTTGTGGATTCGCGTGATCGGTGACCCACGCACGCGGAAACGCTACAAACCTTTTTTTTTTTAAACAAATGTTGTTTAGTTAAAAATAAACCGCGCAACAGGTTATCCTTTATATAGGTGCACAAAACTTTTATTTGGTTTCAAAGCAAATTTTACCCCCCAAAAAATGTAGGGAGCTCGGATTAAAGAAGAAGACCAGCTAGAAAGGATAAACAGAAATTCAAGAACTGTTTACAAGAACTTAAGTTCCTACAAACATCTAAATCAAGAAGTGATCATATATGTGCTGCTACAGTTTCCTTTGTTGGGTCCAAACGCAAACATCATTTTTGATGGGGACCACAGAATTGGCGGGAAATGTCTCCCTCTAGGGGAAATACAGGTTACTGTCGTTAGCGCATCTAGATTACAGTTTGGAGTGCGGTGATTCAAAAGCATCTCAGGTGAGTGACTCCATCCACGACTGTGTTCCCCCGACGTCTCCAAGTTTCAGTTCTGGTGGAACGAGAGCATTTTGTTGAACAGCCGATGCTGATGTGGTTCTTACGGTGGTCAAGAGGTGCAAAACACTTTTACAAAGCTGGAAACAAGCCTGATAATTCCAAACAAAGTAAGTGTAGCATCACCATGGCGATCTGAAGTACGTGAATCAATGTGAAGGGTGCTATTGGTAAACGGCTGCTAACTTTCTATAAACTTGGCATTGCAGAGAAACTTTGCTCATCATACGAACAATTCCTGGAGTACAGATGTTCCAAGTCTAAGGAGCGTCAGTCTTTTAACTTCGGTCCAAGAGGAAGACACCGGGCTAAAGACTAAAACACGTCCACGAAGGCTGTCTGACTCGGCATGTAGCACTCCGGCTATGACAAATACTTGATAAACTTGTGTTTCCTGTCAGGTTTTTGAACCACAAAACCAAAAACCCACCTGAAGATGAAAGGTCGGTACATTTTTGGCATCCAGTCTTTGCAAAAGAGGGATACGAGCGTTGTGAAGCTGCTATCAAAGAAGGGCTCCAATGTTGGACTGTAACGAGCCGTCAAGATGTTTAACATTCAATTTAATACCTAAGGGTTCCATCGCCATCGCAGAAGAATCGTAGCAAAATATTTGCGTAATAATTTGGGACACGGTGATTTAAAATCGCAAAATGTAATCATTTCCATGACAAAATATACAGTAAGTCATATATGCAGCAATTTAACCCACTCTACATTTTTGGCTTTGATGCAAAGCACAGCGTTTATAACACTTAAGGAAGATTATTTTTGCGAGATCAAAACAGATAAAACTCTATTTTGGGTTGTGAGTCACAATAGGTGACTTTGACTCAAAGCCGTTGAGCTTTGATAATCTTATAACAAAAAACTTAATAGTTAAGTATCACATACATTAATCGTTAAGGTTAAGCCACTATTACACGAAGACAACTCATCTCTCTCCAGTTGAGTCGATTTTTGATCCAGAATTAAGAACTGCGCCTCATTCTTCGATCCCTCCAGACGATGGGGTGCTGCTTTAGCGTGAAGAAGACTTCTGGCCAGCGGAGTGACAGCAGCAGCCCGTCACGCTCCCCGCCCTGCGGTAGACGGAGCAAGGTGACGGCGGAGCTCAGGCAGCGCACCTCCGCAAGAACCCAGCATGAGGAAACTGAGGTTTTTAGGAACCCAAAACACGGTGTCGATCCCACCCTTGAATCAGATCCTCGTGTGGCACTGCCCAGACTGTTCGCAGGCGGAGAGCAAAACGCTCCAGATGGGTCCAAACCGGTCCGGTCAACGCTCGTTGGGCCACCGTCCGTTGCCTTCATGGTGAATGAGGCATCGGGTGACCAGCAGAGGTCTAAGGTCGATCCAGAACCGAAACGCGACGTTAAGAAAGTAGAGGAGGTGCGTGTTGTAAAGAGGGCTCGGTACCAGGCGTTACAGACAAAGACCCACAGCTGCTGCAGCATGTGTTCCTTTGATGACCTTGGCCAAGGGCAGAACCAGTGTGGAGCAACAGATGAGCCTGGTCCATCCGCTCTGCTGCAAACCAGCGTGGTCTCAACACCTCCTCCTAAACCAGATGCTGGTTTATTACAATGCCTCCTCGTGGACCAAATGCTGGTTTTTTACACCTCCTCCTTGACCAACTGCTGGTTTATTACCATACCTCCTCCTGGACCAGACGATGGTTTATTACCAACACCTCCTGGACCAGACTATAGTTTATTACCACCTCCTCCTGGACCAGACTATAGTTTAATACCAACACCTCCTGGCCCAGACTATAGTATATTACCACCTCCTCCTGGACCAGACTATAGTTTAATACCAACACCTCCTGGACCAGACTATGGTTTATTACTACCTCCTCCTGGACCGGATGCTGATTTATTACAATACCTCCTTGTAGACCAGATGCTGGTTTATTACAATACCTCCTCCTGTACCAGCTGCTGGTTTATTACAATACCTCCTCCTGGACTAGACGATGGTTTAATACCAATACCTCCTGGACCAGACTATAGTTTATTACAAACACTTCCTGGACCGGACTATGATTTATTACCACCTCCGCCTGGACCAGGCTATGATTTATTACCACCTCCGCCTGGACCAGACTATGATTTATTACCACCTCCTCCTGGACCAGATTATGATTTCCTACCACCTCCTCCTGGACCAGATGCTGGTTTTTTACAGTACCTCCTTGTGGACCAGATGCCGGTTTATTACAATACCTCCTTGTGGACCAGATGCCGGTTTATTACAATACCTCCTGGACCAGACTGTGTTTTATTACCACCTGCTCCTGGACCAGACTATGATTTCTTATCAACTCCTCCTGGACCAGACTCTGATTTATTACCACCTCCTCCTGGACCAGAGGCTGGTTTATTACCACCTTCTCCTGGAGCAGAGGCTGGTTTATTACCACCTCCTCCTGGACCAGAGGCTGATTTATTACCACCTCCTCCTGGACCAGAGTTAGACGTGTGTCATAATGAGACAAGCGATGGTCCCACTCGCTTAACTGATGCACCTGAAGACCTCGGCACCTTGAGAACTGGCCGTCAGGACGTCGGTACTCAAACTTTGCCCCCTGGTGCTTGTAGAGATGCTTGCTGTCCATCATACTTGGTTCACTCCAGCCGTCTCGAGCAGCCCGTGATGGCTGAAGGGGGCGACAGCAGGGGAAAGATGAAGGAAGTGGTGTCAGAGCTGCGGGGAGATGTTGCCGACCTCCCCCTCCCTGAGCCCCGTATCAAACTGGGTCCGAGGAGCAGACGGGCCTGTGCCCGGGGCACGCTCTGGGCTGGGTTCCCACAGACATCATGTTCCACATTGTGTCAGCGACCCGGTGCGTCTTCCAGCCCCAACCAGAAACCTGCAGTGTGCAGCAATCCAGATGTTGGTCTGAATAGCTGTCACCTTCCCAACAAGGAGCCCCAGCAGCTGCGGAACCGATTCTCTGGCCATTATTTGCCATGTTGTGGATTTGTAGGACGCCTCCCTGTGTCCCAGCTGGAGAACGCGGGGGTCAATAATTCATCCAGTTTGGTTGTAGGGATGGAAACCAGGTCTACTGTATTCTGGTGGACTTTAAACACAACTTTAAGACTTCTCTTTTTTAAAGCATGGAATAGTCTGTGAGTTGTTGCTCTCTAGTTTGGTTTATTTCTGTTTTTAATTTGACCTCCATGATCACAGGGTGACCTGTGTCTGTTTAAATGTGCTGCAGCACAGACCTAAAGCTCCTCTCTGAAGTGTGTTTCTTTTAACACAGCTGCGTAATTGATGGTTTTAATTCTGCTTTCTTCTATTAAAAAGCACTGAGTAATATGTTTGTTTGCATCTTTTTTTTTAATCTAATGTTAATACTGAGTTTGTTAGGCTTTTATTTGAGTTAATCAGCAGTGCTTTGGATGTTGATGTACCTCATTCACATTCTGTCCAGTGTGAAATCACAGAATCTGAAAACACTGACTTTGATGAGTGTTTAAACACCATTTTAAACATGAATGTGTGCAGAATGTCCCGGTACAGGTGTGTCACTGATGCATGTATATATGACTGAACAGTACGAAAGTGTATTCTGCAGTTTTTCTCTTGTCATAACGTCTTCCAACCAGCAGGGGGCAGAATGTCCGTAAGGTTTATTGCTCTTTTTCGTCGCCACGCACTTGTTTACAATGACGATGATTTCATTCCTGAGGGCCATAATGAATAAGATGAATAATCCTAATGAAATAATGTGCGTTAGCTGGAGAGCTGATGCACACTTTGGTGTCACTGCCACATCAGTATAGTTCAGCCATCACAGATCTGTTTAAAAACCATTTGACCTTTAATTTTACATTATTCTGCCTAAATAATTTCAGCATCCAGGAGAACAGCGACAGAAACCAGATCAGACTTAATGGCTGTAGGTGCTCCGCCAAGCCTCTGAAACTGAAGTGAATGTATATTTAAATAACTTTTACAAACATTTTAAATACTACACCTGTTTCCACCTACTATTAACACTATTAACTATTTATTCTTTTCTGTTAAATGGGGAACTTTCAAAAAGGGTTTTATCCACAGCTATAAAGATAAACTTTAATGGGAAGGTGAACATTGTCTTGAAGGTGTGTGCAAATTATTATATGTGAAATATATAACAAAGTCCATCCATGACTAAATTTATGTCTTCAAGGATTATCCACATTAATCCGGTAAAAACAAGATGGTGGTGTTTGAATCCGTCATACTTCAGGTATCCGCAAGCATGAGATCCACTAACACCACCTTTAAAATGGTGCTCAAGGCAAATGAAAAAGGTGATCCTGCAATAGGGTCTCCCAAGTTTCTTTACACATAAAACAGGTGATCCTTTATGTCGGTGCACAAAACTTTTATTTGGTTTCAAAGCAAATTTTACCCAAAGTTTTAAATCTGTTACTTCAGGGGTGTCCAAACTTTTTTCACCGAGGGCCAAATACATAAAAATATAGGAGGGGCTGGGCCACTTACTAGAAATTAGATATATAGCCTTAACTTTAGTGTATTAAAGTTAGAAAAATCAATTAAAAGTGGTCAAATATGTTATATTGTTGAATATAATTAAAGACAAAACTGCCTTCATCACAGCTTTCCATGAATGGATCTTTATTGAGTTATTCAGAAAAAGCTTTGGTAGCTCATTCCCAGAACAGCAGCCTCAGATTTCTTCTTAGAAGATTTACAATACAGAGAAAAAACAATAAAGGGGAAAATGGAACTGGTAGATTTCAAGCTTGTTATTTAAGTTATTAGGCTTAGGAGCACACCTAATAACATTCACTTGAAATGGTTATCAACATTAACAGACTGAACTGGACATGCGTATAAATTTAGTAAATTATTCTGGTGAGTATCAGCTGGGTATGTAAATCGGGCCATCAAGCTGTGGTCCTGATCTGACGCCACTCGTGCCAAAAATCCGGACAAATGTCACTTGATCAAGGAGCAAATCTGCATCAGATGAGATGAGCTGCTTTTGTGTGTGAAGTGTGTGCGCTGTCCACAGCAGTGTGTACACTGTGTGTTAACCAGAAAAACGCATATTACAAAGCAGGGTTTTCCTTTTTGGTGGAGTAACTGCTCTGATGCCAACAGTAGCTTCCCCTGGTGTTACAACTAAGAAGTCCAATACACTCAAGCAAAAGTTGAAGTACAGCCCATATTCTATTCTATTTATAAAATGTCTTGCCGGCCAATTAAAAATAGACGAAGGGCCACAGTTGGCCCGCGGGCCATAGTTTGGACACCCCTGTGTTACTTGCAGTTAAAAAAAATGTAGGGAGCTTGGATTAAAGAGGAAGATCAGCTAGAAAGGATAAACAGAAATTCAAGAACTGTTTACGAGAACTTAAGTTCCTACAAACATCTAAAGCAAGAAGTGATCATATATGTGCTGCTACAGTTTCCTTTGTTGGGTCCAAACGGAAACATCATTTTTGAAGGGGACCACAGAATTGGTGGGAAATGTCTCCCTCTAGGGGAAATACAGGTTACTGTCGTTAGCGCATCTAGATTACAGTTTGGAGTGCGGTGATGCAAAAGCATCTCAGGTGAGTGAGTCCATCCACAACTGTGATCCCCGACGTCTCCAAGGTTCAGCTCTGGAGGAACGAGAGCATTTTGTTGAACAGCCGATGCTGATGCGGTTCTTACGGTGGCCGAGAGGTGCAAAACACTTTTACAAAGCTGGAACCAAGCCGGATAATTCCAAACAAAGTAAGTGCAGCATTGCCATGGCGATCTGAAGTACGTGAATCAATGTGAAGGGTGCTATTGGTAAACGGCTGCTAACTTTCTATAAACTTGGCGTTGCAGAGAAACTTTGCTCATCATACGAACAATTCCTGGTGTACAGACTTTCCAAGTCTAAGGAGCGTCAGTCTTTTAACTTCGGTCCAAGAGGAAGACACCGGGCTAAAGACTAAAACACGTCCACGAAGGCTGTCTGACTCGGCATGTAGCACTCCTGCTATGACAAATACTTGATAAACTTGTGTTTCCTGTCAGGTTTTTGAACCACAAAACCAAAAACCCACCTGAAGATGAAAGGTCGGTACATTTTTGGCATCCAGTCTTTGCAAAAGAGGGATACGAGCGTTGTGAAGCTGCTATCAAAGAAGGGCTCCAATGTTGGACTGTAACGAGCCGTCAAGATGTTTAACATTCAATTTAATACCTAAGGGTTCCATCGCTACCGCAGAAGAATCGTAGCAAAATATTTGCGTAATAATTTGGGACACGGTGATTTAAAATCGCAATATTTAATCATTTCCATGACAAAATATACAGTAAGTCATATAAGCAGCAATTTAACCCACTCTACATTTTTGGCTTTGATGCAAAGCACAGCGTTTATAACACTTAAGGGAGATTATTTTTGCGAGATCAAAACAGATAAAACTCTATTTTGGGTTGTGAGTCACAATAGGTGACTTTGACTCAAAGCCGTTGAGCTTTGATAATCTTATAACAAAAAACTTAATAGTTAAGTATCACATACATTAATCGTTAAGGTTAAGCCACTATTACACGAAGACAACTCATCTCTCTCCAGTTGAGTCAATTTTTGATCCAGAATTAAGAACTGCGCCTCATTCTTCGATCCCTCCAGACGATGGGGTGCTGCTTTAGCGTGAAGAAGACTTCTGGCCAGCGGAGTGACAGCAGCAGCCCGTCACGCTCCCCGCCCTGCGGTAGACGGAGCAAGGTGACGGCGGAGCTCAGGCAGCGCACCTCCGCAAGAACCCAGCATGAGGAAACTGAGGTTTTTAGGAACCCAAAACACGGTGTCGATCCCACCCTTGAATCAGATCCTCGTGTGGCACTGCCCAGACTGTTCGCAGGCGGAGAGCAAAACGCTCCAGATGGGTCCAAACCGGTCCGGTCAACGCTCGTTGGGCCACCGTCCGTTGCCTTCATGGTGAATGAGGCATCGGGTGACCAGCAGAGGTCTAAGGTCGATCCAGAACCGAAACGCGACGTTAAGAAAGTAGAGGAGGTGCGTGTTGTAAAGAGGGCTCGGTACCAGGCGTTACAGACAAAGACCCACAGCTGCTGCAGCATGTGTTCCTTTGATGACCTTGGCCAAGGGCAGAACCAGTGTGGAGCAACAGATGAGCCTGGTCCATCCGCTCTGCTGCAAACCAGTGTGGTCTCAACACCTCCTAAACCAGATGCTGGTTTATTACAATGCCTCCTCGTGGACCAGATGCTGGTTTTTTACACCTCCTCCTTGACCAGCTGCTGGTTTATTACCATACCTCCTCCTGGACCAGACGATGGTTTATTACCAACACCTCCTGGCCCAGACTATAGTCTATTACCACCTCCTCCTGGACCAGACTATAGTTTAATACCAACACCTCCTGGACCAGACTATGGTTTATTACTACCTCCTCCTGGACCGGATGCTGATTTATTACAATACCTCCTTGTAGACCAGATGCTGGTTTATTACAATACCTCCTCCTGTACCAGCTGCTGGTTTATTACAATACCTCCTCCTGGACTAGACGATGGTTTAATACCAATACCTCCTGGACCAGACTATAGTTTATTACAAACACTTCCTGGACCGGACTATGATTTATTACCACCTCCGCCTGGACCAGGCTATGATTTATTACCACCTCCGCCTGGACCAGACTATGATTTATTACCACCTCCTCCTGGACCAGATTATGATTTCCTACCACCTCCTCCTGGACCAGATGCTGGTTTTTTACAGTACCTCCTTGTGGACCAGATGCCGGTTTATTACAATACCTCCTTGTGGACCAGATGCCGGTTTATTACAATACCTCCTGGACCAGACTGTGTTTTATTACCACCTGCTCCTGGACCAGACTATGATTTCTTATCAACTCCTCCTGGACCAGACTCTGATTTATTACCACCTCCTCCTGGACCAGAGGCTGGTTTATTACCACCTTCTCCTGGAGCAGAGGCTGGTTTATTACCACCTCCTCCTGGACCAGAGGCTGATTTATTACCACCTCCTCCTGGACCAGAGTTAGACGTGTGTCATAATGAGACAAGCGATGGTCCCACTCGCTTAACTGATGCACCTGAAGACCTCGGCACCTTGAGAACTGGCCGTCAGGACGTCGGTACTCAAACTTTGCCCCCTGGTGCTTGTAGAGATGCTTGCTGTCCATCATACTTGGTTCACTCCAGCCGTCTCGAGCAGCCCGTGATGGCTGAAGGGGGCGACAGCAGGGGAAAGATGAAGGAAGTGGTGTCAGAGCTGCGGGGAGATGTTGCCGACCTCCCCCTCCCTGAGCCCCGTATCAAACTGGGTCCGAGGAGCAGACGGGCCTGTGCCCGGGGCACGCTCTGGGCTGGGTTCCCACAGACATCATGTTCCACATTGTGTCAGCGACCCGGTGCGTCTTCCAGCCCCAACCAGAAACCTGCAGTGTGCAGCAATCCAGATGTTGGTCTGAATAGCTGTCACCTTCCCAACAAGGAGCCCCAGCAGCTGCGGAACCGATTCTCTGGCCATTATTTGCCATGTTGTGGATTTGTAGGACGCCTCCCTGTGTCCCAGCTGGAGAACGCGGGGGTCAATAATTCATCCAGTTTGGTTGTAGGGATGGAAACCAGGTCTACTGTATTCTGGTGGACTTTAAACACAACTTTAAGACTTCTCTTTTTTTAAAGCATGGAATAGTCTGTGAGTTGTTGCTCTCTAGTTTGGTTTATTTCTGTTTTTAATTTGACCTCCATGATCACAGGGTGACCTGTGTCTGTTTAAATGTGCTGCAGCACAGACCTAAAGCTCCTCTCTGAAGTGTGTTTCTTTTAACACAGCTGCGTAATTGATGGTTTTAATTCTGCTTTCTTCTATTAAAAAGCACTGAGTAATATGTTTGTTTGCATCTTTTTTTTATCTAATGTTAATACTGAGTTTGTTAGGCTTTTATTTGAGTTAATCAGCAGTGCTTTGGATGTTGATGTACCTCATTCACATTCTGTCCAGTGTGAAATCACAGAATCTGAAAACACTGACTTTGATGAGTGTTTAAACACCATTTTAAACATGAATGTGTGCAGAATGTCCCGGTACAGGTGTGTCACTGATGCATGTATATATGACTGAACAGTACGAAAGTGTATTCTGCAGTTTTTCTCTTGTCATAACGTCTTCCACCCAGCAGGGGGCAGAATGTCCGTAAGGTTTATTGCTCTTTTTCGTCGCCACGCACTTGTTTACAATGAGGATGATTTCATTCCTGAGGGCCATAATGAATAAGATGAATAATCCTAATGAAATAATGTGCGTTAGCTGGAGAGCTGATGCACACTTTGGTGTCACTGCCACATCAGTATAGTTCAGCCATCACAGATCTGTTTAAAAACCATTTGACCTTTAATTTTACATTATTCTGCCTAAATAATTTCAGCATCCAGGAGAACAGCGACAGAAACCAGATCAGACTTAATGGCTGTAGGTGCTCCGCCAAGCCTCTGAAACTGAAGTGAATGTATATTTAAATAACTTTTACAAACATTTTAAATACTACACCTGTTTCCACCTACTATTAACACTATTAACTATTTATTCTTTTCTGTTAAATGGGGAACTTTCAAAAAGGGTTTTATCCACAGCTATAAAGATAAACTTTAATGGGAAGGTGAACATTGTCTTGAAGGTGTGTGCAAATTATTATATGTGAAATATATAACAAAGTCCATCCATGACTAAATTTATGTCTTCAAGGATTATCCACATTAATCCGGTAAAAACAAGATGGTGGTGTTTGAATCCGTCATACTTCAGGTATCCGCAAGCATGAGATCCACTAACACCACCTTTAAAATGGTGCTCAAGGCAAATGAAAAAGGTGATCCTGCAATAGGGTCTCCCAAGTTTCTTTACACATAAAACAGGTGATCCTTTATGTCGGTGCACAAAACTTTTATTTGGTTTCAAAGCAAATTTTACCCAAAGTTTTAAATCTGTTACTTCAGGGGTGTCCAAACTTTTTTCACCGAGGGCCAAATACATAAAAATATAGGAGGGGCTGGGCCACTTACTAGAAATTAGATATATAGCCTTAACTTTAGTGTATTAAAGTTAGAAAAATCAATTAAAAGTGGTCAAATATGTTATATTGTTGAATATAATTAAAGACAAAACTGCCTTCATCACAGCTTTCCATGAATGGATCTTTATTGAGTTATTCAGAAAAAGCTTTGGTAGCTCATTCCCAGAACAGCAGCCTCAGATTTCTTCTTAGAAGATTTACAATACAGAGAAAAAACAATAAAGGGGAAAATGGAACTGGTAGATTTCAAGCTTGTTATTTAAGTTATTAGGCTTAGGAGCACACCTAATAACATTCACTTGAAATGGTTATCAACATTAACAGACTGAACTGGACATGCGTATGAATTTAGTAAATTATTCTGGTGAGTATCAGCTGGGTATGTAAATCGGGCCATCAAGCTGTGGTCCTGATCTGACGCCACTCGTGCCAAAAATCCGGACAAATGTCACTTGATCAAGGAGCAAATCTGCATCAGATGAGATGAGCTGCTTTTGTGTGTGAAGTGTGTGCGCTGTCCACAGCAGTGTGTACACTGTGTGTTAACCAGAAAAACGCATATTACAAAGCAGGGTTTTCCTTTTTGGTGGAGTAACTGCTCTGATGCCAACAGTAGCTTCCCCTGGTGTTACAACTAAGAAGTCCAATACACTCAAGCAAAAGTTGAAGTACAGCCCATATTCTATTCTATTTATAAAATGTCTTGCCGGCCAATTAAAAATAGACGAAGGGCCACAGTTGGCCCGCGGGCCATAGTTTGGACACCCCTGTGTTACTTGCAGTTAAAAAAAATGTAGGGAGCTCGGATTAAAGAGGAAGATCAGCTAGAAAGGATAAACAGAAATTCAAGAACTGTTTACGAGAACTTAAGTTCCTACAAACATCTAAAGCAAGAAGTGATCATATATGTGCTGCTACAGTTTCCTTTGTTGGGTCCAAACGGAAACATCATTTTTGAAGGGGACCACAGAATTGGTGGGAAATGTCTCCCTCTAGGGGAAATACAGGTTACTGTCGTTAGCGCATCTAGATTACAGTTTGGAGTGCGGTGATGCAAAAGCATCTCAGGTGAGTGACTCCATCCACAACTGTGATCCCCGACGTCTCCAAGGTTCAGTTCTGAAAGAACGAGAGCATTTTGTTGAACAGCCGATGCTGATGTGGTTCTTACGGTGGCCAAGAGGTGCAAAACATCAATGTGAAGGGTGCTATTGGTAAACGGCTGCTAACTTTCTAGAAACTTGGCGTTGCAGAGAAACTTTGCTCATCATACGAACAATTCCTGGTGTACAGACGTTCCAAGTCTAAGGAGCGTCAGTCTTTTAACTTCGGTCCAAGAGGAAGACACCGGGCTAAAGACTAAAACACGTCCACGAAGGCTGTCTGACTCGGCATGTAGCACTCCGGCTATGACAAATACTTGATAAACTTGTGTTTCCTGTCAGGTTTTTGAACCACAAAACCAAAAACCCACCTGAAGATGAAAGGTCGGTACATTTTTGGCATCCAGTCTTTGCAAAAGAGGGATACGAGCGTTGTGAAGCTGCTATCAAAGAAGGGCTCCAATGTTGGACTGTAACGAGCCGTCAAGATGTTTAACATTCAATTTAATACCTAAGGGTTCCATCGCTACCGCAGAAGAATCGTAGCAAAATATTTGCGTAATAATTTGGGACACGGTGATTTAAAATCGCAATATTTAATCATTTCCATGACAAAATATACAGTAAGTCATATAAGCAGCAATTTAACCCACTCTACATTTTTGGCTTTGATGCAAAGCACAGCGTTTATAACACTTAAGGGAGATTATTTTTGCGAGATCAAAACAGATAAAACTCCATTTTGGGTTGTGAGTCACAATAGGTGACTTTGACTCAAAGCCGTTGAGCTTTGATAATCTTATAACAAAAAACTTAATAGTTAAGTATCACATACATTAATCGTTAAGGTTAAGCCACTATTACACGAAGACAACTCATCTCTCTCCAGTTGAGTCGATTTTTGATCCAGAATTAAGAACTGCGCCTCATTCTTCGATCCCTCCAGACGATGGGGTGCTGCTTTAGCGTGAAGAAGACTTCTGGCCAGCGGAGTGACAGCAGCAGCCCGTCACGCTCCCCGCCCTGCGGTAGACGGAGCAAGGTGACGGCGGAGCTCAGGCAGCGCACCTCCGCAAGAACCCAGCATGAGGAAACTGAGGTTTTTAGGAACCCAAAACACGGTGTCGATCCCACCCTTGAGTCAGATCCTCGTGTGGCGCTGCCCAGACTGATCGCAGGCGGAGAGCAAACCGCTCCAGATGGGTCCAAACCGGTCCGGTCAACGCTCGTTGGGCCACCGTCCGTTGCCTTCGTGGTGAATGAGGCATCGGGTGACCAGCAGAGGTCTAAGGTCGATCCAGAACCGAAACGCGACGTTAAGAAAGTAGAGGAGGTGCGTGTTGTAAAGAGGGCTCGGTACCAGGCGTTACAGACAAAGACCCACAGCTGCTGCAGCATGTGTTCCTTTGATGACCTTGGCCAAGGGCAGAACCAGTGTGGAGCAACAGATGAGCCTGGTCCATCCGCTCTGCTGCAAACCAGCGTGGTCTCAACACCTCCTCCTAAACCAGATGCTGGTTTATTACAATGCCTCCTCGTGGACCAAATGCTGGTTTTTTACACCTCCTCCTTGACCAACTGCTGGTTTATTACCATACCTCCTCCTGGACCAGACGATGGTTTATTACCAACACCTCCTGGACCAGACTATAGTTTATTACCACCTCCTCCTGGACCAGACTATAGTTTAATACCAACACCTCCTGGACCAGACTATAGTATATTACCACCTCCTCCTGGACCAGACTATAGTTTAATACCAACACCTCCTGGACCAGACTATGGTTTATTACTACCTCCTCCTGGACCGGATGCTGATTTATTACAATACCTCCTTGTAGACCAGATGCTGGTTTATTACAATACCTCCTCCTGTACCAGCTGCTGGTTTATTACAATACCTCCTCCTGGACTAGACGATGGTTTAATACCAATATCTCCTGGACCAGACTATAGTTTATTACAAACACTTCCTGGACCGGACTATGATTTATTACCACCTCTGCCTGGACCAGGCTATGATTTATTACCACCTCCGCCTGGACCAGACTATGATTTATTACCACCTCCTCCTGGACCAGATTATGATTTCCTACCACCTCCTCCTGGACCAGATGCTGGTTTTTTACAGTACCTCCTTGTGGACCAGATGCCGGTTTATTACAATACCTCCTTGTGGACCAGATGCCGGTTTATTACAATACCTCCTGGACCAGACTATGTTTTATTACCACCTGCTCCTGGACCAGACTATGATTTCTTATCAACTCCTCCTGGACCAGACTCTGATTTATTACCACCTCCTCCTGGACCAGAGGCTGGTTTATTACCACCTTCTCCTGGAGCAGAGGCTGGTTTATTACCACCTCCTCCTGGACCAGAGGCTGATTTATTACCACCTCCTCCTGGACCAGAGTTAGACGTGTGTCATAATGAGACAAGCGATGGTCCCACTCGCTTAACTGATGCACCTGAAGACCTCGGCACCTTGAGAACTGGCCGTCAGGACGTCGGTACTCAAACTTTGCCCCCTGGTGCTTGTAGAGATGCTTGCTGTCCATCATACTTGGTTCACTCCAGCCGTCTCGAGCAGCCCGTGATGGCTGAAGGGGGCGACAGCAGGGGAAAGATGAAGGAAGTGGTGTCAGAGCTGCGGGGAGATGTTGCCGACCTCCCCCTCCCTGAGCCCCGTATCAAACTGGGTCCGAGGAGCAGACGGGCCTGTGCCCGGGGCACGCTCTGGGCTGGGTTCCCACAGACATCATGTTCCACATTGTGTCAGCGACCCGGTGCGTCTTCCAGCCCCAACCAGAAACCTGCAGTGTGCAGCAATCCAGATGTTGGTCTGAATAGCTGTCACCTTCCCAACAAGGAGCCCCAGCAGCTGCGGAACCGATTCTCTGGCCATTATTTGCCATGTTGTGGATTTGTAGGACGCCTCCCTGTGTCCCAGCTGGAGAACGCGGGGGTCAATAATTCATCCAGTTTGGTTGTAGGGACGGAAACCAGGTCTGCTGTATTCTGGTGGACTTTAAACACAACTTTAAGACTTCTCTTTTTTTAAAGCATCGAAGAGCCTGTGAGTTGTTGTTCTCTAGTTTGGTTTATTTCTGTTTTTAATTTGACCTCCACGATCACAGGGTGACCTGTGTCTGTTTAAATGTGCTGCAGCACAGACCTAAAGCTCCTCTCTGAAGTGTGTTTCTTTTAACACAGCAGCGTAATTGATGGTTTTAATTCTGCTTTCTTCTATTAAAAAGCACTGAGTAATATGTCTGTTTGCCTTTTTTTTAATCTCATGTTGATACTGAGTTTGTTAGGCTTTTATTTGAGTTAATCAGGAGTGCTTTGGATGTTGATGTACCTCATTCACATTCTGTCCAGTGTGAAATCACAGAATCTGAAAACACTGACTTTGATGAGTGTTTAAACACCATTTTAAACATGAATGTGTGCAGAATGTCCCAGTACAGGTGTGTTACTGATGCATGTATATATGACTGAACAGTACTAAAGTGTATTCTGCAGTTTTTCTCTTGTCGTAGCAGACAGGCTATAGCCTATGCTAAGCTATTTAGTCCCTTACTTTTGGTAACCAATACAATGTCAAACTGAAACAGACTTTCGGCTCTCGGTAGTTTAACCGAAGGGGGGAATGTGGGCGTGGTCAGAAGAGGAAGCCCGCGGGAGCTGATTCAAACCGACCAATAGAAGCTCTCTCTCATCCCTCAACCTAGGCCCCGCCCACATCATGCAGCACAACAGCCAAGGAAACGTTTAAAGTTGCGAGACTTTATAAAGACTTAAAACTTATAAGGTTTATCAGGAAAGCGATCGTGTTTTTACTCATTTTTAAGTTGACAAACTACACTGATGACCATGTTGCCTCGTGCGTATCACGAGCTTTTTGCTTGTGGATTCGCGTGATCGGTGACCCACGCACGCGGAAACGCTACAAACCTTTTTTTTTTTAAACAAATGTTGTTTAGTTAAAAATAAACCGCGCAACAGGTTATCCTTTATATAGGTGCACAAAACTTTTATTTGGTTTCAAAGCAAATTTTACCCCCCAAAAAAATGTAGGGAGCTCGGATTAAAGAAGAAGACCAGCTAGAAAGGATAAACAGAAATTCAAGAACTGTTTACAAGAACTTAAGTTCCTACAAACATCTAAATCAAGAAGTGATCATAGATGTGCTGCTACAGTTTCCTTTGTTGGGTCCAAACGCAAACATCATTTTTGATGGGGACCACAGAATTGGCGGGAAATGTCTCCCTCTAGGGGAAATACAGGTTACTGTCGTTAGCGCATCTAGATTACAGTTTGGAGTGCGGTGATTCAAAAGCATCTCAGGTGAGTGACTCCATCCACGACTGTGTTCCCCGACGTCTCCAAGTTTCAGTTCTGGTGGAACGAGAGCATTTTGTTGAACAGCCGATGCTGATGTGGTTCTTACGGTGGTCAAGAGGTGCAAAACACTTTTACAAAGCTGGAAACAAGCCTGATAATTCCAAACAAAGTAAGTGTAGCATCACCATGGCGATCTGAAGTACGTGAATCAATGTGAAGGGTGCTATTGGTAAACGGCTGCTAACTTTCTATAAACTTGGCATTGCAGAGAAACTTTGCTCATCATACGAACAATTCCTGGAGTACAGACGTTCCAAGTCTAAGGAGCGTCAGTCTTTTAACTTCGGTCCAAGAGGAAGACACCGGGCTAAAGACTAAAACACGTCCACGAAGGCTGTCTGACTCGGCATGTAGCACTCCTGCTATGACAAATACTTGATAAACTTGTGTTTCCTGTCAGGTTTTTGAACCACAAAACCAAAAACCCACCTGAAGATGAAAGGTCGGTACATTTTTGGCATCCAGTCTTTGCAAAAGAGGGATACGAGCGTTGTGAAGCTGCTATCAAAGAAGGGCTCCAATGTTGGACTGTAACGAGCCGTCAAGATGTTTAACATTCAATTTAATACCTAAGGGTTCCATCGCCATCGCAGAAGAATCGTAGCAAAATATTTGCGTAATAATTTGGGACACGGTGATTTAAAATCGCAAAATGTAATCATTTCCATGACAAAATATACAGTAAGTCATATAAGCAGCAATTTAACCCACTCTACATTTTTGGCTTTGATGCAAAGCACAGCGTTTATAACACTTAAGGGAGATTATTTTTGCGAGATCAAAACAGATAAAACTCCATTTTGGGTTGTGAGTCACAATAGGTGACTTTGACTCAAAGCCGTTGAGCTTTGATAATCTTATAACAAAAAACTTAATAGTTAAGTATCACATACATTAATCGTTAAGGTTAAGCCACTATTACACGAAGACAACTCATCTCTCTCCAGTTGAGTCGATTTTTGATCCAGAATTAAGAACTGCGCCTCATTCTTCGATCCCTCCAGACGATGGGGTGCTGCTTTAGCGTGAAGAAGACTTCTGGCCAGCGGAGTGACAGCAGCAGCCCGTCACGCTCCCCGCCCTGCGGTAGACGGAGCAAGGTGACGGCGGAGCTCAGGCAGCGCACCTCCGCAAGAACCCAGCATGAGGAAACTGAGGTTTTTAGGAACCCAAAACACGGTGTCGATCCCACCCTTGAGTCAGATCCTCGTGTGGCGCTGCCCAGACTGATCGCAGGCGGAGAGCAAAACGCTCCAGATGGGTCCAAACCGGTCCGGTCAACGCTCGTTGGGCCACCGTCCGTTGCCTTCATGGTGAATGAGGCATCGGGTGACCAGCAGAGGTCTAAGGTCGATCCAGAACCGAAACGCGACGTTAAGAAAGTAGAGGAGGTGCGTGTTGTAAAGAGGGCTCGGTACCAGGCGTTACAGACAAAGACCCACAGCTGCTGCAGCATGTGTTCCTTTGATGACCTTGGCCAAGGGCAGAACCAGTGTGGAGCAACAGATGAGCCTGGTCCATCCGCTCTGCTGCAAACCAGCGTGGTCTCAACACCTCCTCCTAAACCAGATGCTGGTTTATTACAATGCCTCCTCGTGGACCAAATGCTGGTTTTTTACACCTCCTCCTTGACCAACTGCTGGTTTATTACCATACCTCCTCCTGGACCAGACGATGGTTTATTACCAACACCTCCTGGACCAGACTATAGTTTATTACCACCTCCTCCTGGACCAGACTATAGTTTAATACCAACACCTCCTGGACCAGACTATAGTATATTACCACCTCCTCCTGGACCAGACTATAGTTTAATACCAACACCTCCTGGACCAGACTATGGTTTATTACTACCTCCTCCTGGACCGGATGCTGATTTATTACAATACCTCCTTGTAGACCAGATGCTGGTTTATTACAATACCTCCTCCTGTACCAGCTGCTGGTTTATTACAATACCTCCTCCTGGACTAGACGATGGTTTAATACCAATACCTCCTGGACCAGACTATAGTTTATTACAAACACTTCCTGGACCGGACTATGATTTATTACCACCTCCGCCTGGACCAGGCTATGATTTATTACCACCTCCGCATGGACCAGACTATGATTTATTACCACCTCCTCCTGGACCAGATTATGATTTCCTACCACCTCCTCCTGGACCAGATGCTGGTTTTTTACAGTACCTCCTTATGGACCAGATGCCGGTTTATTACAATACCTCCTTGTGGACCAGATGCCGGTTTATTACAATACCTCCTGGACCAGACTATGTTTTATTACCACCTGCTCCTGGACCAGACTATGATTTCTTATCAACTCCTCCTGGACCAGACTCTGATTTATTACCACCTCCTCCTGGACCAGAGGCTGGTTTATTACCACCTTCTCCTGGAGCAGAGGCTGGTTTATTACCACCTCCTCCTGGACCAGAGGCTGATTTATTACCACCTCCTCCTGGACCAGAGTTAGACGTGTGTCATAATGAGACAAGCGATGGTCCCACTCGCTTAACTGATGCACCTGAAGACCTCGGCACCTTGAGAACTGGCCGTCAGGACGTCGGTACTCAAACTTTGCCCCCTGGTGCTTGTAGAGATGCTTGCAGTCCATCATACTTGGTTCACTCCAGCCGTCTCGAGCAGCCCGTGATGGCTGAAGGGGGCGACAGCAGGGGAAAGATGAAGGAAGTGGTGTCAGAGCTGCGGGGAGATGTTGCCGACCTCCCCCTCCCTGAGCCCCGTATCAAACTGGGTCCGAGGAGCAGACGGGCCTGTGCCCGGGGCACGCTCTGGGCTGGGTTCCCACAGACATCATGTTCCACATTGTGTCAGCGACCCGGTGCGTCTTCCAGCCCCAACCAGAAACCTGCAGTGTGCAGCAATCCAGATGTTGGTCTGAATAGCTGTCACCTTCCCAACAAGGAGCCCCAGCAGCTGCGGAACCGATTCTCTGGTCATTATTTGCCATGTTGTGGATTTGTAGGGCGCCTCCCTGTGTCCCAGCTGGAGAACGCGGGGGTCAATAATTCATCCAGTTTGGTTGTAGGGACGGAAACCAGGTCTACTGTATTCTGGTGGACTTTAAACACAACTTTAAGACTTCTCTTTTTTTAAAGCATGGAATAGTCTGTGAGTTGTTGCTCTCTAGTTTGGTTTATTTCTGTTTTTAATTTGACCTCCATGATCACAGGGTGACCTGTGTCTGTTTAAATGTGCTGCAGCACAGACCTAAAGCTCCTCTCTGAAGTGCGTTTCTTTTAACACAGCTGCGTAATTGATGGTTTTAATTCTGCTTTCTTCTATTAAAAAGCACTGAGTAATATGTTTGTTTGCATCTTTTTTTTATCTAATGTTAATACTGAGTTTGTTAGGCTTTTATTTGAGTTAATCAGCAGTGCTTTGGATGTTGATGTACCTCATTCACATTCTGTCCAGTGTGAAATCACAGAATCTGAAAACACTGACTTTGATGAGTGTTTAAACACCATTTTAAACATGAATGTGTGCAGAATGTCCCGGTACAGGTGTGTCACTGATGCATGTATATATGACTGAACAGTACGAAAGTGTATTCTGCAGTTTTTCTCTTGTCATAACGTCTTCCACCCAGCAGGGGGCAGAATGTCCGTAAGGTTTATTGCTCTTTTTCGTCCCCACGCACTTGTTTACAATGAGGATGATTTCATTCCTGAGGGCCATAATGAATAAGATGAATAATCCTAATGAAATAATGTGCGTTAGCTGGAGAGCTGATGCACACTTTGGTGTCACTGCCACATCAGTATAGTTCAGCCATCACAGATCTGTTTAAAAACCATTTGACCTTTAATTTTACATTATTCTGCCTAAATAATTTCAGCATCCAGGAGAACAGCGACAGAAACCAGATCAGACTTAATGGCTGTAGGTGCTCCGCCAAGCCTCTGAAACTGAAGTGAATGTATATTTAAATAACTTTTACAAACATTTTAAATACTACACCTGTTTCCACCTACTATTAACACTATTAACTATTTATTCTTTTCTGTTAAATGGGGAACTTTCAAAAAGGGTTTTATCCACAGCTATAAAGATAAACTTTAATGGGAAGGTGAACATTGTCTTGAAGGTGTGTGCAAATTATTATATGTGAAATATATAACAAAGTCCATCCATGACTAAACTTATGTCTTCAAGGATTATCCACATTAATCCGGTAAAAACAAGATGGTGGTGTTTGAATCCGTCATACTTCAGGTATCCGCAAGCATGAGATCCACTAACACCACCTTTAAAATGGTGCTCAAGGCAAATGAAAAAGGTGATCCTGCAATAGGGTCTCCCAAGTTTCTTTACACATAAAACAGGTGATCCTTTATGTCGGTGCACAAAACTTTTATTTGGTTTCAAAGCAAATTTTACCCAAAGTTTTAAATCTGTTACTTCAGGGGTGTCCAAACTTTTTTCACCGAGGGCCAAATACATAAAAATATAGGAGGGGCTGGGCCACTTACTAGAAATTAGATATATAGCCTTAACTTTAGTGTATTAAAGTTAGAAAAATCAATTAAAAGTGGTCAAATATGTTATATTGTTGAATATAATTAAAGACAAAACTGCCTTCATCACAGCTTTCCATAAATGGATCTTTATTGAGTTATTCAGAAAAAGCTTTGGTAGCTCATTCCCAGAACAGCAGCCTCAGATTTCTTCTTAGAAGATTTACAATACAGAGAAAAAACAATAAAGGGGAAAATGGAACTGGTAGATTTCAAGCTTGTTATTTAAGTTATTAGGCTTAGGAGCACACCTAATAACATTCACTTGAAATGGTTATCAACATTAACAGACTGAACTGGACATGCGTATAAATTTAGTAAATTATTCTGGTGAGTATCAGCTGGGTATGTAAATCGGGCCATCAAGCTGTGGTCCTGATCTGACGCCACTCGTGCCAAAAATCCGGACAAATGTCACTTGATCAAGGAGCAAATCTGCATCAGATGAGATGAGCTGCTTTTGTGTGTGAAGTGTGTGCGCTCTCCACAGCAGTGTGTACACTGTGTGTTAACCAGAAAAACGCTTATTACAAAGCAGGGTTTTCCTTTTTGGTGGAGTAACTGCTCTGATGCCAACAGTAGCTTCCCCTGGTGTTACAACTAAGAAGTCCAATACACTCAAGCAAAAGTTGAAGTACAGCCCATATTCTATTCTATTTATAAAATGTCTTGCCGGCCAATTAAAAATAGACGAAGGGCCACAGTTGGCCCGCGGGCCATAGTTTGGACACCCCTGTGTTACTTGCAGTTAAAAAAAATGTAGGGAGCTCGGATTAAAGAGGAAGATCAGCTAGAAAGGATAAACAGAAATTCAAGAACTGTTTACGAGAACTTAAGTTCCTACAAACATCTAAAGCAAGAAGTGATCATATATGTGCTGCTACAGTTTCCTTTGTTGGGTCCAAACGGAAACATCATTTTTGAAGGGGACCACAGAATTGGTGGGAAATGTCTCCCTCTAGGGGAAATACAGGTTACTGTCGTTAGCGCATCTAGATTACAGTTTGGAGTGCGGTGATGCAAAAGCATCTCAGGTGAGTGACTCCATCCACAACTGTGATCCCCGACGTCTCCAAGGTTCAGTTCTGAAAGAACGAGAGCATTTTGTTGAACAGCCGATGCTGATGTGGTTCTTACGGTGGCCGAGAGGTGCAAAACATCAATGTGAAGGGTGCTATTGGTAAACGGCTGCTAACTTTCTATAAACTTGGCGTTGCAGAGAAACTTTGCTCATCATACGAACAATTCCTGGTGTACAGACGTTCCAAGTCTAAGGAGCGTCAGTCTTTTAACTTCAGTCCAAGAGGAAGACACCGGGCTAAAGACTAAAACACGTCCACGAAGGCTGTCTGACTCGGCATGTAGCACTCCTGCTATGACAAATACTTGATAAACTTGTGTTTCCTGTCAGGTTTTTGAACCACAAAACCAAAAACCCACCTGAAGATGAAAGGTCGGTACATTTTTGGCATCCAGTCTTTGCAAAAGAGGGATACGAGCGTTGTGAAGCTGCTATCAAAGAAGGGCTCCAATGTTGGACTGTAACGAGCCGTCAAGATGTTTAACATTCAATTTAATACCTAAGGGTTCCATCGCCATCGCAGAAGAATCGTAGCAAAATATTTGCGTAATAATTTGGGACACGGTGATTTAAAATCGCAAAATGTAATCATTTCCATGACAAAATATACAGTAAGTCATATAAGCAGCAATTTAACCCACTCTACATTTTTGGCTTTGATGCAAAGCACAGCGTTTATAACACTTAAGGGAGATTATTTTTGCGAGATCAAAACAGATAAAACTCCATTTTGGGTTGTGAGTCACAATAGGTGACTTTGACTCAAAGCCGTTGAGCTTTGATAATCTTATAACAAAAAACTTAATAGTTAAGTATCACATACATTAATCGTTAAGGTTAAGCCACTATTACACGAAGACAACTCATCTCTCTCCAGTTGAGTCGATTTTTGATCCAGAATTAAGAACTGCGCCTCATTCTTCGATCCCTCCAGACGATGGGGTGCTGCTTTAGCGTGAAGAAGACTTCTGGCCAGCGGAGTGACAGCAGCAGCCCGTCACGCTCCCCGCCCTGCGGTAGACGGAGCAAGGTGACGGCGGAGCTCAGGCAGCGCACCTCCGCAAGAACCCAGCATGAGGAAACTGAGGTTTTTAGGAACCCAAAACACGGTGTCGATCCCACCCTTGAGTCAGATCCTCGTGTGGCGCTGCCCAGACTGATAGCAGGCGGAGAGCAAACCGCTCCAGATGGGTCCAAACCGGTCCGGTCAACGCTCGTTGGGCCACCGTCCGTTGCCTTCATGGTGAATGAGGCATCGGGTGACCAGCAGAGGCCTAAGGTCGATCCAGAACCGAAACGCGACGTTAAGAAAGTAGAGGAGGTGCGTGTTGTAAAGAGGGCTCGGTACCAGGCGTTACAGACAAAGACCCACAGCTGCTGCAGCATGTGTTCCTTTCATGACCTTGGCCAAGGGCAGAACCAGTGGGGAGCAACAGATGAGCCTGGTCCATCTGCCCTGCTGCAAACCAGCGTGGTCTCAACACCTCCTCCTAAACCAGATGCTGGTTTATTACAATGCCTCCTCGTGGACCAGATGCTGGTTTTTTACACCTCCTCCTTGACCAGCTTCTGGTTTATTACCATACCTCCTCCTGGACCAGACGATGGTTTATTACCAACACCTCCTGGACCAGACTATAGTCTATTACCACCTCCTCCTGGACCAGACTATGCTTTATTAACACCTCCTCATGGACCAGACTATGATTTATTACCACCTCCGTCTGGACCAGACTATGGTTTATTACCACCTCCTCCTGGACCAGACTATAGTTTATTACCACCTCCTCCTGGACCACACTATTGTTTATTACCAACACTTTCTGGACTAGACTATAGTTTATTACCAACACTTCCTGGACCAGACTATGGTTTATTACCAACACTTCCTGGACCAGACTATGGTTTATTACTACCTCCTCCTGGACCAGACTATGGTTTATTACTACCTCCTCCTGGACCAGATGCTGATTTATTACAATACCTCCTTGTGGACCAGATGCTGGTTTATTACAATACCTCCTCCTGTACCAGCTGCTGGTTTAATACAATACCTCCTCCTGGACTAGACGATGGTTTATTACCAACACCTCCTGGACCAGACTATAGTTTATTACAAACACTTCCTGGACCAGACTATGATTTATTACCACCTCCGCCTGGACCAGACTGTGATTTATTTACACCTCCTGGACCAGGCTATGATTTATTACTACCTCCTCCTGGACCAGACTATAGTTTATTACCACCTCCTCCTGGACCAGACTATAGTTTAATACCAACACCTCCTGGACCAGACTATGATTTATTACCACCTCCTCCTGGACCAGACTATGGTTTATTACCACCTCCTCCTGGACCAGACTATTATTTATTACCAACACTTCCTGGACCAGACTATGGTTTATTACTACCTCCTCCTGGACCAGACTATAGTTTATTACCAACACTTACTGGACCAGACTATGGTTTATTACTACCTCCTCCTGGACCAGATGGTGATTTATTACAATACCTCCTTGTGGACCAGATGCTGGTTTATTACAATACCTCCTCCTGTACCAGCTGCTGGTTTATTACAATACCTCCTCCTGGACTAGACGATGGTTTATTACCAACACCTCCTGGACCAGACTATAGTTTATTAAAAACACTTCCTGGACCAGACTATGATTTATTACCACCTCCTCCTGGACCAGACTGTGATTTATTTACACCTCCTCCTGGACCAGATTATGATTTCCTACCACCTCCTCCTGGACCAGATGCTGGTTTTTTACAGTACCTCCTTGTGGACCAGATGCCGGTTTATTACAATACCTCCTCGTGGACCAGATGCCGGTTTATTACAATACCTCCTGGACCAGACTATGTTTTATTACCACCTGCTCCTGGACCAGACTATGATTTCTTATCAACTCCTCCTGGACCAGACTCTGATTTATTACCACCTCCTCCTGGACCAGAGGCTGGTTTATTACCACCTTCTCCTGGAGCAGAGGCTGGTTTATTACCACCTCCTCCTGGACCAGAGGCTGATTTATTACCACCTCCTGGACCAGAGTTAGACGTGTGTCATAATGAGACGAGCGATGGTCCCACTCGCTTAACCTGAAGACCTCGGCACCCTGAGAACTGGCCGTCAGGACGTCGGTACTCAAACTTTGCCCCCTGATACTTGTAGAGATGCTTGCAGTCCATCATACTTGGTTCACTCCAGCCGTCTCGAGCAGCCCGTGATGGCTGAAGGGGCGACAGCAGGGGAAAGATGAAGGAAGTGGTGTCAGAGCTGCGGGGAGATGTTGCCGACCTCCCCCTCCCTGAGCCCCGTATCAAACTGGGTCCGAGGAGCAGACGGGCCTGTGCCCGGGGCACGCTCTGGGCTGGGTTCCCACAGACATCATGTTCCACATTGTGTCAGCGACCCGGTGCGTCTTCCAGCCCCAACCAGAAACCTGCAGTGTGCAGCAATCCAGATGTTGGTCTGAATAGCTGTAACCTTCCCAACAAGGAGCCCCAGCAGCTGCGGAACCGATTCTCTGGTCATTATTTGCCATGTTGTGGATTTGTAGGACGCCTCCCTGTGTCCCAGCTGGAGAACGCGGCGGTCAATAATTCATCCAGTTTGGTTGTACGGACGGAAACCAGGTCTGCTGTATTCTGGTGGACTTTAAACACAACAAGACTTCTTTTTTTTAAATGCATGGAATAGTCTGTGAGTTGTTGCTCTCTAGTTCGGTTTATTTCTGTTTTTAATTTGACCTCCATGATCACAGGGTGACCTGTGTCTGTTTAAATGTGCTGCAGCACAGACCTAAAGCTCCTCTCTGAAGTGTGTTTCTTTTAACACAGCTGCGTAATTGATGGTTTTAATTCTGCTTTCTTCTATTAAAAAGCACTGAGTAATATGTCTGTTTACATCTTTTTTTTTATCTAATGTTAATACTGAGTTTGTCAGGCTTTTATTTGAGTTAATCAGCAGTGCTTTGGATGTTGATGTACCTCATTCAGTGTTTAAACACCATTTTAAACATGAATGTGTGCAGAATGTCCCGGTACAAGTGTGTCACTGATGCATGTATATATGACTGAACAGTACTAAAGTGTATTCTGCAGTTTTTCTCTTGTCGTAGCAGACAGGCTATAGCCTATGCTAAGCTATTTAGTTCCTTTTCCTTACTTTGGGGAACCAATACAACGTCAAACTGTAACAGACTTTCGGCTCTCGGTAGTTTAACCGAAGGGGGGAATGTGGGCGTGGTCAGAAGAGGAAGCCCGCGGGAGCTGATTCAAACCGACCAATAGAAGCTCTCTCCCATCCCTCAACCTAGGCCCCGCCCACATCATGCATCACAACAGCCAAGGAAACGTTTAAAGTTGCGAGACTTTATAAGGACTTTAAACGTATAAGGTTTATAAGGAAAGCGATCGTGTTTTTACTCATTTTTAAGTTGACAAACTACACTGATGACCGTGTTGCCTCGTGCGTATCACGAGCTTTTTGCTTGTAGATTCGCGTGATCGGTGACCCACGCATGCGGAAACGCTACAAACTTTTTTTTTAAACAAATGTCGTTTAGTTAAAAATGGATAAAGCAATATCTACAACTGTGGTTTAATTATTTACAAACACATTTATTGTAAAAACCAGCACGCAGATTACAAATTCGTGATATGTATTTGTGGACAGCAAAACTCGTGTGTAAATCTATGAAGAGCTGTAATCAGCTCTGAACATTTACAGTTATTGTTGAGACAAATTTAACCCAACACACATGTGGGGTTGCTAATGTGTGCTTTCAATTTTAGGAGTTGCTAATGTGTTCCCAGTCGGTCGTCCCACATCCGCCTGCTTTGTAGTTATTGACTTATTTGACATTGAAAACAGAATTATCGGTAGTCTTTTTTAAAATTTATTTATGTCTCCATATCCATGTTTTTGGAAGCATCCAGAACTTTGATGCAAAGCACAGCGGCTTTAAACACTTAAGGGAGATTATTTTTGCGAGATCAAAACAGATAAAAGGCCATTTGGGGTTGTGAGTCACAATAGGTGACTTTGACTCAAAGCCGTTGAACTTTGATCATCTTCAAGCAAAACTCTTGATAGTAAAGTATCACATACATTAATCGTTGAAGGTTAAGCCACTGTTACATGAAGACAACTCATCTCTCTCCAGTTGCATAGATTATTGATCCAGAATTAAGAACTGCGCCTCATTCTTCGATCCCTCCAGACGATGGGGTGCTGCTTTAGCGTGAAGAAGACTTCTGGCCAGCGGAGTGACAGCAGCAGCCCGTCACGCTCCCCGCCCTGCGGTAGACGGAGCAAGGTGACGGCGGAGCTCAGGCAGCGCACCTCCGCAAGAACCCAGCATGAGGAAACTGAGGTTTTTAGGAACCCAAAACACGGTGTCGATCCCACCCTTGAGTCAGATCCTCGTGTGGCGCTGCCCAGACTGATCGCAGGCGGAGAGCAAAACGCTCCAGATGGGTCCAAACTGGTCCGGTCAACTCTCGTTGGGCCACCGTCCGTTGCCTTCGTGGTGAATGAGGCGTCGGGTGACCAGCAGAGGCCGAAGGTCGATCCAGAACCGCAACGCGACGTTAAGGACGGCGAGGAGGTGCGTGTTGTAAAGAGGGCTCGGTACCAGGCGTTACAGACAAAGACCCACAGCTGCTGCAGCATGTGTTCCTTTGATGACCTTGGCCAAGGGCAGAACCAGTGTGGAGCAACAGATGAGCCTGGTCCATCCGCTCTGCTGCAAACCAGCGTGGTCTCAACACCTCCTCCTAAACCAGATGCTGGTTTATTACAATGCCTCCTCGTGGACCAGATGCTGGTTTTTTACACCTCCTCCTTGACCAGCTGCTGGTTTATTACCATACCTCCTCCTGGACCAGACGATGGTTTATTACCAACACCTCCTGGACCAGACTTTGATTTCCTACCACCTCCTCCTGGACCAGACTATGGATTATTACCAACACCTCCTGGACCAGATGCTCGTCTATTACAATACCTCCTCGTGGACCAGATGCTGGTTTTTTACACCTCCTCCTGGACCAGGTGCTGGTTTAATATAATACCTCCTCCCGGACCAGACTATGATTTCTTATCACCTCCTCCTGGACCAGACTATGGATTATTACCACCTCCGCCTGGACCAGACTTTGATTTCCTACCACCTCCTCCTGGACCAGACTCTGATTTATTACCACCTCCTCCTGGACCAGAGGCTGGTTTATTACCACCTTCTCCTGGAGCAGAGGCTGGTTTATTACCACCTCCTCCTGGACCAGAGGCTGGTTTATTACCACCTTCTCCTGGAGCAGAGGCTGGTTTATTACCACCTCCTCCTGGACCAGAGGCTGATTTATTACCACCTCCTCCTGGACCAGAGTTAGACGTGTGTCATAATGAGACAAGCGATGGTCCCACTCGCTTAACTGACGCACCTGAAGACCTCGGCACCCTGAGAACTGGCCGTCAGGACGTCGGTACTCAAACTTTGCCCCCTGGTGCTTGTAGAGATGCTTGCAGTCCATCATACTTGGTTCACTCCAGCCGTCTCGAGCAGCCCGTGATGGCTGAAGGGGGCGACAGCAGGGGAAAGATGAAGGAAGTGGTGTCAGAGCTGCGGGGAGATGTTGCCGACCTCCCCCTCCCTGAGCCCCGTATCAAACTGGGTCCGATTAGCAGACGGGCCTGGGCCCGGGGCACGCTCTGGGCTGGGTTTCCAAAGACATCATGTTCCACATTGTGTCAGCGACCCGGTGCGTCTTCCAGCCCCAACCAGAAACCTGCAGTGTGCAGCAATCCAGATGTTGGTCTGAATAGCTGTCACCTTCCCAACAAGGAGCCCCAGCAGCTGCGGAACCGATTCTCTGGCCATTATTTGCCATGTTGTGGATTTGTAGGACGCCTCCCTGTGTCCCAGCTGGAGAACGCGGCGGTCAATAATTCATCCAGTTTGGTTGTAGGGACGGAAACCAGGTCTACTGTATTCTGGTGGACTTTAAACACAACTTTAAGACTTCTCTTTTTTTAAAGCATTGAAGAGCCTGTGAGTTGTTGTTCTCTAGTTTGGTTTATTTCTGTTTTTAATTTGACCTCCATGATCACAGGGTGACCTGTGTCTGTTTAAATGTGCTGCAGCACAGACCTAAAGCTCCTCTCTGAAGTGTGTTTCTTTTAACACAGCTGCGTAATTGATGGTTTTAATTCTGCTTTCTTCTATTAAAAAGCACTGAGTAATATGTCTGTTTGCCTTTTTTTTAATCTCATGTTGATACTGAGTTTGTTAGGCTTTTATTTGAGTTAATCAGGAGTGCTTTGGATGTTGATGTACCTCATTCACATTCTGTCCAGTGTGAAATCACAGAATCTGAAAACACTGACTTTGATGAGTGTTTAAACACCATTTTAAACATGAATGTGTGCAGAATGTCCCGGTACAGGTGTGTCACTGATGCATGTATATATGACTGAACAGTATTAAAGTGTATTCTGCAGTTTTTCTCTTGTCATAGCAGACAGGCTATAGCCTATGCTAAGCTATTTAGTTCCTTTTCCTTACTTTGGGGAACCAATACAATGTCAAACTGTAACAGACTTTCGGCTCTCGGTAGTTTAACCGAAGGGGGGAATGTGGGCGTGGCCAGAGGAGGAAGCCCGCGGAAGCTGATTCAAACCGACCAATAGAAGCTCTCTCTCATCCCTCAACCCAGGCCCCGCCCACATCATGCATCACAACAGCCAAGGAAACGTTTAAAGTTGCGAGACTTTATAAGGACTTTAAACGTATAAGGTTTATAAGGAAAGCGATCGTGTTTTTACTCATTTTTAAGTTGACAAACTACACTGATGACCGTGTTGCCTCGTGCGTATCACGAGCTTTTTGCTTGTGGATTCGCGTGATCGGTGACCCACGCACGCGGAAACGCTACAAAACATTTTTTATAACAAATGTCGTTTAGTTAAAAATGGATAAAGCAATATCTACAACTGTGGTTTAATTATTTACAAACACATTTATTGTAAAAACCAGCACGCAGATTACAAATTCGTTATTTGTATTTGTGGACAGCAAAACTCGTGTGTAAATCTATGAAGAGCTGTAATCAGCTCTGAACATTTACAGTTATTGTTGAGACAAATTTAACCCAACACACATGTGGGGTTGCTAATTTGTGCTTTCAATTTTATTAGTTGCTAATGTGTTCCCAGTCGGTCGTCCCACATCCGCCTGCTTTGTAGTTATTAACTTATTTGACATCCATCCATCAGAATTAGTCTTTTTTAAAATTTATTTATGTCTCCATATTCATATTTTTGGAAGCATCCAGAATTGATTGGACATTTGAACTTGATCAAAATGTGGAAATCCGGAAAACGACAACGTGTCCGTGGTTACAGACGCCAGTTTAGACAGAAGTTAAACACAAAGTACCCGACTGTCTCCACATTTATATTCCAACAGAATTACTGAACCACCCGAAGGCCCAAAACAAAGGAATCATGAATGACGAGTCCAGAAAGGTGTCGTGATGTTTCCCCTTCAGATTCAGACCAAGAACAAAACCCAGCGGGGCGGCCATGGAGATAAACAGCCAGTCAGATGAGAGAAGTTAAGGCCTCAGGAAACATCTTTGATATTGTCTCAGCGGCATCAGCAGTGCAGCAGCCCAGTTTGTTGATTTGAGGGAGTTGATCTCCATCCGTCCTCCTCCACCCCTGAGAGAAGCTAGGCTCTGCCTGCCTGGATCCTCTGCACAGAGATCACCCTGGACGCGCGGTCTCGTCCGCGCTTCTGCACGTGACGAGCGTCCGTGTGCTGGTGTGGTTCTGCCAGTTTGTAATTCTTTGTGCGCTGCAGCCAACAAAGGCCGCTCATGGAGGTTCGTTCCTGTGACGTCTCACAGCTTCTGTGGAGCTGAAGACTTGTGCTTGGAGACTCAGAGCTTCGGTCTGTCCAGGAAGGGACAGAAACCCGTAGGAGCAAACACGACCCTGGCAAACAATCGCCACGGTCGTCACACTTCTGGGATGATTTCAAAGCAACGTTGAACAACAGAGACCACTGACGAGAGCAGGTCCATCAGGAGTAAATCATCTCCAGGTCAGGAAAAGGTGCGCTGGTGCAGGAGAGGCAGCATCATGGTGAACGTGGAGCCTCTTCCCTGCTAAAGTGTAGCAAGAACCCTGAGGAAGGAGATGACAAGAACACAAAAGGACTGTCCCACTCCAAAAACAAGAGCCTCCAAGGATATCATCCTCTTCCCTGCAGCCTTGTACACTCCTGCGATGGCAGCACCTTCACACACAGCAAAACACAAGAAATGATGAGGAAAACTGACTCTCTCTTACTAACTTGCTCTTAGATCTTGCTCTAAATCAAGAGACCTGATTTAGGTTCCTTCCTATGACAGAAATATTTAACAGGACTATGTCATCAAGGAGTCCATGTGTGTCAGAGGCTCTTACTGGTGAGGACTCCCCCACAGAGCGGCCCCACAATGCCCATTAGGAAAATGGCAATGGGCATGAAGCGGGCTATCTTGTGCTGGCGCAGTGTGGCGAGGGCCAGAAGAGCTGCAGGCAGGTGGAAGACCAGGGAGGAGACCACGGCCCAGAGGAACACGCCATACCACATCTCTGGAACACCAAAGGTCAGATTCACATGGAGAGCCAACATCCAGATGTAATACACACATACATACAGCATAAATACTTCCTTGCCAAGAGGATACAATGTGTTGTCTCTTAAAGTGGATTCTACACTTTAATACTTATTGAAATTAAAGCAGTTTGTGGGCAGCTGCTTACCTGCAACTTTGTGGTATAAATAGGGGTAAAGTTAGCAACAACAACCATCCTTCTCTTTCGATCTTAAATACACCGCAGACACTTAACCAGCATCTCACTACGTGATCTTTACATTACTTCGCATTCCACAGTTCCTTTATTACATGTCAGAGCAAAATGATTTAAATCTGTTTTCCAACTATGCGGCTTAAGAGTCACGTAGCCAACAAGCTACCAAACATTAGCATTACCTGAGAAATCACTGAGAGACGTGTCGTTTCCTCGGAATGTGCCATTTTTCCTTGGCACCAGGTTCAAACCGAGAATTTGCTGGACAAATCCGATGTCGTTGTATCTGTCCTGCATGTTTACTTTGGATTTTGAGGCCGTACATGAACGAAAAGTGGCCTTAAAGTGAAGAGCGTTTAAAGGCTCTGAGACTGTTTCTTCTTCTGCGGCTGTAAAGCAGCATCGTGGCTCACTGTCGCCCCCTGCTGGCGGAAGTGGGAAGAACCAGTGGTAGATGGTGGTTGCAGTACAGGCGGAACATAGTTTGAAAATAGTTTGTTGCTTTGAATCATCATCGCTCCCTTTATTCTATACTTTACCTTAAAGTAAAATTACCGGTGAACACACAGCTTGTTTGTACAGACACACACAAACACACAGTCAATTAATGTGTTTAGTTACTCACATCATTACAGTTGGAGTAGGTCAGGTTCCTGCCCCTGGATTTGACTTCATTTATGTCACAATGCTCCTTATTCTGGCAGCAATTGATTCAAATGTTGCTGCCAGGCACAAAGGGAGGAGACCACATCACACTGGTGATGCTGCCTTTCACTGGCTGCAATTTTAGGATTTTACTACTTGTTCTCAGAGCGCTTAATAGTCAAGCCCAGACTTGTGTGAGGTGCCATCTCTGATTCTGAGATTCTCCAGCAGGTTTAATCTCAGGCGCTTCTGTGGACCCTCCGTGGAGATCGGAGGCAGGATGACTGTGGCCTCTTTCCAGTCTCCAACTAAAACTCACTTTAATCATCCTGCAGCCTCTTAACTGTCTGAAATGTTATTGCTCCGATATTTTATCCCACTGTTTTCATTCTGTACTTTTAACTTGGTTTTCAAAGGCGCTACATAAATTTATTTGGATCTGTTAATCTGCTCGACAAAAACACATTTAAATAAATCATCTGCAAAGACAACCAAGAGTCAAAATTGATGAAATTTAATTTAGAACTGGACACGGGTGAATTAACGTGGCTCAAATCATCTGGAAAGTAAGCGTTCGACCTCTAGACAACCTTCGAGTTACAAATGCACCTCCTCCTTTGCAGCTGGTCAACAACACAATTCTGAGGCCAGAAATCCAGATGTGAAACAAACGACTGGAACTTGTACCGGCAGTCGCAGCTGCAGCGGGAAGGATGAAAGACACACGTGACGACAATTCAACAGCAGACGCGACGCCGGGAGATATTCAGCAGGTGATGAGGTGGAGAAACGACCAGACCAAAGAGGCGTGAAGACGGCCAGAGGCACCAAAATGGCTGCCGCCATCACCTCGTTCTGTCCGTCTGGGTGGGTTTTTGCCAACAAACAAGGGGCTGAACATTTGTTCCGACAGACAACTGCAAGAAACCCAGCTCGTGTTGTGGAGCCCGGGGCAACACTGGAGCTCTTTATGTGCAAACTGGAATCTGGAAATGTGTAATCGGATTATCTGGACTGGAAAAGGCTCTTACCTGTGTGGGGGCGTCGGGCTGAACAGCTGAAGGAAACAAGTGTGCACTCAGAAGTTTGGATCTCAGCTGTTCCATTTTTAAAATAAAAAAAAAAAAAAAGAGTTCTGACCGAGCGCTGAAGACTTGATCTCTGTGAGGAGATCAGGTGTGGTCAGGTGAGTGAGGGTGTTTCATGTGCTGGCTGGTTGCCGCCGAGCTACCTGACAAACACCAGAATCAAGAAAACTGATCCACCGATGTGGCAACAGCGTAAAAAGGGAACATTTACAAAGAAACCCGACAGCAAAATGGGTCCCGACCTGAACTCTTAAGTGTGTGGTGTCGCACAGCCGAGACCTAAAACAGCAACAGTTGCATGAACGTCTGAGGAACCAGTCAACGCTTCCCGTGGTCACTAATTTATCTTTCTGCATCTGCTTCTTGGTTTTTTTTTTATAAAATATTTTATTCATACAATCATTTCTGTAACTATAGCAACATTACGATTTAATTCTGAGTGGCAGGTTATCAGTCGCACGTCACCTCATAAGAACATTATATAAACAAATGTTGAAAAAATGAATCTGTATATATTTGAAGTTCATCTCGGTCTCTACACCCGTCTGCCTGTCTGACTGTCTGTGGTAAGCTGATGGAGTACTGCTGGTCCTGGTGGGGGTTCTGGTGCTGCTCTGAACAGCGTGTTCCACTCATCAGCCAACAGGTCGACCCGCTGGCTGCCATCGCCGCTCCCTCATGCTGGTCCGTTCACAGCTGGCTCTGCCGACACCACGCTCTGGTCCAGTCTGAGGACAGGAGATGGGACAACGGTAGTGAGTACCAGCTGGGCTGGGCCGGGCCGGGCCGGGCCGGGCCGGACTGCAGCCTGGTAGCGCCGCTCAGACTCACTTTGGCTGCTCTGTGGCTTCTTCCACTCCGGGACCATTGGGGAGCTCCGCAGAGGGACGACACTTGTCACTGAAAGGAGACCAACGAGGTCACGCTGTCACATGCAGCTGAGCACATTCAGATGTTGCCATGGTTGCACATCACGAGGCAGAGGTGAAAGTGCCCGGGGTTTATGGTCTGTCCACGCCTCTCGCAGCGCCCAGCAACAGGAGCTGAAACGCTCGACTCTCCACAGAACTAGAGACTGGCCAAGAGAGTTCGGAGCAATCGCCTGGAAAAAAGCTCATCGCCTAAGGAGCGATCAATACACGGGGGGGGAGTGATCGATACGGGGGGTGAGTGATCGATACGGGGGGGGTGAGCGATCGATACACGGGGGGGGGGGGGGAGTGATCGATACACGGGGGGGGAGTGATCGATACACGGGGGGGGGAGTGATCGATACGGGGGGGGTGAGTGATCGATACGGGGGGGGGCAGTGATCGATACGGGGGGGGGTGAGTGATCGATACGGGGGGGGTGAGTGATCGATACACAGGGGTGATCGATACACGGGGAGTGATCGATACACGGGGGGGGGGGTGATCGATACACGGGGGCGATCGATACACGGGGGGGGGGGGGTGATCGATACACGGGGAACGATCGATACACGGGGGCGATCGATACACGGGGGGGAGTGATCGATACACGGGGGTGATCGATACACGGGGGCGATCGATACACGGGGGGGGTGATCGATACACGGGGCGGGTGATCGATACACGGGGGCGATCGATACACGGGGGGGGGGCGATCGACACACGGGGGGGGGGGGATCGATACACAGGGGCGATCGATACACGGGGGGGGGGGGGAGTGATCGATACACGGGAGCGATCGATACACGGGAGCGATCAATACACGGGGGGGAGTGATCGATACACGGGAGTGATCGATACACGGGGGGGAGTGATCGATACACGGGAGCGATCGATACACGGGGGTGATCGATACACGGGGGGGGGGGGGAGTGATCGATACACGGGAGCGATCAATACACGGGAGCGATCGATACACGGGAGCGATCGATACACGGGGGGGAGCGATCGATACACGGGAGCGATCGATACACGGGGGCGATCGATACACGGGGGGGAGTGATCGATACACGGGGGGGGGGGGGGGAGTGATCGATACACGGGGGCGATCGATACACGGGGGCGATCGGTGGATGGGTATCAGCATGGCAATAAACAGACGTCAGCCTATCACCCGTCCCGTCTCTTGATTGATCTCCAGGGCAACCAGTCACATGACATCTGAATTTTGTTGACACTTTGGTCGCTGCACCAGCAGCAAAGCTAACAACTCGTCAGCTTGTTACCGCTAATTTTTCGCCGTCATTTTTGGCTCTTAAACTCAAGAGAAGCTCTAAAAATGAGTAAGAAGAATAAAGCAACAATAGAGCAACGTATGCGCTTATGCAACGTACGTCAACATAAATTATCAGAACCCTCGATAGTTTTCTAAATAAATATAACAGGTCGACCATTTTGGGCCTAAAGAGCGTGTGCGGAGGGCGGCGTGTTGCCTAGGCGACGTGTGACGTGTTGTGTTCGGCGGTCTGACCCTTTTCTAGAGCAGCAGGTCACGGCTGGGCTGCTGAACCCCGGCGTCTCCGCGTCCACGCCCTCCCCTCCTGAGTAGTCCTCTGAAGCAGCGCTCTTGTCTTCATCACTGGAAGACACACACACACACACATTAATGCACGTCAGAGAGGGGAGAAGCCACACACACACACACACACACACACACGCACGCACACACACACGCACACACACACACACAACGGTGAGATGTGAAGAGTGAAACATGCTGAACAACTGGAAACTGTAAAAACAAGGATGAGTGTGTTGAGGGACGAACTATGCAGAAGAAGCAAATTAAGGAGATTAACGGTCTGAATGCTCGACGGGCCCAGTCTGAACCAAAGCTAGCAGCAGCCGTCCAGCTAGCTTGGACTCGTAGACGCACCGGTCGTTTTGCCCCCCCCCCCCAGAACCTCAGGGAAGGCTTTAATGCAGCAAAGCATCGGACCTGTAACCCGATTTAGGAGCCTCGAGGTGAGAGAAAATCTGGTTTTGGTCGCTTGTACTGTTGCAACAGTCAGAAACAATCAGATGTGGGCGTTACGGAGACAACACAGGGGACGTTAGTGGCAGGGTGAATGTGACCTTTGACCTTAGAGGCTGGTCAGAGCACATAGGTCGTGCACTCCATCCATCCCAGGCTCCAAACATGGACATTAAGGGTGTGTGATGTTAGTAGATGAATCCATTAACTACTCAAGTCGTGTTATTTTTTGTGTTTTTTTTAAAAATGGATTCATCGGAACTGATTTTCTATCAACTCATCAAACAAATAAACTTAAAATAAGACACCTTTGGTAGAAACATGCAGAATGGATTCAATGAAATAAACAGGAGCTGAAAGCAAAGACCAAAACTGGGAAAGAAAAGTTGGTGTCTGAGGTGGCGACAAGACTACGTTACGGCTGCAGGCTGGTCTCTGATTGGCTGTACATACCGATAAGATTTCAACACTCTGAAGAAGACCACACCCACAACGCACAGCAAGAGAGAGAGGAGGGGAAGCTCAGTGTCGCAGTGGTTATTCAGTCACACAAACACAGTAATCAGCATCGAGCATCGACACGCCGACAGACGGGCGCCGCCAGACGGGCGCCGCCAGACGGGCGCCGCCCGCCGTCTGGGCCGACCCTGAAGGGAGCCGGCCGGTTCCTTTATGGATCTACGGTCACCTCAAGCTCAGCCCACTACTCAAGGTGCCGCCCGCACCCACTACCACCGCCGGTTCGTGGCTGGGCGCCGTTTTTGAGGAGGCGTGTTTGGCGAACCTCTTGAAGACGGCGGTCTCGGTCTTGGCGTCGACGGTCAAGCTGACCGTTTCCTTCATGGAGCCGTTGGTGACGGTCTCTGTGATGCTGCGCTGCTCGCAACAGGCTGCGTCCTCCTCCGGTTTGGAGGCCGCGGCGTCGCTGTGAGCGTCCGAGGGGGGGGGCGACGCACCGGTCTGCAGCCAGCCGTCGCAGTCTGGGCGGCACGAAAGAGGGACAAAGGTCAACATGGCTCCGAGGACTAAAAGAAGCCCCGCCCCCACAGTACAACAGAAACGTCACCTTCATGCTGCATTGAGGCGTTGACTCCCAGAGGGTCCACCGTCTCTGCACTGGTTTCCATAGCGACCGGAGAATTGCACCTCAGAGGGTCTTTGGGGCTGGAGGGGGAGGAAACGCGGGTTAGAACCGTCCCAGACGGCGTCGCCGAGACGTGGATCTACCTGACGGGGGTGAAGCTGGAGAAGTCCGCCCAGCCCGTCTCAGAGTTGGAGTTGGCAGCAGCAGAGGAGCTCCAGCCCGATTCAGCAGGAGGAGGGGATGGAGGAGACGGCGCCGCCGCGCTGGCCGCCGTGGACGTACCGGTGTCCATGGGGATGTCATCAAAATTAGCTGTCCACACGGGCCCTTGGGGAGGGAAAAACATCCCGTTAAACCTCTGGAAAACCTCTCAGAGGCGCCTGTATGGAGCAGGAAGCCCCAACCGTGGTTCTTCTGGACCTCAGGCTCTACTTAAGAGTCAAAAAGAGAGGACAGTGTCCAACCTGTGTCCACTTCCATTCTGTCGTCAGTGTTGGGGTTGGCAGCTTCAAATGGGTCCCTCTTCACATCCTCTTCCTCAGAGTCTGTGCTCTCCTCACTGTCTGTGCTGCCTGAGCTCCTGCGAGAGAACCAGAGGAGGCACCGTTCATACGGGGGGGGGGGGGACCCAAGTTCTGAAGCGCTCGCTACCCAAACGGACCCCGAGAGCACGGCGCCGGGCCGTTTCCTCCACATCAGCCACGCTGCTCTGACTTCAGAACGGGTCCCCGTTCATGGACACACAAAAGGCAAAGGCGAGCGTGTGCGTGGGCTCACCTGGGACGTCTCTGTGACTCGGGGGCAAAGGTCACATCTTTCTCATCCCAGATATCCTCCTCATCGGATCCAGCATCCTCAAACTGACGGATTTTCTCCTTACAGCGCGCCTCAAACAGAGCTATATTTGCCTGTGAAGACAAAACACAGGCTATTAAAGGCTAAAACGGCGAGATTAACACTCCAAACACAGTGTTTCACGTTGTTTGTTAGCATACTGGCGCTCTGGGACGCTACGCTAACTGTTGCTAACTCAATTCATTTTGACTCACTACATTTGTCTCATACTTTCACCTCTGCTCAAAATATCTGAAAAAAAAGGGAAGAATTTAAGTACTTACACTTTCATTTGTATTGAGAGAAAAATTGATGTCTGAAATTCTATCAAAGGGAATACTGCAATGTTAAAGAGAACAGAGTTTAGTTGGTCAGTCAGGATCATCGGACACAGCAGCACAAAGACACGCGCTCCCACGTGCACTGGAGCGAGGCTCCGCAACACAACAGGCTCCACTGCACAAAGTCACAAGGAAAAACGATTCAAGACAAACGTTGTTGTTCACCAACAGCCCAAAGAGTTTCAAATGATCCAGATGTTACGTGTTACTGCCACACATCACAGCTCAATGTTGCCAAACGGGATTGGCCAATTGTGAGGCAACGCTCGCTTCCTGTCAGGTTACCAGCAGCTCGCACTCAAACGTGACCGGCGTTAACGTGCACGTCTGCAACTTTTCCATTTTAACTTTGCACAGCTGAGATCTGAGTGGCGCTGCGGTGGGAGAGCTCAGCATCTGGGGAGGAGAAGCCTCTCCCGCCTCTTTACGTCTGGGTCTTTAGACTTTTGGGTTCTCACTCTGCATCAAGGCTTTGAACGCCACGACAACAATCACCTAATCACTCCAGTTTGCTTTAACTGTATATTTCTATACATATATAGGTGTGTGAGCATATATATACACACATACAGTATATACACACGTATATTTAGAGCATATCTATACACACGTTGGCAAATGGTTCAAGTTGATTATACATCCTGCAGAGGCTCCCTTTTCTCATATTTATCCCAAGATAATTTAGTGGTTACATGAAATACAATTGAAAATAAAAGAATGTAGACATTTTCTTCTGTGCAGCGACACATTGAAACGTGCTAATCGACTACATTTGAAAGCAAATCAAGTCGGGTTGAGTACTCACTCCACAACATCGTCCTGATCAGCAAACTCTTCATCGTTGAAGCCGAACTGCTCAATAAAATTGGACGTCATTTGTTGCATCTGATAATCAGAAAAGGCCTGGCAAAACCCAGGACCAACGATAATGATATAGTCTTGGATCTGCACAAAACTGCGTCATTGTGTGCCGTACAATCAAGCGCTTGAAACGTACTTCACATTGTTAAAACAGACAACTTATCAACTCAACAGAAACGTGCAAGGGGCTCGATGCTTTAGCATTAGTTTCATCTCAGCACGACGATGCTTAAAGTGACATTAGTGGTTAAGGCCGCCGTAAATAACGTGGTAATTGGTCACAGCTCCACGGCTGAACTGATGGAAAATACTTCCCCTTTGGACAAAATCAACTTTAATGGTTAAATCACGTTCCACCGTGATTAAAAGATCAATTACTGATCTTTCGAGCAAGAATTTCAGACAGCTTTGAGATTAAAATGGCGTTTACGACGCTGATTCCAAACACAATGGTTCCCTGTGAATGCAGCTGCCTGTTCCGATGCTGGAAGGTCGTCTCCTATGGGCAGAGACACCGGCGAGAGCCGAGGTAATGCTCAGCGCCGCTCAGTTAAATGTCTGATCTTGCACGGAGGCGTGGCTAACCGGACGCTAACATCAAGCTACCAGAGCAAGTGTCATACTTTACAACAACAGGTCACTTCAGGATAAAGAAGAGCGGAGCTGTCGCCACGTTCTGGTCTGATTACGCTACCGATGTGGACCTTTGTTTGGAATCAGGGTTGTACGGGTGAATGAAAAGGATGTTGCTCTGTTGGGGGGGTAACGTGTCCTTACTTGTTGCAGAGAGGAGTCCTGATGGAAGCCACTGTCCTTGAAGTCCACCTCGTCATCACTGGCAGATTGGATGTGGTGAGTGTTCACCTACAGCAAATATCATCAATGTTTTACCAAAGAGGTGAAGAGCAGCGCAGAGGTGCGGGAGCTGGTCCGACAGCGTCACTCACCAAGTCCACCGTGTTCCTCTTGTTCGTATCAGCCAGCTGCCCTGAAATAAAAGCCTCCCAGTTCTCTCGATCTGCAGCAGCAAGGTCTGCGAGACACAAGCAGACACGCGTTCACTGACCATGTGCTGTTCTGCCCATTTTAATAAAGACGTTTAGCGAACCGAAGCCTGTTTCGGCCCGTAAAGACGTACGTCGGACCACACACGCGTATGATACGCTGACATGAGGATTTACCAGAGACGGCCCGTTGTATCTGCGTTCCGTTCGGACCCTTGTCACAGTTATGAACTATAGAGTTGGCTATCCTGGTCAGGTGACCCATGTAGCCTCGTCGCCGACCACCTTCTGCCCTACACACACACACACACACACACACACAAGGGTTGTCAGGACGGAGCAGCACGGTACAACAGTCACTTCCAACAGATCCAATCTTACTGTTCTCTCTCATTGGAGCTCCAGGCTTCCACGATTCTCTGTATGAACTGGCACTTCTGAAACAGCTGGTGGGAGAGAGGGCAACCAATTCAGTCTTTGTGTCCTCCAGCAAAGCACATGGATCAGGGTGGGTGGGAGAGTCTTACATGAGTGATGAGGATGCTCTCTCTTGAATGGTCCTGCTCGTTGTCTGACTGGATGTCAGTGGGAGCGGGAGGCATAGCCAGAATCATGGCTGTGCAAATCTCCACCTGAATGTGAAGGAAGTTGTTCCAGATGTATCTGAAATACATATCCTGGGAAAGAAAGCAAAACAGGAGGACACATTAGCAAACCAAGCCAGATAAATGGACATCAGTCAGTACTTTTGAGGCCTGATATCAGTTAATACACCCATTGTTTGTAATTACAAGCCTTTGTATATATCCCTCGTGATCAGGGAGGAGGGGTGGAGAGTTCATTTCAGAGCTCTCACTATCAGTAAAGCACGCCGTCGTTAGGCTGTAACACCAAAACGAACCCATCAGACACACAGGAAGATGGCGCAGCGAGCGTTTAGGGGACATTCTAAGCTTGGCGAGTCACGTGACCAAGATGTGTGTAAATCCATGCAGAAGTTGGTCCGGTAGAAGAGTGAGTGTGTGGACACAGGTGTAAACCGCAGGATGTAATGAGTCATTAGAGCCGTTTGGAATATTAAATGAGCGTCTTCAACACGGGCCTGGACTGCATGAAGCTCAGGTAACACCATGAAATTCCAAAAGACACTCGTGGTGGTGTGTGTGTGTTCTTAAGCAGCTGCCAGCAGGTAAATCCAACTGGACTCGTCAGTGTTGTAACACGTCCGAGAGGATCAGTTCAACCGGCAGAGCAGGACCGGTTGGCCGGGGGGGGGGGGGGGGGCGGTCCAGCGTGAACGTACACGCGGAGATCTGCTGAACCATTAATAAGCAGTAACGAGATGCTCATACGGGCACGAGAGGGGTGTCATTGGGATGTAATCCTATGACTGGGATTCAAATTCATTAGTTAGAGTTAATTAAGAGATGGGAGGACTTACTAGTATGACTCCCAGTGTGTTGAGGTTAATGAGTTCTGAGTTGATGCTGTGTGTGTTGCTCTGCAACAGGCTGGCGACCAGTCTGACCACATTCAGCCTGGTGTTTCCCACGGGGGGGTCCAGCACCCCCCAGGTGGTCTTTATGACATTTCTCTGTGGGCGGAGAGTAAAGATGAGAAATACAGGTTTCCTACTTAAGATCCAACAGTCTTGGGATTCTTCAACTAATCTAAGGAGTCTGATTAGGAGAGTAGAAGGAAGCTTTGTCAAAACTGGGTTTTTAAACCATCTGGAAGTGCTGCAGCCTCGAATCCCTCATTTCTAACAGCGAACCTTTGGGGGGTCCAGGAGCAGCTGGTGAAAGTCTTTGAGTCGGGGTCTCACAGCCTCCAGGATGCTGTGGTTGACTGAGAAGGAGGGATGAGATATTCCAGGAGGACATTCCATGTGACCCTCAAACCTACGACACAGCAAGAATCCCGTCACGTTTATGAGCCGTGTCCAGATGTTTCAGGTCAGTTCTCACTGACCAACACCTATAAAATAGGTTCTTACGCTGGTCTCCTGGTCTCAAACAAGGTGAGGAGGATCTGGATGACACTGACGATGGCAGACTCGTTCTTCTCTTTATCAAAGATGTTAGACAGAAGCTGCTCCACCGTTTCCTGCCTATTGAGGAGAAGAAGCGTAGTAAAGTCCTCAGAATAAGCAGGTGGCCCCGGAGGTCAGGGGACTGAGCAGGTCTGTGACACACATGCTTACTTTTCAAGTGTGGCTAGAAGTGGGTCAGGCTCTGAGCAGCCCTGGACCTGGAACATCTGGTCTCTGCTCAGTCGGATGATCTCACAGAGAGACTGAGAGGCATTGGAGTGTCTCTGTGGGAGGAGATGGACACAAAGGAAGGACGAGAAGAGACAAACATTAGTCTGATGTGCTGTGTTCAACATAACTCAGAATGAACCTGAGTGACAACTGGGAGAACCGTCACGTGATCACTTAGTAAAGAATTCCAGTTTTCCTGGGCGCCCACATTCCACATGATCTCTCCGGGACACCATCAAAGCTCAGAGACAGTATTCTGTCAGCAGCGTGGACACAGTGGCGCCCGGCAGGACCACCGCTGGGAGGCGTAACACTCGTTGACCTCTGGCCTTCAGGGAGACCCAGCAGGGGTCAGGAACAGGTTCAAGGGTCAGGAACAGGCTCAAGGGTCAGGAACAGGCTCAAGGGTCAGGAACAGGCTCAAGATCCAAGAACAGGCTCAAGATCCAGGAACAGGCTCAAGATCCAGGAACAGGCTCAAGATCCAGGAACAGGCTCAAGATTCAGGAACAGCTTCAGGATTCAGGAACAGGCTCAAGGGTCAGGAACAGGCTCAAGATCCAGGAACAGGCTCAAGATCCAGGAACAGGCTCAAGATTCAGGAACAGCTTCAGGATTCAGGAACAGGCTCAAGATTCAGGAACAGGCTCAAGATCCAGGAACAGGCTCAGGATCCAAGAAGAGGTTCCTCCCCAGATACATCACAGCCTCGTGCTCGTGAACTCACCTCTGGCTGTGTCGCTACTGGAGTCGAGTGTTTTATCTCGTACGGAACGTCCGTGTTATTTATAGATAATATGAATATATACAAGATGAATATATAGTCAAGATGCCCGCTATCCCTCGGCGTCGTCTTCTTTGTTCCAGTGTGTGACTCTAGCGAAGGTGTATAGGAGCACAGCGACGTGCTGGGACATTATCTGGGTGTGATGGACACGTGTCCACCTGTCCAGTATTAGTCTGCCCGTCACATAAAGGGGACGCTGGTCCTGACGTGGTCGCATACGGTGGTTCACCTGTGGAGGAATGAGACACTCAAAAAAGACACTCACGTCCTCATCCTGAGAAGGTTGTACCATGTCCACCAGCCTCTGGATCACCTTCTCCTCATTCAGCCACTGGCAAGAGAGGAGAGTAAGTCAAAGGGAGTGATGAGGACAGAAGGGAGAGACGGAGAGCAGGGTCATGTTACACAGCGTTACATTGTTCTATCAGAGACTCACGCTGAGCACATCCTGCCGGAGCTGCTGGGGCTCGATGCAGGTGAGCATCCGCAGAAGTAAGTCCATGATAGCGGATGTCCCGATGTGTTTGATCATCAAGTCAACAAAGTCCTCCTGTTTCCGTAGAAACTCCACTATCTGTGGACGAGCAGCAAGGATCAGCAGACGTGTCCTGGTCCTCCCAATCCCCCGTTAATCACATCACAACAACCAAAAAGTCTCAGTCTTATGGTCGATACTCATAAGTTCCTCATAAGATCTCTAACTTCTGGCTCTTCAGATGCAGTTTGGGTGCATGAAGCACCACAAATGTCCCCAAACAACCACCCAGTTTTAGATTGTCACCAAATATTTGAAAACAGCCGCTGCACGACCGTCAACCCCACACAACTGTGACCAACCTACCCTTTCAGGTTTACGTCCAATAAGGATGGAGAGGACCTTGGAGAAGAAGCTGGCCAGGAGGGGATTGAGAGGGGGCTCGTTTTGGAGGAAGCCGTACAGCTTCATCAGCAGTTTTTCATCCTCTCCGAGTCTCTCGTTGATCTGGTTGATGTCTGATGTGAGGAGCTCGCATGATATGTTGGAATATCTGCAAGAGGAGCAGCAATTCCTCAAGAGTCTCAAATCCTGTACATTTTACACATTAGCTAACATCTGCGGCTGCCCCCCCCTCGCTGGAACGATAATGGTACAGCCCGTGGTGCCATTCTCCATCCACGGTGATTGCGAAACGCTTCTTACTTGTATTTGACCTTCTCTTCGACGTCGGTGTTGGGCTCCTGCGTGATGAAGGTAACCAGGTCCTCCATGCACTGTGGTCTCAGCAGGAAGTCCACCAGTTTGTGGTTCTGGGCCTTGCACTCCTGCAGGACGTCGTCTTCGTCCATCACCTCCAACAGCGTCACATCCTCTTTCTCCAACAGAGTGTCGATGTGCGACGTGGTGTGGAGGTCAAATTTCCAAAACATGTTGACTCTGAACGTGCAGACAGGAGCAACGACTGGATGTTAGAGAAGAGCAGCACCCCCCAACCCCCCCCCCCCCCCCCCCCCCCCCCCCCCCTCCCCCAGACGTGCGCAGGTTTCCCCCTCCTACCTCCAGGTGTGTTCTGGTCCGGAGGACAGAGCTCAGCTTAAAAACAGATCGGCTCTTGTCTTTGGGAGTTGTGGCCCATTCCAAGCTACAGTGTCAGTGGACAGACAGACAAACAGCCCACGGCTGTGAGGTGGACAGACAGACAGACAGACAGAACAGAATCAGAGACCACTGGGAATCATCAACCGTCACATCCCTACGTCTCAGGTTTTGGCCGTGAACAAGAACAGCTTAGTCAGGAGAACACGGTGCAAATACAGCATGAATGCATGTTGACCTCTGACCTCTTCGCTGCGTCCAAGCCTGCATTGTGAGTGTGTGAGTGTGTTGTTTATTACCTGCAGCTGACCGCTCGCAGCGCCCCCACAGGCGCGCCGCGGCATTACAGCCAAAGCCAATGGGGGAAATAATCAATTAATATCCGATTAGCTTCAAATACGAGATCGAAAGATTCTAATTTAATCACGATACTATACTGGAATGTCCGCGTGCGTGTGATATCAGGTGTATTACGTTCAGAATGCCAGTGCAATCATGCATTCTCTCCCCCATAATAAGCATTTATTGTGGCTGTTCGACAGTGATTTCAAGGCTCGGTTGCACAACGTTGCTGCCGGCTCTTTTCTTCCGTTTGCAGTGGGAATGTTGGGTCGGGTCAGGCTGCGGAACCATCGGGATGTGCCCGGAGGGGACCCAAAACCCCGGACCGGTTCCTGGACCACCAAGAACCAGAACTAAAAACACTCGACCTGCTCGCTGCGAGCAAGAGGGCACGTCTCGAAGCACCACTGGAACCGGCCCTACTTTACCATTTGGCTAGAGTTTAGAATTGTGTGCCAACAAACAGAACCGGACCCAAACGCAACTGAATGAAACGGCAGTAAATCTAACAAGACTTCAAATGTTGGCCTCGTATGAAGCAGCTGTAGAACAAACTTAAAGCTGCCGCATCGATCGACTGGGGCCGATATAGGGCGTTTAATATAGTTCACAATTCCAATTACTCCAAATAAAGACACTTTTAATCGAGGAAAAATCTTCAAATTTAAGCTAAAGACACACACCGGCTATGGGAGACTGGTTGCCGTTAGCCAGTTAGCTTCGTTGGAGCTAACCTGAGCGAGAGCTAACCTGGCCAGCAAAATAAAAACACTTCTGCGGGGTATCCACAACAAGGTACCAACCCCCCGGGCCACCGCAAAAGAAAGAATGGTAATCTGGCCGAGACTGCGGGTTACAATTTCTAATCCTCAGATTTTAGCTATGCTGTGCGACAGCATCACGTTAGCCTGGCCATATATGCTTATTTCTAGCCAGCTAACATTAGCATGCTAGCTAAGCACTGGTAGCTAAGAGTGTTTAGCCAAGTGCATGATCAGGAAAGTGGACTCACCAATAGACAATGATAAACAGTAAATCTCCGGCATGTAGGTTTTCATTAGTCCCAGACTTTGATAAAACGACTAAAGGGGCGCCACGGAACTCGGACAGGGGAAATAAAGGATTTAAAAGTGATACTGTCAGGCGCGAAAAGGTAGCTAAACGCAAGACACTTTCCAAGATGGCGGTTCCGTCAACTTCAGTGGCCCCCTCCCCCACCGCGGCTACATCGCCCATCACTCCAGCGGACGGAGCTAATCTATTGGCTGAGATCACATCCGTCCACCTCGGCCTGGGCGGCTAGCTTCATTGGCTAGCCAGCGAGCTACTTCCGGGCCTCGTCTCTCCCCAGTGTCCGAGATGAACCAAGTTAATACTGCGTGTGTTAAATGTATGTTGAGCTAAATACAGCCCCGAAGGTCCAAAAAAAAATGTGAAATAAATATATTATATATTATGTCCCTGATTTGGACCAGATGTTTTAGTGGGTTGCAATTTTAAGGGGAACATTTTGACCACGATTGTGAGGGAGATAATGAAATTAATCATCAATCAATTACTATACTGGCTTAGTCTAGAGGTTATATAAAGATAATATTCATGTATATTCTGTCTATATTAATACTGTACATTCATTATAAAGTAAATATAGAAGTAAGAAGAGGTGTTGTTAATTCTTACTCTTTTTGTTGAATGTGTATAACTACTTTTTCCACATATGAATGGTATTTTTTCCATATTTACTCATTTTTTTATTTATGTTTCAAATTGAATAATTATCATTTATATTTGTGTCTGTTTGAAACAAAAATATTTTTCCACATTGGAATTTTAAAGGGAGCTGAAACGCTGTATGCTCCTCACCGCCAACGCCTAGCCCCTCCCCCCAGCACTCACACACACACACACACACACACACTGTGGTCCCACAGGGATGGAGATGGTCCCCAACAGTACTCAGATCAGCTGCAGCGTTGAAACGACGCCAACAACCAGGCCACTTCAGCAACTGGTCTTAACCACACCTAGAGGCCTAAATGAGTTCATCTGTGGTCATGTGATCAATTGTCATGATTGAATAGGTGAACCTAATAAAGTGGCCAGTGAGTTTACACACACATACACAAGCACACATACAGACACATAGGATTTTTCTCTTCTTTTTTCTTGTTTAAGCAGACAAAGAGTTCCTCTCAAGCCAAATCAATGGATGAGGAACTGAGCAACTTTCAGTGTGCCGTTAATCAGAGTTTGGACACTTTGTCTGAGTCTCTCTGCTGAGCTGACCCCGGTCCGTCTCCCTGATAAATCCTCAGTGTTAATCGCCTCTGACTGCAGGGGGAGGATTTAAGTGCTCTTTGGTGGGAGGAGGTGGGAAAGCACAGCCAATATAACCGGTGGTGCGGAGGTGAAGAAAGCAGCGAGCCGCAGCTCTACTGACAACGTGGACATGGATGTAAAACGGGTGATAGAGAAGATGGAGACAGGAGAACAGGACACGGTTCTGATGGCTCTGCAGAGCTACAACAAGGAGGTAAAGCTGTGCTGCGGATGCTGTGTTACTGGTGTAACAGCTCAAGCAGAGCTGAGGTCAGATTAGCTCCAGTTACTAGCTCGCAGGACAGTTTCCTCTGCACCAGGTGGGTCAACACACATGAGCTAGCTTCGAGGTTTTATAGATCCAAAACAAACAGATCACCAAAGAGAATATTGGAGACAGAAACCACGGCGGCGTTACTGGAGATGATCTTCGGGTAAATGGGATTTGCCTCTCAGCTACACAAATAGTCTTCTTCAGCCTCGTCTGTGGGAAAAGGATGAAGAGCTTAGTCCTTTAGGACACGCAGCAGGAGAAATTTTGGAAATGCTGTGATTTCAATTCCACGGGTGCTGTTGAAGCTATGTTGCTGCTGTTGCTGTAAGAGTGGAAGCTTCAACTCTTTTAAAGTGTGGAGCATCGTTTCATTTTAAGATCTTCACAGAGAACTGGAAGGAACACTGAGCTTGTCAAGGTCTGGGAATCAAACACCTCATGAGGACAACCGAAGCCTGTGTGAAGCAATCCCCAACAAGGGTGTCATTCAATCAGCCACTTCCTGCTGGGTCAGGGGTCAGAGAAAGGTCATGAGCCAAAGCATCGGAGGGAATAATGTCCCAGGGCCCCTCCGAATAAACCTGAGCCACCTGCTGTCACCTGTGGGTGAAGCTAACTGAGCTGATCTGGTAGCCCGAGACCACAACCGCTACGGTCGTAACTGCTGTAAAGTCTTGCCAAACTAACCCTGCTGTCCCTTGTTTGTTCTTTCTCTTCAGATGAGCCAGATTTTTACCTTCATCACAGAAGATGAGCAGGACAGACAGGTACTCCCGGGTTTGCTTCATTTTTGACAGCGTAAACTGACAAACGCTCTCCAAGACGCTGCATATGGCAGCTCAGCCTTGAAACACGACGACGCATTCGGTGTCCTCACACCGGTGGACAAAATTTAAAAGATGATGCTAAATAACACCAAATCCTCACCGACAACGTCGGCAAACACCCCAAAAGAAGCAAAAGCCTGAAAAAAAGGGAGTGAAGGATGGGGGCTCTACTCTATACAGTGCCAGTACATCATATATAATGTAATAACAATGAACGGTCCCTTTATTACACATCAAGTACCACTACTACACAGTTTATAGTGTCCCTCTATGCAGTTCCTGTTCATGTACCTGTTCCTGGTGTTGCAGTACCTGGGGGAGTTGGTACTGGCGTTTCTCAACAAGGACGTCCAGCCCTGCTGTCAGCTCACCTGTCTGGAAACCGTCCGAATCCTGACCCGAGACAAGAACTGTCTGAGTCCCTTCGTGTCCCGCTCCGCTCTGTCCACTCTGGCTCGTTACGCAGGTATTCTGACACCTGCCACCACCTGCCAAACGCCGACGGGGACCCGCGGTAAGAGTTGCCATGGCGTCGCCGTGCAACAGTCAGCGTTGTTGGGTTTGGTCTACATCGATAGTGTGTCCTGTTTTTATACTAAAGTGTAGAAAATAAAGTGAAATAACACATTCTCTCTTTAATCTACGCACAATTTAAAACCACATCTGAAACAACAAAGTCATATATTCACGACACATGTGTCTACGTGCATGCGTGTATATGTTGGCGTGTATATATATAAATTGGACATTAATGTCCCTGAATTTAATTGAAATTAAACTCCTTGACAAAGCCAAATCCTCCTTCCTTCCAGAGGAAAGAGAAGCGGCTGAAGGAGCAGAGGAGCTGGAGGAACATCCTGACCAGGACGCGGTCATGGAGGGTCTGAAGTCCATCTGTAATGTGTTGCTACACAGTGAAACGGGACTGGTGGGTCGTCTGTGTCTCGCTCTAAAGAACGATGCCGTGAATGCTGCAGATCTGAACTGTTCCATCTGTGGTGATGACAGGCGGAGGCAGCCGATCTGCAGCTGATTGAAGGTGTGACCTCACGGCTGAAACAAAGTCACCAGTGTTCCAGGAACCATGAGGTATGAGCCATGTGGTCACATGACCACGGATGCCACGTGTGATTTGCCTGTATTCACACATACACAGATTGAAGTGTGCAGCCAGTTGATCAAAGACTTGATCTGACCTCTAATGATAAGGTCAGAAGATCTGATTGACTGCTGGATCCTGGACATCACATGAGATATCGAACAGCCTTTATGGGGGATCTTTGATCACGTCTTGTTTTCATCAGTGTTTTGTTTCTTTGGGATCTGCACTAACTTCCTGCGGACTTCTTTTCTGGGTTCAGATCCTTTTTTTTGACCTGCGACTCACCTTCCTTCTGACGGCACAGAGAGTCGAGATCCGGAAACAGCTGGCTCAGGAACTTCACGGCATCAGTCTCCTCGGTAACCAAGGTTCCATGTAGGCCAAGTCGGTCCCACCAGATAGAAATGATCTGCTCAGTTTGTAACAGGAAGTCTACCCCAAGCACACAATTGGATCACAGACAAATGAAGCAAACGTCCTCTGGTCCCGTCCGTGTCCCAGGAAACCAGCTGGAAGCAGTTCTGGGTCTGTGCTGGCCTGATACCTTGGAAGCAGCCAGGTCTGGATTTGAGGGGGTCCCACTTGAAGAGCTGCCCCCACTCAGTCGGCAACAGACTGAATTAGCCATGGAAGTTCTGAAAATCCTCTTCAACATCACGTTTGACAAAGGCCGACGCAGCGTTGATGAGGTACAGAAAAGTTTCGTCAGATTTAGCGCGTCGATACCGACATTCCGTGATTCCTGTGGTTTTATTTGAAGTGATGGAAATAGCAGCCTTTTGGTTTTTGCTGTGGAAGCAGTTTCTGTTCCTAACAGACCCCTGAAAGTCCAAAAAGTGTGTTTTTCCATGTTGTCTGAAGGAGGAGGCAGCAGAGTTCAGAAGACTGGCAGCCATTCTGAGACACTGTCTCATGATCCACACGGATGGTGACGAGGGCACCCAGGAGTTCCACAGGTAGAACACACTCCTCCAGGAGCTCTCCTCAGCATGGCCTGTCTGATCCCAATCCCGTCTTTCCTTCAGCCACGTGGTCAACCTGCTTGGTAACCTGCCTCTTCCCTGCCTGGATGTGCTCTTGATACCTAAAGTGCAACAAGGCTCCACTGAGTACTTGGGCGTGAACATGGATGCGGTCGACATGCTGCTGAACTTCATGGAGAAGAGACTCGACAGAGTAAGACAAGACTGCGTTCCTCTTCAGCAACTCTGCATTTATGTTGAAGAAAGTGAACGAGGCTCCGACACTTCCCGTCCAGCCTGAAGGATTTGGCAGCATGACTGGTGAACGTGTCCGGGAGTTTGTTAGAATTACATAAAAAAATTTTAAAGACTATTTTGTGTAAAATATCACATTTACACTGAAATCGTGGGATTAAACTTCCTAAAAGCTCAAACAACTAGAGCTTGAGGTCATATTGAGTTGGAACGGGAAGGAAAACTGGAGTCACACAGATTAACACGGCAGGAAGCGCTAGCTAATCGTGAGATGGAGGAGATGGTAAAACAACACACCAGGCTGGACAGACGTTGCAAAGTTGCCCAGATCCTGAAGTTATAAGCAAGATCTGGGACATAGAAATAAAAATAAATCATGCATTTTTCATATTTGGAGAAACCGTTGTGAAAAAAAGGACGGTTGATTCACAACCAGAAGTAATGTTCGTATCCACGGAAACACAGAGGCCAAGAGCCAAGTTTGTTCAAGACCTGCTCAGACGGACGAGAGGTTCGGAGAAAGTGGCGAACAAAGTCTGATAAGGTGGATAACAAAGATAACAGCACTTATCAAAAAGCCACAATAAATGAACAAAGTTGGATGGGAACGTTTTAAAATACTACCAGATGTATTTCAATGCTTTTTTTGTTGTTGAGCTTCTTGTTTTGTTTCTATTTGTTCTTTTTATGTTGTTGTCTCATAAACAAGAGATTTTGAATAATTGTAAAGTAGTTTTTACCTCCGCCCTTTTGACATTAATATTTTAATGTTACTACTTTGGGTGTGTGTCTCAGGGGCAGAAGCTGAAGGAGACCCTCCTCCCTTCACTCAATCTGCTGATCGAAAGTTCTCGCATCCATAGAGAGACCAGAAAATTCCTCAGGTCAAAGGTCATTACTAGAATTAGTCACAATTAATTTAATCTCCCAGCAACGCACTGTGATCCCTGTGTTTTTTAACAGTGTGTGTGTGTGTGTGTGTGTGTGTGTGTGTGTGTGTGCGTGTGTGTGCTTGCTTGCAGGTGCTTCCTCCACTCCGTGATGTGAAGAATCGGCCTGAGGTCGGCGACGCCCTGAGAAACAAACTCGTCCGTCTAATGACGCATGTTGACACTGACGTCAAAGACGCAGCGGCTGAATTCCTGTTTGTTCTCTGCAAAGAAAACGGTCGGACATTAAAGCAGCTGTTCGTGGCTCGTTGTTCGTGCCTGTTGTTTCCTCCACAACAAGCTAATGTGAAAACAGTGAAGATTTAAACAAACTGGTATTTCTTTTTGTTTTAAAGACACTGGAGCTTATATTTACACTAATTAGGGCTAATACAGCTCCTTACACGTTTTAATGGTTTTGCTCTTTTAGTCAAGCTAATTCTGTTTCACACTCGCATAAATGGTTTTTGTAAGTGATGGTTGTGATACAACAATCAAAGGTTCTAGTGTTGATCCAGGTTAAATGACCCGTTGGAGTGTAATATGACCAGTAAGGTGTTCTTTGTCCAGTTTCCAGGTTCATTAAGTACACTGGGTACGGTAATGCTGCAGGTCTGCTGGTCACTAGAGGACTCCTCGCAGGGGGAAGAGGGTCCGGGTTCTACTCAGATGATGAAGACTCAGACACAGAAGAGTACAGAGAGGCCAAGACCCAGTAAGGACCGCCACGTTAGCCCAGAAACCAAAATAAATATAGATAATTACAGCATAGATCTGAAACGGTTAGTACCACTGAGGTTGGTGTTTCTGTCCTCCTTCTCTTCAGAATAAATCCAGTAACAGGAGTGGTAGAAGAGGAGCAACCAGATCCAATGGAGGGAATGACGGAGGAGCAGAAGGAATACGAAGCCATTAAACTGATCAAAATGTTTGAGAAATTGTCAAGGTTAGTAAGGACACAAGCAGTAACAAACCCAAGGTTGGATTACCAGTCATAACCAGCACCAATAAACAGGAAACTGAACTGTTAAACCAGTTTCAGTGCTATCGGTGTCAACATCCAGTCTGGGCAACACAATGAACCAGAACCTCAGTAAAAGGCAACACATCAGGACAGGGTCGTCCTTGGATTCCTGCCCAGTTAACATCAACCCCGTTTAGTTCAGAGAGAGGGTTGGTTAGCATGGGAACATATCCACTAGCTAGGAAACGCCAACAGGTGACCAGTGGCCAAGCAAAACCTTTCACCAGTAGCGATAGCAGCACACAAAACGACAGCGGTGTCGGACGATGAAGATCAACTGGAGAGTTCAAGAGCAACCAACCGAGGAGTCAAGGTGTGAGCTCCAGTTATAAGGAGCAGATCATCAGGAGAGCACAGGTGTGTCTCCAACTGAAGCCAAGAAATTGTGTTGGCCTCCACCCAACTCTGGTGCCCCCAGTAGATAAAAGCTTTACCAGGCTTCCACAGCAGGTTCAGGCTCCAGCATTCATCCTTTGTGACTCTATGAGTGATTAACCTTTGGCCTTTGTCATGGCCTAGGAGCCAGACAAAGCGACCAGCTAGCAGATGGAAGCAGCAGGAGCGTGGTGGTGTAAGCAGACCTGCTGTGGCACAGCTGGAACTAGGTGTCCAGAGCTGGAGATGGAAATCAGCACCAATATATTAGTAACACTAACACAAGTTTGGTGATTCTGAGCTGAGGTGTGTGTGGAGGTGCCTGGTCCCACCAAGATTCACAGTTTGAAAAACAGGTTGATAATCGATGAATCCGTTCACGTTGTTTTACTCAATGGTGCAGGACCAGTGTGATCCAACCCATGCAGCTGGGAACAGATGGGAAGATGAGAGCCATGAAAGGTGAAGACCTGCATAATCTGGCCCAGAATCCTGCGCAGCTGTCTGCTAATTCAGGGAGTGAAGATGAGCCAGACGAAGCTGAACAGCCTCATTAACCATTGGACGTCCTCACCACCCTGCTGGCTTGGTGTTCCAACAGTTTAATGAACTTACATATACATATGTCTATATATATATGCTTTATTCTGTTTCTAGAACTCAATCTTATATTGTTTGTAAAGGTTTCCATTTGCTCTTCTTCGAATTAGCTGATGAGCAAATCTCTTTCTCATCAGGACCCACTAAGACAATTCCTTCTGAACATAGAATAAATTTGTTCAAAACAGAGCTGTTTGTCATTTTTAAGGGGGGTTTTAGGCAGTAGTTGCTCCTTTGGCAGGAACTACAGCCACCACTCCTGGGGGTGAGAGTTACGTTCACCCAGACATTTGGGATCTTTCTTTATTTTTAACCCTGTCCACCACTCTTAACCCTGCAATGGGATGCCTCGGAGACGGGACCCAAAGGTAAACCTGAAGCCTTTGGGAGCAGAGCTCCTACTCCCACAGATAGAGAAGGAATGTAGCGGTTAGAGGGTAAAAGTTCCACCGGTAGGGAAGTGACAGTGAGAGCGACCACAAGCCACTTGAGACAATTGTGAGGAAGCCACATCTCAGTGACCCAAAGGGATTACAGATGTTACTCAGGCTGCAGGGATGTGACACGTGTGCCAGGCCAGGATATTCTTTTAGCTAACACAGCGATCATCTGTTCTCCTGGAATAATAAGGACTGTGGAACCTTCTGGGAAGTCCATTTGCTACCAGAAACCAAGAGAACCACAGTGGTTCACAAAATAAAAGCACACTGTGCTTGCAAAGGAACTGCAGATGTGCCCATTTCTGACAATCGTCATGGTAGGAGATCGAAAAATTCAGACAAAAGTGGGGATTTGAACTGCGAACGTCCCGAGCTGGACACCCACAAAGTGGGTCGAGACAGCAAAATGCCTCAGGCAGAACGCTGTAGCTCCAGGACAGGATCCTGACTGATGCTTTTGTGTGGGAGGACCTGGATCCTTCCTACAGAAGAGACTCTGCTGGAGCTTAAGGTGTTTCGGTGTTTTGTGTCTCCATTAGGAAACAGGAGAGACTCTAAATCCTCCCGGCTGAAGCTTCTGTCTGGAGCTGCTGTCTTAAACTGGTGGCGGGTTTCACTTGTGGTTCAGCCAGCTTGATCATTAGGTTCTTGGTCACATCTTGGACCCTTTCCTGCTCAGTCCTGCTTGTGCTGGACTCAATCACCCAAAACGATCAACAAAAATGGTCCCAGGATCAAGTGTCACCGCTGGGGGTCCGATCCAAGTCAGTCAGGCGGCTGTTTTTTTTGTTTTTGCTTGTTTTGTTTAATTGAGGACATAAAATAACAGAAGAGATTAAACCTGGTTGAAGAGGGGACACGTCCCAAGTGAGACAATACATCAATGTGAAGAAGAAACGTCAAAACTCCAACAACAGAGAACAAATGTCAGCGGAGCTTCTCAGGAATTCCTGTTTTAATCATCACAAGTCTAGAGGTCGGATACAGGTTTAATAGGTTTGTAATGTTTCTTTATGACTTTCATATGTAGTTTTGTGTGTGCAAAGCAGAGGTGCGAGTCAAACAAGGAGAGAGACCAACTCTTTTACAAAACACACACACACACACACACACACACACACACGCGGATACAAAGATAGTTGTAAATAACCGCCCTGAGTTCCAGAGACTACGACTGTATCTAATATTTGATCAGTGATCATATTGATCATATTGATCCTCCTGTGAGAGGACAGATGTGATCAACTAACATGACAGCTGCATCCAGATGTGCACACAAATACTTCAAAACATGCATTAAGAGTGACATGAGCAAAAATATCTGCAAAAGTTCAAATACTTGAATTAGACTGTGTATCAAAGTCAGTGTGGCTTAAAAATACATATAAACGATTATTTCTATTTGCTTTCGACATCTAAATTATTGATTGATACATGCTGAGCAAAAATAAACTGCCATCCAAATTAAAATGACGACCTCGGCGCTTCACTACCGGTTGCCATGGACACGTGTTGTCAGCGACGTCGTCTGCATAGATCAAATATGTTTATTCTCGGGTGGCTGTGAGAGCGAGGATCTGATTCTGGCTCTCGTCATGTGACACCAAACATGTGACACCAGTTTGGCGTGATGACTCAGGTGACCCTGGAGCTGAAGACGGTTTTTGGTCCTGGTTTGGTTTCATGGGGTTGTGCGCATTTGTTGTGTTACATCTTCACAAGTGGTAGTCAGACATGTGACTTTTAACTCAAGTATGTAAATGTGAACTCCAGCCAGTAGTGGGGAGAAATCCCCGGGGTTACTTTAACAATCAGTACGTTTACGTGACACGCCTTAATCCTACCGTAACTGGACAACTGCAGTGCATCACGTTAGTCTAACTAACTAACTAACTAACCGTATGTGCCTGAGCTACCCATGGTTGCCATGGTGACGCTCCACAAGCTCCGCCCAGAACAAAAACATCCAAGAAAGCTCGGCGTATCTGACCTGGACAATAAGTAATGTCCATCCGTTGTAGATGAACATTAGCTTCTTTATTATGTGATGTAGGATGTCAACTGGAAAGAGGACTGGATTAAAGCACTGGAAAAAATGCATCTGTCCTCCTAGTGTTGAGGAGCAGGAGGAGGAGGAGGAGCAGGAGGAGGAGAAGATGCTCCTATTATCTGTGTAACGTTTGAGCATAGCTGGATTAATGTGTCCACGTAAACGTACCGAGTGTCTGATACCCAGCAATCTCTCCCCAACTCTGAGTATCCAGGAGTGACAACATCATCAGAATAACAGGGGCTCTGTCTCCGGTCTCCGTGATGTCCCAGACCTGCTCCTGGTCTCTCTTTCAGACAGGGAGGACAGCTGCTTCGGACTTTGTTTTGTGTCCTTTGGAACCTGTCTCTGTCCCCTCCTGTGTGCTGTTCCTCACATCCGGTTTAGAGGCAACAGTTCTGTGGACATGATCTGCCTGGATGGCTTCAGGTGGCTCTTGTGACTCTGGGACTCTACTTGAGGTCTTTTCTGGACCCGGTGTGGGTGCCACCATTTTTGCTATAGTTTGCGAGTGAGGTTTTTTTTCCAGGGTGGGGTCCAACACTGCAGGAGCTAATCGTTGAGCTTTAGAGGAAAACCATCTGGAGCTTGAGCATTCTTCCTCTCCTGGATGGACGTGTCTGGAGTCACCGCTTCCTCTTGTGCCGCTCAGACCTCCTCCCTCAGCCATCAGCTCCGCCTGAAGGACATATTCCAGTTCTTCAGCGTTCCCTCTGTCACCGGCTGTGTGGGTGGAAACCAGGACCTGAAGCTCAAATTACAACGACCAAGCATCAAGGACTTATGGCTTTATATTCACCTGGTTGGTGTTGCTGGCTACGAGATGGAACCTGAGAGCAGGTCAGCTGATCCACTCCAGAGACCTGAAGGTGCACAGGTGACCTCCGCAAGACCGCCTTCAGCTCTGGAACGTCAAAGTTTAGCATCAACACACAAACAGGGGCAAGAGTTTAGGACTCTTCTGTCACCTTCCGTCATGGCCAAAGTGTCCTCATGGACCGACACCACCCTGCGCTGTGGGAGGGGCTTCATCAGATGGCATGGCTTAGGAAGACTCCCTGCTAACACACACACATGGACATAGACCTTCACACACCCACAAACATACAGGGTGAATATTGGTGGCTGAAACAGAAGCAGGACTAGACTCACCATCTCCGGTAGATTGGGATTTCTCACAGCGAGAAGGTTTGCAGGGGCTCCTCCGTGGAAGTGGGGCTTGGGGAAACCGCTCTTTTCCAGGGGAACCGGCTCTGGCTACACCTGCTGAACTCTCCTGGTGTCCATTCTGGAGATGAAGATGGCAACGATATTGTTGTGAAATCAATGCGTATTTTACTAAAAGCAGCAATGGGGGAATCACCTCTGCTGTACGAGCATGTGGTCTGAGCTGCACTCTCTCTGCCGAGCTGATGGACGGAGGAGAGGAGAACGCATGCACGGCCGCTCCTCCTACTTTTTGAGGTGGAAGGAGCCCAGCAGGACGTTTGGGGATGACTGGCTTAAGCTGGGTTCTCAGAAGAGCATCAGCTTCTCCTGAACAGCAGAAATATCCTGGATCAGTACTCATGTAGGCCTAAAGAGCAGCGAGAACCCTCGACTGTGAGGAGGAGGATGGGTCGGACTGAAATATGCTGTCAGAGGGTTCGACATCATTATTACAATAAACTTGAACCTAATCTGCATTCTGAAGTTTTCTCTGGGAACACTTTAGTTAGCAAAAGCACAAGTGTTACTGTTTTAATGTTTACGTGGTTGCAAACGGAGTTAAAAGTGTTGAACCGAACCTCCACAGGAGGATTTTATGGACTGGTTCCCACTGAAAACTGCTCATCAGTCTCTGCAGCTACTAACGGCAACATTAACAGCAACAGGGGATGTTTGGTACCCGAGGAAGTGGACATGGTTCTGGGCTTCACGTGCGTCAGAGGGGGTTCAGGTCTGTCCAAGCGAGCACCTGGATGAAGAGAGAACATGGCAGCTGTAGAATCCACGTTTCCAGAACTGAACAAACGTTTTAGGCAGCGGTCAAAATGCTTCCTATAAGCGCTTGTTTATTTTTCTCAGTGTCCATCAAAACGGCATCAATTCCTGCCAAATACGCCTGCAGTCGGGAACACTGGGGTCGGCAAACCTCAGGGAAACGAGGCCAAACGACCCAACCATGCACGACGCCAAAGAAAGGGGGCTGAGATATCTATAATAATAGTTGAAATAATGAGTGACTGCAGGCAACAGGCAGGGTTTAGGTTTAGCCTTATTTATTGCGTATTAGGGTCATTTGTTGATATAAATGGAATTTGAAAGTGCGGCGGGATTCACTGTACTTGAAACCGAAAGTTGAAACTCATTTTCTCTTTTTTCCTCAGTCAACAATCAATCACTTCCATCACTGAATGTCCCACATTCCCACTTTTCTTGTGACAATGTCGGACTTTTGAGAATAAAGCACATCACACAAGGATGTGGAGATGGTTGGTGACCGACCTTCTGAGCTGGTCTTCCTCAACTCCTCTTCTGTTCTCTGTAAAACACACAATTCTTAGTGACCTGTGATAGAGGATTTGGTGTGGTTGATAAACCTAGACTAGATCTTTCCTGTTGCTCTGGTGCCGTGACATTACCTGAGTCTTCCTGGTGCCTGCAGGGGCACTTTTGTCCACTCCGCCTTTGTGTGGAATCACTGTGTTCAGCCTGTGTTCAAAGCTGCCGGCACCCTCAGATGATCGTTTCTGAAAACAGGAGCCATTTCAAGTCTTTCATTAAACGCTTGTGTTGGTTCTTTTTGAGCAAACTCACACATTTATCATGAATCACTCACTTTAGTTGTTGGTTTCAAATACATTTGGACTGCCACAGTTTGACTACTTACTCATCGTATTTGGGGATAAACTGTTCAGTGACAAACGTTGGGCATGAACTCTCACACTGAGGTTGAGGTAAGCACCAACCTGACCAGCCAGCAGGGGGCGATCAACGCTGCCCTGGTGTAGCCTGATCAGTTAACCAGGGTGTTCCAGGGTCATGCCCAGTGTGCACCAGTGGGTCTGGCTCTGGTTAACATGGCGCTAACTTAACTTTAGGCAGGGCCTGTGTTTAGATTTAATGTCCTTACCTTACTGTCCATTTGACCCGTGTCTTCAGGATCTGATCCACTCAAAAGAATGAGACTCTGGCTCTTCCCCTCCCTCAGTAACCTCTTGGTCATCTTTACTCTTCTTTCCTCAGAGAAAAAGCCTGCCTGGCGTTCCTTCATCAGTGTTTCCTCCCTCCACCGGTCGCTCTCAGTGGAGTCGACCGCAGGACGGTCAGATTGAGTTGGCGAGTTAAAAAGAGACTTTTCCTCCTGCTTGGAGGCACGGGTGGCATAAGAAGGTGTGGCCTCAATGGGATGCATCGTGGTGGTTAGCATGTTGGCAGGTGCTGTTGTCCCCGTCGTATCGCTGGCAAGAGGGCGGCTGGTGGCATCGGATCCTTCTGTGGTGGTGGCATCGGTAGAAATGTTAGCATCCTCCACTGACTTTGCCCATGTCCCCTTCTCTCTCTCTCTTTCCCTGTCTCTCTCCCTTTCTTTGGCCTCACGGAGGGGTCGAATAAGATCTACAATGGAGGGTCTTTTGACCTTCACCCCCTCTCCTCCATCTACAGTTCCCGATTTGGGGGCTCGGCTGCCACGCGCCCTCTTGAAGGCAAAGAAGTCACCAAATTTTTTCTTGATGTTTTTGGTGGGAGGTGTGGTGGTGGTGATGGTAATAACAGGGGTGGGGTTAGGGGAAGAGGAGGTGTGTGGGGCTTTGGTGGATGTGTCAGTAGATGGGATGGACGGAGAGGTGACAGGGACCATGTCAGAGGAGGAGATATCAGACAAGGATGAAATGAGGGTGAGGTCTGAAGGAGTGGGGCTTGGCTCTGAGGGAGTGGCTTGGGCAGGGTTTGACTCCTCCCATCGACCTTTTCTGCAGCAGGAAGACAGCAGAAAGAGCAACAGACAAGAAGAGACACTCAGTACGATGGCTACTGCTACAGGATTCAACACACATGCTCAGCTCACAACGGACATGCGACACACAACACGCCTGCGTCGCTCACTCATCTCGCTTTAGACAGGGTAACTTTAATGACCATTTTAGTGCATCTCCCAAATTTGACCGTTTCATTTCACGAAGCGAGCTGTTTCATCCTGTTCACAGCTTGTCCATCCATATCAGCCGAGCGACATATCAGATCTGACAGGACACGGTGCCCAGGACTCTCTCGAGAGCTTCCACTGTCTTGTCAATCATAATTTCAGCCAAAACGGATCAGCGCTTCACCAATAGAGGGCGGGTTTTTGGATTCACAGATCAGAGACACTTCCTGCGTGTTTGCTGCTCTGCTCTGGTTTTCCACCCACCACTTCCCACCCCGCTGAGGCTCGGCCTGTTTGCCCACCTGCCCTTGTCCCGATGGCTTCATCTCCACCTGTCTGTCTGTCTGTCTGAAGGTGGGAAGTCGCTGCACTGATTTGGCCGTCAAAGTTGGGACAGAACCCGTCTGGTAGCTGAGTCAAAAATGCTTATGGAGTCATAATCAGGCAATGAATGAATATATAAAAGAGCAGTGAGATATTTCTAATTTTCCCATTCACTGCTCACCTTAAATTCAGCCTCGGTTGTTCTAACCTGGAGGAGACGTGCACAGTTCCTGAGGAGTGTCAGCACAGATGAGCCCCCTCTGTGGTGACTCAGCTCAGAACTATAGTCATATAGATACAATACTATAGCTATAACTGTAGTTATAGCAACATGTTCCTCAGGAGGCTGAATTGGATGGATGGATGGACGGACGGACGGACGGACGGACGGACGGATGATTGACTGCTACATAACGGGGTCTGGCCTGAGTGCTTTTTTAATCAAAGTCACCATTTGCTGTATTTCTGGGGGTCCATCTAAACCTGGACCTGGTCCTGGTCTCAGGTTTAGATGGACCAGGTCGTCCACCTGCTCTTTGTTAAAGATCCTCTCATCACAGGACAGAGACAGTAAATTAAATGGACGAGTCGACAACACAACGTTTGGGATTAACCTCAGGGAAAAGTCTCCCATCCATGTTGAAAACTGGGTGGAACAGGAAGTGGGACCCTTGGACCCAATGTAGTAGTAGTAGAAGTAGTAGCAGTAGCAGTAGCAGCAGCAGAAATGGTAGTAGCAGTAGCAGTGGCAGCAGTAGCAGCAATAGCAGTAGCAGCAGCAGTAGTAGTAGTAGCAGCAGCAGTAGCAGCAATAGCAGTAGCAGCAGCAGTAGTAGCAGTAGCAGCAGTAGTAGCAGTAGCAGTGGCAGCAGTAGCAGCAGCAGTAGTAGCAGTAGCAGCAGTAGCAGTAGTAGTAGCAGTAGCAGTGGCAGCAGTAGCAGCAATAGCAGTAGCAGCAGCAGTAGTAGTAGTAGCAGCAGCAGTAGCAGCAATAGCAGTAGCAGCAGCAGCAATGGTAGTAGTAGAAGCAGCAGTAGCATTAGTAGTAGTAGTAGTAGTAGTATTCGTAGTAGCAGCAGCAGTAGTAGCAGCAGCAGTAGCAGTAGTAGTAGTAGCAGCAGCAGTAGTAGCAGTAGCATTAGTAGTAGTAGCAGCAGCAGTAATAGTAGTAGTAGAAGCAGCAGTAGCATTAGTAGTAGTAGTAGTAGTAGTATTCGTAGTAGCAGCAGCAGTAGTAGCAGCAGCAGTAGCAGTAGTAGTAGTAGCAGCAGCAGTAGTAGCAGTAGCATTAGTAGTAGTAGTAGCAGCAGCAATAGTAGCAGTAGCAGCAGTAGCAGTAGTAGCAGCAGTAGTAGCAGTAGTAGCAGTAGTAGTAGTACTAGTAGCAGCAGCAGCAGTAGTGGTAGTAGCAGCAGTAGTAGCAGTAGTAGTAGTACTAGTAGCAGCAGTAGTAGCAGTAGTAGTAGTACTAGTAGCAGCAGTAGCAGCAGCAGCAGTAGTAGCAGTAGTAGTAGTACTAGTAGCAGCAGCAGCAGTAGTAGCAGTAGCAGCAGCAGCAGTAGTGGTAGTAGCAGCAGTAGTAGCAGTAGTAGTAGTACTAGTAGCAGCAGCAGTAGTAGCAGCAGCAGCAGTAGTAGCAGCAGTAGCAGTAGTAGCAGCAGTAGCAGTAGTAGCAGCAGCAGCAGTAGTAGTAGTAGTAGCAGCAGTACTCACAGTGCATAGTCAGGTAGGATCTTCTTGGTGAAGAACTCCTCCACTCCTTCGTCCACCCTGCACATGCCCTCACTGACGTCCACCTTTGAATCAGGCTCCTGAAACAAGGACACAGATCAGCTTTGATCTCCTCCTGAGGGCAGCAGGTGTTGGAGTTCATGAAGCGAGTGACGACATCACAGAGAAGTAAGTCAATTCATTTAATGTTTCATCCCTTTTATTTTCAGATTATTCAGTCTGAATGAACTCTAAAGTGCAGATGTGGATCTATAAGCTGATGTGAGCTGAAGCTTCTGAGTGATAAAACATCAAAGGTTTCTGACTGAGCGTTGAGGTTCAGAGTCCTGGTGAGTTTTAGCACCGGATCATCTCACAAACACAACACAAACTCATTTTAATGATCCTTCCGAGCCACGATGGCGCAAATCTGGTGGCATGGAGCCAAAAACGGCTTTCCTCTTCCATCATGTCACCAGTAAAGGTTAAAAAGTCTTTTTTTATCCACACAATTAAACAGGAAGAGAGAGAAAAAGAACAAATTAGGGTGAAGAAGGAATAACTGAGTTTGTTGAATATATGAATGGAGGGATGAAGAGGGAGGGCATCCCAGGAGTGCAGGGGCCACCACTCCCAAATCGGTCTTGTTTTGTCACACACACGCATGCACGCACACAAACACACACGCACACAGTGAGAGAGAGAGAGAGAGAGAGAGAGAGAGAGAGCAAGACGCAAGCCTGGTTAGTAGTAGAGTGAAAAAGAAGATGGCTTCCATTACTGCAGCTTTATAGGGACTAATGGATGCTGGACAGGCAGGCAGACAGGCAGGCAGACAGGCAGACAGACAGACAGGCAGGCAGAGTGTGCGTGTTACTGTATAAATGTGTGTGTGTGTGTGGGGTTGTGCAGTGTTTAAATGTGTCTCACCTGCGGCCTGGAGGAGGGCAGCGGCGTCTGCGTGCGCCTGGGTCGGGGTCGGGAGGCGGTGAAATGCCGTAGAGCCTGTCCCTGCGTGGGTAACGGCTCCATGGGTGATGTGGAGCGGAGCAGGGGCCCGGGGCCGGAGCCACAGCCAAAGATGAGAGCCTGCTGTGTGCGGACGCCTCCGTGGTGAGCAGCCTCCTCCTCTACTGCTCGACTGGGAGGGGAGTAAAGGAGGGGAGCAGCAGGAGCAGCAGGAGGAGGAGGAGGAGGAGGAGTGGATGCTGCTCTCGCTTTTGATGTCGCCGCTGCAGCATCCACTACCAACACCTCCCCCCTCCTCCTCCGTCCCTGGGGGGAGAGGGGCGGGGAAATGGAGGGGGAGGGGCTAGAAGCCCTGACAGGCAAAGGCGTTGCTAATGACAACGAGGGCCGGCCCAGCTGTTGTTGTCCTCCCCCAGCATCGCCTCCCCTCCTGATCGGCTGGTCTGGGTTCACGGCTGGATGTGGGTTGAGGAGGGAAGTAACAGTTGCTTTTAAATGTTCTTGAATTGGATTCAAATTTCTAAAGATTACTGATAGGAATGTTTTGATTGAGTGTTGGGAACAGCGGGAACAGAACGTACTTACTGGTCACGGAAGGAGGGATTCTTGGCTTGCTCCTCCGAAATGTTGGACTGTACTGATAATGGACAGAAGAAAGGAAGGATAAACCACCTCTGTGTGTGTGTGTGCATGCGTGCATGTGAGAGCGCACGTGCGTATTACGTCATCAGTCGGGAAGTTGTCAACTGGTAGAAATTCTGGAAGGTTGTTCATCAAAGTTGGACCTGAATTTTCTTCCATAGTAAAACTCTGCCTCTGTCAGACAGACAGACAGACAGACAGACAGACAGACAGACAGACAGACAGACAGGCAGGCAGACAGGCAGGCAGACAGACATTAGTTTAGGAAATTAGTGTCCTGTCTGTATCCATCGGAGTCACTTATCACATGTGTCCACTAGGGGTCACTGTACTCATCTTGAACAGCGCTCCCCTCGCACAGCGATAAGAATTTAGCCCTAAAACGGTGTCTCGTGTACATTTAGCTGCTGGTACCTTTTGGTGGCACGTCTGGGCCACGTGCTGAAGCAGCAGCTCCGCCATGTTCTCGGCAACAGACATCTTCAGAGTCTGTTTCAGGTCACTGCATCGACACAGTTCGACTGAATAAATCACGAGGCGTCTGAAGAAGTAGGTCTCTCGCGGAGTGTGTGAGGGTTTACCCGAGCATGCTGCTGATCTTCTGACCTGCATCTTTCAGCAGAGTGTGTCTGATGAACTCGTGGGCCTGCCTGCAGCACTGCGACACACACTCTGTGAGATATTCACACACACTCGCCTGCTGAAGCAGCCGTGGACACGACTCCTCCGCGCACGTCTGTAGGTCGTCAGCCAGTTCCTGTCTCGGACACATGGGGTCACTTTTGGATGATCTGAGCTGTGGTGTCACTGGTTTATGTGTAACCTGTCTACCTGTATACTTCTGTTGAAGTCCTTGTTTAATTTAGTAGCTGTATCTGAGAGGGTGGAGATCACCACATCTCCATCAGGGCCCTGGCAGCCTGCCTCATACAGATGTGGAACCAGCTGTAGAAGCATAAAGAACCCAACACAGGTCACAGGCTGAACTGATCAACTACACACAACTTACCATGAGAATCAAGTTATACCATGGGTTAGGGTTAAGGTTAGGGTTAAGGTTAGGGTTAAGGTTAGGGTTAGGGGGTAGGGGGTTAGGGTTAGGGTTAGGGTTAGGGTTAGGGTTAGGGGGTTAGGGTTAGGGTTAGGGTTAGGGGTTAGGGTTAGGGTTAGGGTTAGGGGGTAGGGGGTAGGGTTAGGGTTAGGGTTAGGGTTAGGGGGTAGGGGGTTAGGGTTAAGGTTAGGGTTAGGGTTAGGAGGGTAGGGGGTTAGGGTTAGGGGGGTAGGGGGTTAGGGTTAAGGTTAGGGTTAGGGGGTAGGGGGTTAGGGTTAGGGTTAGGGGGTAGGGGGTTAGGGTTAAGGTTAGAGTTTAGGTTAGGGTTAGGAAGGTAGGGGGTTAGGGTTAGGGGGGTAGGGGGTTAGGGTTAAGGTTAAGGTTAGGGTTAGGGTTAGGGGGTAGGGGGTAGGGGGTTAGGGTTAGGGGGGTAGGGGGTTAGGGTTAAGGTTAGGGTTAGGGTTAGGGGGTAGGGGGTTAGGGTTAAGGTTAAGGTTAGGGTTAGGGTTAGGGGGTAGGGGGTAGGCGGTAGGGGGTTAGGGTTAGGGGGGTAGGGGGTTAGGGTTAGGGGGGTAGGGGGTTAGGGTTAAGGTTAGGGTTAGGGGGTAGGGGGTTAGGGTTAGGGGGGGTAGGGGGTTAGGGTTAAGGTTAGGGTTAGGGTTAGGGGGAAGGGGGTAGGGGGGTAGGGGGTTAGGGTTAGCTGTTGTTTGTTGGAAGAGGTGTTGTACTTTGGTACTCCAGCACTCATCATCGTTGAAGTTTAAATATTAATAACAGTTCCTCATGTTATTAATATCAAACAGAATCCGGTACCTTTATGGACTCCATGACATTATTCAGAGCCTCACGAGCTTCTATGACATCAGCTTCTTCAATGTCGCACTTGCTTAAATGTCTCAGTTTGTCCTCCAGCTGCTGATACGCGTGTCTTTGCAGCTGGAATGAACAATAATCATAAAATAAGACTGCTACTACACAGGCCTCAAGGTCACAACACATCAGAATGAGCAGACTATGGAGGTTTTTCACTGCACGTCATCAGTCGCCATGTTGGAGGCACTCAGCCAGGTAAGTAGATCCCGAACGTCTTCCTGGAAAATGTTAAATTATTACCTGTTTCCTGGACTAATTTTCTACTGTCAGGATAGTCACATAATTCATATTGTGCTACCACGTGTCGCATTAGTAACAGAACCTGTACCTGGACACACAAGTGGAATGGAACAGATAAATGTGAGCAGATCCAGCAGGTTTAAATATGATTCAAAGTTTAGTAGCAACGTCATGTGGGATGTATTCAGTCCCATTGTGGATGAATGGAAGCGCAGTGAAATGGACGGGATGTGCGTGTTTCTACGAGCTCATTAAGGTATGAGAAGGATTTGATAATCGATGCCTGAGTGGACCTGGAGCCAGCCCAGACGTTTAAGGACAGAGGTAATATGATTGTTCTGGACATGATACAGAGGTGGACGGACCCCAGATGGAAACAGGGAAGTTAGAGAGATGATGGTGGAAAGGGAGGAGTGTATGACAGCAGTGGGGACGCCCGAGAGTTTCAGGAACATTAAGGAAATATTGAAGCAACGTTTAAGGAAGTGCAGCTGATGAATGTCATCTTTTTCTCACCTTTTCTGGTTGTTGCAGCTGTTGAGGTTCTACCTGATCGATGTGACGCCGATTGTTCCTGTCTAAATACTGTTGAATCTGCACAGACACCAAATGACTCTCTTACAAACCGCTTCAAACACGAACGCCTCAGTAAAAAGCAGCGTCGCACAGACACACAATCACACCCTGTCCAGAGCCTCTTGGGTTTCCTTGGGGTCTTTGTGAAAACTCTTTGTGACATCATTCAGAGGCAGCAACACCCGCTGCAAAGTGAAATTCCTAATAATAAAAAAAAAGGAAAGAGCTCAAAGTTGATGTATTTCAATGAGATGGAACAATAACATCGCTGTTGATTGTGGAAATAAGACTAAATGGTTAATAAGATGAAGTAAGAGGATGAAGAGGCGTGTTTATAGGAGGAGGCAGATGAGTTATAGAACATGAGAAAGACTGTCTGAGGAGGAACCGTGGGCAGAGGAAGTGGACTGCAGATCAAAGGAACACTGGAATATTAAAAACCAGTTCCACCACAGCAGCACAGTCAGATATTGTTGCTGGTAGTTCCCAGATTAGGACCCTCGAGCAGAAAGCACGAAGATTAAAAAGTAGGAGGGTAAAATCAAGCCTGAAAGGACAGCTTGGTATCTTATCAAAAGGCCCCCCGTCTGGCCAGAAGTCTTTGTTTAGTCTTTGTTCCTTTGATCTTTCTTTCGATTTGAAAGAACAAAGAAACAAATATTTGATTTCCAGTAAAGGGAATTGTTCTTCTGTTCTTGATGAAGACAAGGATGACCTCAAGAGTCACAGCACAGCAAATTTGTTATAAGAATAAGTATTTTAGATAAGACAAGGAATGTGTCTTTGTCCCGCCTGTCCTGTCCAGCAGCATCTGAAGGCCTCTTGGTGTCAGACAGGACCAACCTGTCCTGCACCATGATGGACATCGAGAATTTAGTTGATCAATGAATCTTGAACCTGGGGAACCCATAAACTGATGCACCATTACAACAAAACAACACAATACAAAAAGAACTGAACCCAAACGACCCACACACATCTGTCCCCATGGACCCACACACATCTGTCCCAATGGACCCACACACATCTGTCCCCATGGACCCACACACATCTGTTGATCCCATAGTAGGAGGAGAGACAACGTCCGGAGGCACGGGAAGAGTCAGGTGGAAGAAGAGTTACTGTCAGTCCAAGGAGATAGTTCCTACAGTCCTACCTCTCCAGTGCATTAGCAAGGTCCTGGAACCCTTTGACTGTTACATTGTTCCTGTCCAAGCTCAAAGACCTTCAAGGAAACAAACACAATTTCACACATCTGCATGTGGTCAAACTCCAACTGGGATGTACAGAGTGTTTAAGTCTGTGTGAGCATGTGTGTATGTTGTTGTACATGCTACACAAGGCCTGACATTTGGTTGGTGTTATTGACCTTATGGGGACGTCTGAGGATTAAGACTTTAAGGTTGCCGTTAGGGCTGGGTTGAGGCAGAGGTCAGGGTCAGGGTCAGGGTCAGGGTCAGGGTCAGGGTCAGGGTCAGCGCTAGGAATGTGGTTGTGGTGGTTGAGATTGGAGTAAGGAGCTGGGGAAGGGTGCATGTGTACCTCAGTCTGGTGTTGCTCCTCAGAGCTCTGGCCAGTAATCGAGCTCCAGTATCTCCAGCATTGTTTCCAGTGATGTCCACGTGAGTCAAAACAGCTGGAGCTGCCAGAGCTTTGAGCAGGATGCTCACATCTGTCTTCAGTTTGGAGTCACGCAGCGACAACGATTGTAACGGCTTCACGTGTGTGTACGTGGGAATAGCAGGAGGAACGAAGACGTCAACAGGAAGTCAAGGTTGTGCAGATCTGATGTGGGCTGAAGAAATACTCACACATTCTTCATCCTGAATGAGCTGAGCTATCCGATGGAGAGCATCAGCCAGATTCCTGTTAGAGGGAAAGAGAACGACAGAGGAACACCAAAGTTTGGAATTATCTCTAAGATTGCTCCTCCCATGAGGTCGGTACAACTGTTCATGTATTCCTCCAACCAGGTGAAGGCGGCACAAATGTGTTCCTCATAAATGTGACCTCTGATAAGAGATGAACAGCTCGGGGCCCCAACCTTGATTTCAGAGCAAAGTTTCGTCCCAGTGACAGCTGACGAAGAGCCCGACATCGACCAATGGAGAGAATTAGAGTCACGACATCGTCCTCGAAACCTGCAGAGAGACAACAAAGAGAAATGAGAAAAACAGTCCAACCAGCCAGTGTGTGTGTGTGTGTGTGTGTGTGTGTGTGTGTGTGTGTACCATTGTCAGATATGTTCAGACTTCGAAGAGCTGTAGCTTCAGAAATGTGCTCCTGTATCACCTGGGCCCCTGGTGAACGTAGCTGCAGAGAGACACACGAATGTGAAGTGAAGAGGCTGAGAGCTGCTTTACTGCTTCTGCCAGAACCTTAAACAGTGATGGGGGGGGGGGGGCTGTGGCCGAGGCTGAAAGATCGGCACCATGCTGAGTCAAAGGAAAGATCTTGATCTTGATCAAAAGTTACTCCAAGATTCCGCAGACAGAAATTAGAGAGACTTCAGGTCATGAAGACAAACCTGGATCAACACACATTCCCTTCAGGAAACAGAGCTGGGGGGTTCAGAAATGGGCACATTCGTCTCAGGGGCAGTGATTGCTGGGGCAGGGGCTGGACTCCAGGGGAAGGGGGGAGGGGGGGGGCTGTCTGTTGACATGCCTCTGCAGTGCCTGTGGAATGGCAAACTGGAGTGGGGGGCCCCAGTCTTAAGAAAGGGGACCAGAGAGTGTGTTCCAAGTATAAACCTCCCTCAGCCTCCCTGGGAAGGTCTATGGAAAGGAGATTAGTCAAACATCGGATTCAGGAAGAGCAAATTGGTTTTGGCCCCTTGTTGAGGAGCTGTGGACTCATTTTTCTGCCATTGTTAGGGTGCTAGAAGGGACCTGGGAGTCAGCCCAACCAGGCTAAATGCCTCATCCATGCACTTCTGGAGGCACTCTGTGGAGGATCGACCCTTACTAAGAGCTAACTTGTCCCTGTATTGTAGCAGTGTGAGGTTGAGGGTTGGACTCCACCCATCCTGCCCAAGGGGAGGAAGGTCAAACGCCTCTGCTACCTAAAAGTTAGCATGGTTTAATTCACCTGCTATCATGTAAACTGTCTCTGGGTAGGTGCTCTGTTAAAGGCTGATGACATGTTCAGGTGGTTAAGGGCGTAGTTAGCGCTAGCATTTAGCAGGATATACACAGCAGTCACCATGGCAACTTTTTCAGGTCTGGGGAGCAGCGGGTATCAACGGCTGGAGGACTGGTGCACCTGTTGGTGTCCCGACCATTCTCCCCTCATATTCTTCTCATCGTCATCAGCATCATTTTCATCACCGTTATACAACGTCACATGACTGTGTGCATGTGTCTGTGAGAGGCTGTGGATGCTAACCTCACAGCTACTAAGGTCCAACTCCAGTCCAAAGAGGAACCTGTTGGTAGCCAGTCCCTGCAGCAATAACCTGGTAAAAATACAAAATACAGGTGAAACACCAACAGGGAGGACAAAGATACAGAGTCCACAGGAACATTTCAGTTCTCCTCCGGAGGTTCCATCCACTAATAGTAACTGTGACATAATGTTGTGATATTTGAAACGTTTCCTGTTTCGATATAAACAGGAAACGTTGAAGCTGGTTTAATCGAGCTGCTCTCAGCGGCGTGAACACACAAGAGCGCAGCGCCAGATCTATTAGAAGACACGTGTGCGCTTCCTGTCCTGCTCCACAACACAGCGCAGAGGCAGACGGTTGCCGATGGAAACCAACCTGAGTGCTACCGGGGGGAGCCTGGTTTCACACAGACACACGTATTTGAGCTGACGGCTGCGACTGAAGAACTCCTGAATGCTCCGGGTCCCCGCGCACGCCTTTCTACACAGACAAAACACAGCGACAACTCGTTAAAGTCACCGACTACGCGCTGACTAATAAACCCTCTAAGGCTACAATTTAAAGTCTGTATTTGATACATCGACTCTTTGTGACGGGGCGCTCTCTGACCTGCTGCTCACCTGTGGCTAAAGGGATTCCGAGACAGGTCCAGGTGCTTCAGTTTGTTACAACATCCAGCAGACAGAGACACAAACACCTGTGGAGGACATCCAGGACACGACAGCAGCCGTCCGTCAGACGGTAACAAGCCTTTACTTTAACTACGCTAACTGTCTGTGCACGTGACACAAAGGTGGCTGATTATTTTGTCCTTGGATAAAATATAAGATATATGTCCAACGCACCGTGTCCAGAGGACAGCTGGTGTCACTGAGGTCCAGAAAAGACACGGAGTTGTTAGTGGACAAGAACCTGAAAAGAAACTGACAGAAGCAGAAACACAGTATTTTAACAGCTGTGAATCTCATTAGCAGTAGCTGGAAAAGCTCCTCTCTGGCGCTATCCTGCGTCCTCCTGAGGACATGCAGCAGAAGAAAGGGACACTGAAGCTTACAGCGGTCCAGAAAAACCTGTCTACGCATTTGATCCTTCTAGGCTGGACGTCCTTCAACAAAAAAGCCCCCAGCTGATCCAAACAGCTGGACAGGAGTTAGCCAGAGAGGTCACATGACTCCGCTGCTGGCTTCTGTCAAATCCAAAAACGTCCTTAAAAGTCTTCTCCTGACCTAAGAGGTCCTCCATCTCTGTCCCTACGCTCAGATGAAGATGAAAACCTCCCTCTGGGAGGACGCCTATAGACCTCATCTCCGTTCTATCTGGGTTTTATTTATTTTTTGTGATTTTCTGATAAATTAGCCTAATTTTAAAACTAAGCACGCCCGTGTTTCAAAACAGCATTGCTGCTCTTGCTGTTGTAAAGAAAAAACCCCATAAAGAACCATAACATGGGCACGTGCAGGCATCTCAAACAGAAATGACATTAATGCATTAAACAGCACGTAGCTCAACATTACATGACCCAGTGAACCTTTGACCCCCTGCAGCCCCACCGGGACGAGCTGAATCGTGCATGGTTGTACCGTTGCCTCCTGGGTAGCCAGGCAGCCGGGGTTTCCTGACAGATCCAGGTGGGTCAGGGAGGTGGAGAAGAGCTTTGAAGACAACAACGTCTGACTGACGGCAGCAAGACCTGCAGAGAGATTTGGCTCAGATCCGTTTACGGCCCAACAGCTCAGGGCAGAACCTTCATCTTCCAAGAGCTAATAAACCTTATTCAGAACTTAAAGACAAATGCAGTGGAGCTGTCATGTCATGATGGTTTGAGTCTCATGTGTGTGTGTGTGTGTGTGTGTGTTTGTGTGTGTGTGTGTGTGTGTGTGTGTGTGTGTGTGTGTTACCTCTCCCTGTCATTGACACGCGGGACAGAGAAAGATGCTTCAGTCCTTCAGGCAAATTTACCAACTCCTGACTCAGAGCTATTATACCTAGAAACACACACACACACACACACACACACACACACATTAATAATTCTATTGATTATTGCTGTGTTCAGCTTCATCATCGTCATCGTAGAAGAAGGTAGCATGAAGGAAACTCACCTTTGTCTTCCATCACATTTCCTGACAGGTCGATGGACCGCAGGGTGGACGAGGGGTTCTCTTGTAGAGCGGCGGCCATCTTTATTGGGAAGTCCCTGCACATGGACGGTGGACCAGGGTGGAAAAAAACCTTCATGCAAACTCGGGATTAAGCATTTCTTTAGAAAGTGACACTCACGGTTTGAGTCCGCAAGACTCCAGGACGAATTCCTGCAGGCTGACCGACCTGGACAGCAGCAGAATCAGCTGTTCTTGGACATCAGCTGACTTACGAGGCCAAGAGGGAAAAATTCAATTTAAACGCATCAGAACTTCAGAAACAGGCTAAAAAATCTAAACCAAGGCTGAAAACCCAGAGCTAAACATACCAGTTTATATTCTTTGCTGTAGAGCTTCCTGAACCACTGGTTGAAGGAAAGAGCTGCAACAGCTAAGGCCAAATCTCTGCCAGAGACAAGCAACAACACCCAAAACCTGATTAGAGGCGGGAAAATGTGAGGAACCCTGGAAACAAGCAGCAGCGCGTGTGTGTGTGTGTGTGTGTGTGTGTGTGTGTGTGTGTGTGTGTGTGTGTGTGTGTTTGAGCAACAGCATCCAACCTGTCCTCCAGGTGTCGGAAGTCCAGCAGGTTGAAGCGTCGCTGCTCGTCCAGACTGTAAATGTTATCGACTTCCTGCCAAAACACGTCAGCGTTTTGTTGGTTAGCGTTTAGCGTCAGCGGTTCTGGACGTTTTTGGGCTAAAACCAAGAGCTCAACGCACCCACTGGACCTCTTCCCTCAGAAGCATCTCGTTGAAATCACACAGGGCTGCGTACATCTGCGAGTATCCTCCTGGAGAACACAGGACATGAGCGGAACCGTTTCTATAGACCCAGCTACGTCTCCGTGGTAACGTCCTGTACAGCTGATCCGGGATCAGAACCTACTGGAGCTCTGAGGTGCGACGCATAACCGGGAAAACGGTATTTTCTGTCTCTGCTGTTGCGTGTTTTGTACATTAGACCCTCTGATTAAAGGAGCCCAGCCTCCAAGCTGAAACAGATCCAGTGGATCCCTTTTAAAGGAGCCCAGCCTCCAGGCTGAAACAGATCCAGTGGATCCCTTTTAAAGGAGCCCAGCCTCCAAGCTGAAACAGATCCAGTGGATCCCTTTTAAAGGAGCCCAGCCTCCAGGCTGAAACAGATCCAGTGGATCCCTTTTAAAGGAGCCCAGCCTCCAGGCTGAAACAGATCCAGTGGATCCCTTTTAAAGGAGCCCAGCCTCCAGACTGAAACAGATCCAGTGGATCCTTTTTAAAGGAGCCCAGCCTCCAGGCTGAAACAGATCCAGTGGATCCTTTTTAAAGGAGCCCAGCCTCCAGACTGAAACAGATCCAGTGGATCCCTTTTAAAGGAGCCCAGCCTCCAGGCTGAAACAGATCCAGTGGATCCCTTTAACGGACGATCGACCCCTGATGGGGTTGTTTCGTTCGCCATCGTACCAGTGTTATAGTCTCCTAACGGTCCTCTAGCAGCTCCCAACTCAGCCTAAACACTCCCAGCAAAGGTTGATCCAGGGTTCCGAGAGCAACACCTGTTTCTGGGTGAGGCGGTGTGGTTGACCCTGTTGCTAGGTGACCAGGTCTCCTGGGATACAACGTCCTCCGGTGAGGACTAGACAGTGAAATCAACCGACATCGACCTTTTGATTTTAGCTGAACTGGACCGAAGAGCAGAGCTGCTGGAGGACAACAAAAGAGCTGCTCCAACTGTTATCTAGGTAACCGTGGTAACCAGTCAACCGTCGTCTTTGGAAGAGAGTTTAACTGCAGTTTGGTCAGTTACCACAGGAGGTGTGTTGGTTCCTGAGTTGCTCCTCGATGGCCCCGTCCTGTGAGAGGAGCCTCTGCTGCAGATCTAGTGAGCTCACCTTCAGCAGCTTTCTGGATATTTAAGAAGCACAGATGGTGTTTAAAAACCTCAAAACACAGTAAAACGGTTGATTGGTGTGAGCTGAGCTTCAGACCCACCCAGGACAACAATCGGGGAAGATCCTCCTCACAGAGGTGGTCATGTGGAGGACCACGGCCTCTAAATCCTCAACCTGCGTCACAGAAAAGGACAGAGTCTGTCTGTCCGTCTCCAACACCACCTGCAAGACAGTGGACCTCCGGTTCAGCTCAAGCCCAAGTAGACCCCAATACACCCAGAGGTGTGTGTGTGTGTGTGTGTGTGTGTGCGCGTGTGTGTGCGTGTGTGTGCGTGTGTGTGTGTGTGTGTGTGTGTGTGTACCTGAGTGATACTGGGAATGCCGATGGAGCAAATGTCCAAGTAACTGAAGGTCGTCTCCACCTACAAACACAGGTGAGGTCACGGTGAGGTCACGGTGAGGTCACGGTGAGGTCACTTCTGATCGATCGCCGTGTCAACGTTGACATTACAAACACAGCCAAGCTGAACATTAACGAACGTCGCTCATTTGCTAGATTTGTCGTTCTGATGCCCAGCGTGGTAACAGAACCCCGCGGAGCTCTTTTACGGACCATATCAAGCCGATCCCTAAAGATTCTACTTCTCTCCGGTTTTGAACTCCTAATGATGACATGATTGATCTTCTGAGTGCTTCGGTCTAAAGACAGACAGACGTTTGGATGTTTTAATGAGGATGGCGGCGGTTTGATGGATGAGCGGGCCGTTCACCTTCACGGGCAGGTTGCTGGTCACCAGGTATCCTCTCCAGAGACTCAAAACCTAAAACACAAGCAGGCGTGGCAGCGTTCTCGTCATCACAGGAGAGCAGAATTACTTTAGAATTACACCAATGACAGTGATGAAGGTGCACCAGTGCCCCCAGTCTCCCTCTCCCTGAGCACTGGGGTGAATCGCTCACCAGAAACCTGTGGCAGGTGTGAGCGGGGCTGCTGAGAAGCACCGGGGTCACCAGGCAGACTCTGTGGGGCTTCAGCAGTTCTGAGATGTGACCTGCTGACAGGAACACCCACAACATCACTGGCGAGGTCGCCCCCACGCTCCCCCCGCGAGCAACATCCCACGACCTCCTTGAGATCCTTCATCTCTGCCCTGCTTGGGTTTTTAAACCCACGTTTAAAAAATCAGCCTCCACGTTAACCGGTTAAACACGTGTTTGCGTGATGTCACGATCCAGAGCAGGTCCAGACATCCACAGTTAAACCGTGTCGTACCTCTGTGGACCGAGGACTACAGGAGACCCCCATGCTGGGCTAAACCAGACCAACTACAGGTGGTCCACTCTGCTACACTTGCTCGGTGCCTAATAAAGGGCTGTGAGGTGCACCACGATGTCTACGTCACTTTATAGCTCTTTAGTAGCAGATATCTTCTTTATGCCCCCAGCTCGGGGGCATTAAACTCCGAATATATGACGGAATATCGGTTGGGCTAAGTTGGACTTCCAGATCAACCAGTCAGCGCTACCGGAACCGGTTGATCTCCTCTTGATTCTGATGGCTCATATCGCTCTGTAGCATTTGGATCTTCTCATTATTGACCTGCTGCCTCCAGTGTAATAAAAGAAACGAGCCGATCTTACCCTTGATCTTCGAATTCATACTGACGACTGGAAATAAGACGGACGTGATCGATGTGGGTGTAATCCTGCGATCGAGCGGAGCAGCGAGGCGCCGGGATGCAGAAGCAGAAACCAAACCACACGCTCACATCCTGTTCTGTCACAATGGTAGGAAAGTTCTGCCTGTAGCTTCTACAGAGCAGCAAACCACAGCCAGGAAGTTCAACGTTTCAGAAAAACAATCAGCGATTTTAAAGCGTTCAAATATTCCGGCTGGTGGAGACCTAGAAAGGATCAAAGGCGTCCGGAGCAACATGACTCCGGGTTTTAAAACGACGTCTTACGCAATCTGAACAAGCTAACGTTCCTCCAACACAGAAACATCGCTGGTCCGGTTGCCATGGCGATGCAGACTTTAGGCATGAGGAAGGATGCAGAACCCGGGCACCCGGGCTCTCCTCGTGGTCCAGCAGAAATAAGACAGAAGAAAGTAATCAGAAGGAAAACGCAAGATTTATTTCATGTCAGGGAACCAGGGAGCAGAATATTATTGGATGTTTTAACGTGTGTGAAGGTTCCATTCATTCCACACAAAAGAGACGGTTGTGATGTTTCCCTCTTTTAATAGATCAAGTTCCCTCTTAAAAAGAAAACATTTACATTTCTGCTATTTCATACATATAATATATATATAAATTAAAGATTTCCTGTCATCTTCAGAAGTAGAGGCACGATTTAGGGACTCAGAGGTACAGGTGTGACACACAGACGGCGTGTGAGCAGCCATTTTGGAGCAGTTTCTCTTTCCTTTCATCCAGCAGAACGAAAGAGCGGCGGCACGTCGTGAGTTCAGGTGTGTTGAGATCAAAGCCTCTTTGATTTCTCATCTGTGGCAGACAGTCGTCATGACAACAAAGAGATTCTGATTTACTGTAAAAACTGCCAAAAAACCACCTGATTTCATGTAAAGTTGTCATCTGATACATCTTTTGTTAAGTGGAACACATTCAGAGTTGATGTTCTGCCGGCACCAACACTCCTTCAGCCTCATATTTGGCACCGATTTGTTCAAATCAACCTGCCTTTATAAAATCTGTTGTTAAAAAAATAATAACAATAACGTAAATTACAGGCTGATTGGTAACAGCAGACTTTAAGGCGTGTGATGTGGCTAAAAGCAGTTAATAAAGCAGTAATAACAGGTACTCTGGCCTCTACGCCACCGTCCTTATGCCGACGGTGGCGTAAAAAGGTAAAAAAGTTTGATCGTTTAGCTGATTTCTGCAGCATGATTTCAAATCATTTCTAAGCTTTGTGCAGGAATATCTTGGACAATCATCCTGACCCGTTGAGGTTGGTGCAAACACGCTCAGACGGGGGAACACAGAACCAGCGGACCCGACCACAGCAACACTCGCTAGCTCAAGGACACTTGGACGAGAGGGTGGCGTCGGGTTCAGGTCAGGGGAGCGTACAGACCTCTCAGGTGGTCACACAACAACAGCAACAATGATAAGTGTTGTACACATTGGTAGCTTGGAGACGGTAGTAGGAGGTTGGTTTGTGTCCCGCATGCTGTGTGGAGACGTGATCGTCATGGCGACGGGACGACGGGACGTGCCCGGCGCTAGAACGCAGTGCTCGCCATACTTGCTGCCGCGAAGAACCTGGGAATCGTGTCTTGAGACGTCTCCACGTGTCTGTAGGCCATCTTCCCTTCTTCACCTGCGCCACAGCACGAACACGTGTGATCAAAGGGGTCTAACTGACACACGTGAGAGGACAGAAAAGGGAATTTAGAATAACGAGCTCACCCAGCACCAGCAGGGCCTGTTTAGCAGCCTCGCGGACGTCCTCCTTGTCGGTCCGGCAGACGTAAACCAACTGGTCGATACTCTCTTTGGCCTGGATGATGGCGAAGGAAACGCACGTGTAAATACGCTGCGAACCGACTGACCGCAGGCGTGCTGACGGGACTGTCAAACGTACCCTGAGACAGGCTAGCGCCTTGCACGCGCACGCTCTGGTGTCCACGCTGTCGTGCTCCAACAGCTCCAAACAGCTGACCAAAGCCTGGAGCCAAGGATTCGCACAATTTAGTGAGGGTGGAGCCGATCACATGATGCTCAACACGTGACCACGTCTGACTGGTCAAGTAACACAAGGACCTCCTTCCCTGCTCACAGTGCTCACATCAGTCACAGATTAGGAGGTTCTGGTCCCTTTCAGCAGCTGTTCACCTGTTCTCTCTGGCGTGGCTGCGCAGACAGTCCTCTCAGCACGGAGCTGGCGGAGGCCGAGACCTTTCCTCTTGGATCCTTCAGCAACTTCACCACGGCGCCAAGTCCCTCCTTCCTCAGACTGCACTCGGCGGGATGTTTCAGAGTCTGGACAATCACATCCTGGTCCGAGGAAGCCAGACTGTGGACCAGCTGCACTGTTGGAGGGACGTCATTGCTCTCACCGGACGTGCGTAGCCTTGTGTGTGTGTGTGTGTGTGTGTGTGCGTGTGTGTGTGTGTGTTTGGGGTACCTTCTTTTGCCAGCTCACTCATGTGTGTGTCCAGGTCACTGACGTTGTTGGCGTCCAGGTAAGTCCACACCTGGAAGAGCGTCACCGGCGGGCCGTCCCGGTTGATCCCACGTCGAGGTAACCTCCGGTCCAATATTCGCTCGACCAGACACAAGCAGACTTCGATAGGACACAAGAACCCATTAAGAGGATGGACACGTGCACGTTAGCGGTACTGCGCACGCACGCTCCACGGTACCTGCGTCAGTGATGGTGGCGTCCCCCTGGGACAGAACGGCTGCATAGACCTCAGACAGTGTGTCCAGAAACTTCTCAGCACAGGTGCTGTACACACTAGCCCCTCCCACACAGCGTTGCCATAGCGAGACGGCGCCCTCACATCGGTCCAGCTGAGGTATCACTGCGGGATTCACACAGAAGCTCTACTGCAGCAGATCAAATCTAAACAAGTTTGACATTTTTCGCCAACATTTTCCGGATTCTGCTAAAACCTTGTTGATCTTGCAGATCAAAGCAGCATCACTGAGCCGGATGAAAGCCTGAAATGTGGCCACACCCACAGCGCTCACCTTCGTTTGGCCGTCGAGGACTCGTGGGTCTGTCCTCGATAAGGTGTCCGATGACTTGGAGAACTCGAACCTCTCTCAGGAGTCGGTCCAAAGCAAACATCTCTCCACAGCGCAGAGGACCGAACGTACCCAGACGCTACACAAAGGATCACGTTACACGAAGAAACGTAGCGCTTCGGCTCACTAACGAATTATTTCTAATTTCATTAGTTGACCTGTTGCAGGTTTGTAAATGGCAGCGTTTGGTATCAGAGTCCTACTTGATACAGCGATAAATGAAGAGCCTGATTCCTACCAGCAGCTGAATCCCGCAGTTCTTCAGGTGGACCACCAGGGTGCGGTCTAGAGCGGGGCAGCCGGTGGTGAGGGGGCAGCTGGGACTGTCCCAGCCTTTCTCCTGCTGACTCCTAGGATACAAACACACATCTACAGTTTGAATTTTGCTTCAAATCATCAGCTCAACATACTCCGCTGCTCCTTTTTGAAGGTTTTAAACTGAATGGTCGGTCCCTGGTCTGCCCCTCTTCAGATTAGCCCCCCCCGCACCAGGTAGTTATAGTTCGGCTGCTAAAATTTGGACCAGTGGCCGCAGGAACTGGGAGGACTGGTTAAGGAATGACGTAGACACCAGAGTGGCACCGGACAACCTGAGTGGTTGAGTTTCAATTCACCGGACAATTGATTGAGCTTGAAATGACAAACAGTAAGAATGATGTCATGGAACATTAATTTATGGTTCCAAGGACCCACAAATCAGCACAGACACCCTCAGAGTTCTGCTGTTGTCGGCTCCAGACCCGACGGCCACGGCCCAAACCTGCACTCAACACTGTTGCCATGGAGATGGTGACTAGCTGGATGGGCTGGTCAATGAGAACTGGTCAGCTGGTGTGTTTAAGCTGTGATCAGCTCTTAAACCCAGCGGAAACATCTGCAGGTGGTCCAGCAGCACCTCCTATGACCACAGCGTGACACCAGCTAATGTCCCCTGGGAACCGTGGCAACCAGATAAGGGATGCTGGAGAGGATGAGATCACCATTCTAAACCTCGCTAAGCTAGAAACAAGAGCTGGCTAACGTGCTGGTGTCAGTGTTGCATGTCTGTCAGCACTGGCCTGTTGCTATGGTGTTTGTGGTGGTTCTCCTCCTCTTCCTCCTCCCAGTCAGACGCGTTGAGGAAGTCGAAGCTGCCCAGGGCAGTTTCCACGGTCAGGCTGACCATGCTGGTGGCGCGACCGTGTTCTCCCCCCTTTAGGAGTCCAGACACAACAGAATTGGTTCTAACAGCAGTCCAAGACAGCGAGATCGGCTTCTGCTTCTCACACGTGCACAGAAGTGGCTCCAAGAGAGTCATGTGACCGCTTTGAACTGGGTCACCTGTGGGAGTCTCACCTTGAGGGTCACCTGCAGCAGCTTCAGCTCGTCCTCCAGCAGCTGGAGCTCAGGAAACTGCCCCCGGTAGTCATCCAGCGAGGAAACCACAGCTCCCAGAGCCTCTTCCAGTCCACTGTCCACCGCGCCGTCACGCTCGTCCGCTCCCACCTGCTCCTCCTCCACCGCCACACATCTGGCCACATAAGTCACATCAGCCACCTCTTGCGTCGCGGCAGGGGCGGCGAGGAGGTCAGAGGGGGGCGTGGCCTGTTTCTGTTCATCCTGCTGCCCCTTGGTCCCACCCTCAGCTGGCCGAGTCGGGGTTTCCTGTGAGAAGCTCAGTCTCCGTGGGAGCGGGTCGGGGTCTGAGGACGGCTCAGGAGTTCTGGAGGAGATCTCCATTTCAATGTCGCCGACGGACATCCCAGAAGACAAAGACATCTCTTCCTGTGACCCAGGAGCCGCTTTGGTCATCAACAAAGCTCCGTCAATGCTGCCTTCGCTGATGTGGCTCAGAGAGCGGCTGTAGTTCTGTGAACGGTGGCTGTCGGGCTCTGCCGGAGCCGCCGGTGCTGAGGCCGGCCCTTTCCTCCAGCTCTTCTCCTCCTCCCTGTGGATCCGTTTCCACGGGAATTAGACTGATCAGTGATGGAGACGTCACACCTGTGGCCGGCTGTAGCCAGCCGACCGTGAGGTTAGAATGAGGGTACCTGGCACCGTCTGTGGGCTGGGTCCTGGGACCATCTCCAGGGACACTGGCGCTGTGGAGAGACGTGGGCGTTGATGAGGAGGATTCTGTCGTGCAGGCTGAGATGTCCAGCTGTGAAGAAGAACCCCCGGAAACTACGGGCTGGACCTCCGGTGTCACTATGACATTCTAGGGGAGACAGGAAGTGAACCTGAGCAACATCCTGAACCATTCTGGCTTCAGGAGTCCTGTCCAGCTCCACAGCTGGAACTACTAAAGTATCTGCAGCTCCTTCAACAACAACTTTAAGAGTTAATCAGACACGTTTTCACGGCTTTCCTGGATCATCTGACGGACGTGACGTCATGATTAGAACATTCCGAACCGATGGATTTCACCTTATGGTTTATGGATTTGCAAAGACCTCCGGCTGAGAGCTGGGGACTGGAGGAGTCATCAGAGGATTCCGATGAATTCGACCACGCTGTTCCGTTCTCCAACACCTCGTGATGCCGGAGAAGGTTCTGTAAATGACCCAGTGACAGTGACGTTAGACCCGTCCTTGCTTCTGGACAGGAGCAGAAGAACAGAGGCTGAAACGCAGCAAATAAGCTTCCTTATTCCAAATCCAAATATTGGACCCACCACGTCTGAGGCTCCCCCTAACACCAGGAAAAGAGGTCCATTTAAATGGAACCGCCTACGGTCACATGACGTCTCAAAGCTACAGCACACGACTGACATGGAGCCCGTGGAGCCGCTGTACAACCAACCACCCTACGATCAGCACCGATCAACGAGGCGGTGAAATAAAAGGAGGAAATGCTTTAGGAGCTAATCGGTAAGCACGGACGCGTGGCTCCAGGAGTCCCAGCACAGACCTACAGCACCAGCACACCTGCGGACACCTGCGGACACCTGCGGACACATGCTAACGGCATCCGCAGGACTTACAGCAGTCAGATGTCTGGCTGGAGAGTCGTCGCTGCAGGAGCAGCTCTGGCTAATCGTGTCTCTGAAGACGTCCAGCAGCGGCCAGTGCTGCCGCCGGGTCAGGCTCCGAGGAAGAGACTGCGCGCCAACACGGCAGCATGTGGAACGAAAGGTACAGTTACGCACGCGTCCTCGTTTCCTGCTTTGATAAACAGGCACTCTGGAACAAAGCGGAGTTCCTGCTCAGCTAACCGTCCGGCTTTCCTTCCGCCTGTCCACTCAGCATTTTCCTGTCACTTTGTCCAGCGGTCAGTAAAATGGAGATGGGAAAACTGTTATTGACCTCCAGACCAGAAGGGGGCACCAGCTTCATATTTGTCATCCTTATTTATTACACGTAGAAATGTTAAAGTCCTGTTTAAAGGCCTCCTTTTATCATTACAGGCTAAAATTAGCACAGCCATCCCTCACACCCGGTCACGGTGCATCATTCCATGTAGCACCGCACCGAAATTTAGCGTCCTGTTTTTACAGTGTTTTTAACATTCCTCCGATTTTGACTGATTGAAGAGGTTGAGCAGAACGTACGTAGAAGGCCTGTTCTCGTAAAGACGGCGTGTCAGGTGGGCTCTGGTTGAAGATGGTTGAGAATCTCTTGCTGACAGTCGGAGCTCTGCTGACTGAACTCGCCGTGGAAACCTGCTCGTCTTTATCAAACGGGCTAAAAATGAAGGAAGAAGTGGAAGTGTTAAACTGTCATGAGCTCAGAGTAATTACTGGTTAACACGTTTAGAACCGATACTTACTTCCATGTTACCTCGAGGCTCAGCTTAATAGTCCCAAGGTCATTAATGTCAACAGCAACCATCTGGGGCAGCGCAGCAAACAGGTCTTTAGTCTCACAGGAGACACTTCCCACGACCACATGGCTGGCTAAGCTCTTGAGCTCCGTCACCTAGGAGACCACAGAAGCATATGGAGGGTTTCAGTCATTTCCATGGAACCGGCGAGAGGGAGAGGTCAGCGATGGACGTCCTGTCACCGGTTCCTGCCTCTGTTGCCTGTTTGGCTGTCAGGATCTGGGTTTCTGTGAAGACTCTCAAGACTGATGCTGTTTGTCGTGTGTCTCCGTCGTTCTTATCCAGTCAAACGAGGGGTTCCCACCTGCGTTTCTCCCTGCCAGCACCTCTTTCTGACCTCCCAAGTGTTGCTTCAGAACCCTCCAGTCCCCTACAGACGGAGCTAGCGCCGTCCATTTCTATCACCTTTGCTAATGATGCCTGGAAACCATAGATTTCCCCCAGTGGACACTGGTGGTACTGCAGTATAGACAGAACACCTCCAGCTACCAGTGTGGTCAGTTCCCACTCTTTGGAATTTAATGCTACGTACTTATCAGCATATAACCCTCGTGGCTGGTAGCAGTTAGCATGTTAGCATGTTAATATTAGTTTTGTCCATAGACGTTAATGCTCTGGGATCTACGGTGATCTTGTGTCCTGCTGGGTTTGGAACTGATGAAAAATAGGAAAAGACTCCATGAGAGAATAGAACCTGACCTTGATGGAGAGGAACTCGCTGACCAGAGGCAGGAAGACCATTTCTTCACTGTCCCACACCTGCTTGGCATTAATCTCAATCCTTCCCCGGAGTTTCCACCGCTGCCGGCCGTACTTCATAAAAATCTTGAGAGAACAGGTTTGGGATGAGATCTATGAGAACACACACCCGGACTGCCTGTACATTCTGATGTAACTCTCCATGAAGCTGTGTTGATTTGGACATGGGAACAAATTTAGCTCCGAGGCTCAGCGTGCTCCTGACTCCCACCGACCGGCTACTGTCGTGGTTACTAAGTTAGCTTTAGCATTTAGCTTCATCTCTAAACAACCACATGGACGTAAAACATCGACAGGATTCCACAGCACACGTTGAAAAAGAGGCCGGATCCAGACCCTGGCTGGTGTCACGGTCATGCCCCCCCCCCCCCCCCAAGAACATGATTAGGACACACTAATAGAACAATCTGAGATTAATGTCAGGATTTAGCAACATCACTGACCTCATACTGGTCACCAGCACATAATCGAGCAAATCCAGCCAGACCTGAGAAAGACAGAAAAGGTTGAGCAACTTCTCCATGTGACCTCGCTGAAATAATGTCACCGGTGTTACTGACACTGGTCAGTTATGCTAACGTTTAAACGTCATGTCACGCTCGCCAACATGGCGGTGGCCTTTGTTACCTTTCATCCGAATGTGGAACTCCCCGAGGTGGCTCTCCAAGTCGTTCTCCAACACACACATGTTCTAAACGCAACATTCAGTCGATGAGGAGTCAGAAGAAGAGCGAGACGCTAGCGTACTGTACTCCTCGCCCCTCTCCCGGCCCCCCTTACCTCCGTGTACACTCCTTATATCCTCTGTTAGCTTCTGCAAGCTCTCCTTCGCCTCCTTACTCCCCGGGGAGCTGGTGACGCCTTCACCATCTTGTTGGCTCCATCTCTGAGTCTCCTTTGCAGGCAATAGGGTTTCATACAGCTCCTCAACCTGGGTGAAGAGCAGAAGGGCTACACAGGTGTTCTACACAGGTGTTCTACAACAGGTGCTCTACACAGGTGGTCTACAACAGGGTTCTACACAGGTGCTCTACACAGGTGCTCTACACAGGTGCTCTACACAGGTGTTCTACACAGGTGCTCTACACAGGTGTTCTACACAGGTGCTCTACACCAGGTGTTCTACACAGGTGTTCTACACAGGTGCTCTACACAGGTGTCTCACAGGTCTACACAGGTGCTCTACACAGGTGTTCTACACAGGTGCTCTACACAGGTGCTCTACACAGGTGCTCTACACAGGTGCTCCACACAGGTGCTCTACACACTGGTGAAACCAGAATACGCGCTGGCCGGGTCATCTAGAGTAACCTGGTTATTCTAAGCCGTCGTCATGAAAGAGGCAAACCTGCGTTCACCTTCACCTTCAGGCTCATTAGGGGTCAGTTGTCCCACCCAGGGGGTTTAATTGCATAATTAATGAGAACTCCCCTAATGTTTACATTTAATAGGACATATTTACAGAGAGTAAACAATCAATTTTATCACTGAGCTCATGATGCCCTGATCCTGAGCCCAGGAGGAGATCCACCTGGACCCCCCTGATCCTGAGCTCAGGAGGAGATCCACCTGGACCCCCCTGATCCTGAGCTGAGGAGGAGATCCACCTGGACCCCCCTGATCCTGAGCTGAGGAGGAGATCCACCTGGACCCCCCTGATCCTGAGCTGAGGAGGAGATCCACCTGGACCCCTGAAAACAACAGATACACAAGAGGCGCGACGGTGCTGCTACCTTACTGAGGTGGAACTCCAGCCTCCGGATGAACCGCTCAGTCACCTTCACTTGCTGTCAGAGGAAAAGACAAATCAATCCATCATCCATCATCATCCATCATCATCCATCCATCATCCATCCATCCATCCATCATCAATCCATCATCATCCATCCATCATCAATTCATCCATCATCCATCCATCCATCCATCCATCCATCCATCCATCATCCATCCATCATCCATCCATCCATCATTCTTCAGCAGTTACTTACTCACCTTGTCTAATTCATAGAGAAAACCCTGAGGAGACAAAAACATCCCATCATCATCATCATCATCACCATCATCATCTTCTTCATCATCATCATCATCATCGTCATCAGTATCTCAGTCATGTGGTCCTGGACCTCCTGCTCTGCCACAGGTAATCAGCTCTTACCAGTCTGGAGTTCCTCTTTGACTCCTTCATTTGTCTGCTCAGGTTGTCCAAGTCCATCTGATGAACCTGCAAGTAAGACCTGTTGGGGACAGGTGTTGCTCATTAGGACCCTGGTGCAGGTGAGTTTGGAGGATGAAGCTCAAAATGAGTACTGACTGGAGGCCCTTCTTCAGTGACTGGTAGACCTCATCCAGGCGCTCTGGTTGAGGGACTTTGGGTGGGGGGTTGGGCTTCACGGACATGGTGAACATCCTGCTGGCTCTACTCGGCTTCCTGTTGAGCCCTGGAGAACTGAACACCGCAAGGCTCCTGCAACACCATCATCATCTTCATCGTTACCACCAACATGACTGGTATGATGTATGATTCAGTGGTTTACTGACTGGGTCCAACATCAGTGGTCAATGAGGAAAAGGAAAGGTCAGATTCTGGATCCGGCTCTTCACGGTGGACGTCTTTTCATTTGGACTTCTGAGAAACTAACTGTGTTTGGGGTCATTTCAGACCAACCTCAACATTTTTGGCTCCATATTTACTTTTAACTGCACAGCTGTTTGATTTCTGTGTCTCTGAGAAGGTTCTGAGAAGGTTCTGAGAAGGTTCTGAGAAGGTTCTGAGGAGGTTCTGAGAAGGTTCGGGCTGGTTTTGGAGCTCCAGCAGTGAACAAGACTGCACTAAAGACGTTTGGTCATTAGCAGATGAAGGTGGAGCTGTTGACCTTAGAGGCCAGTCTGGGACCCTGTTGGGAACTAAAACAGAACTTGACTGTCTGGAGTCCTGGACTGGCCCGTATCTTTTCATTCAGACAGAACTTTAACGCTGCGAGCTTCTGTTCTGATCGTGGAGGTTTTTTCTTATCCGTTGCTATGCCGACGACCCACTGGTCTACCCATCAGCCCTCGTCCACTCATCCTAAACTCTGCAGCTCTTTCTCAAGCGTGTCAAAAGAAGACCATCCAGTCTCCGGACTAGCCCCTGTCCCAGTCTGACCTGGGGACCCCCCCCCCCCCACACACACACACACACCCACACACACACACACACCTGTAAGGCAGCTTGTCGTTACTGTTGACTCCAGTAAAGCTCTGGCTCCTCGTGATGGACCTGGACGTGGGCCGTCTGATGGGTCGCACCGACAGAGACATGGTGGACAGCGCTCGGGATGGACCTCCTGTGAAAGACAGACGACGTCGGCAAGACTGCGGACGACACGCGTGGAGCGGCGACACGTGCGTTGTTTCCGCTGTTTCTATGGCAACTAGGAACATGGATTCTCTAAAGAAAACATCAAAGGGGCCGAAGAAATGTCCCGTGGCCGTCCGCCAGCCACAGACAGTTTGAACCTCTGGAGCCACCTGACCATCTGAAATGCTGCCGCGGCTCTTTCCCTGTGGCTGTTTCCTGTTTTTCACACAGCTGCCCCCCCCCAGGAAATGTCACAATTCTAGCAGAAGCCAGAGCAGCTCTCCTGACAGGATGTCCTGGTCAGGAAAGGTCACTTCTGCTCCGTTGTCGTAGCCACAAGCTACAAAATACAGACAACTAAAAGTGAAAGTAGCAAATCCTCGAACAATATTCGCCTTTAAAAACCAGAGGATCTAAAGTTGAAGCCAAAACGATGACAAATGAGTCTGGGACCACGTTTAAAAGAACACAATGCTTTTTAAGAGTAAATCCATCCCAGCACAATGTGCGCAGGAACACTCGCACACCTGTTAGAATCAAAACTAGCACCAGTGCTAGCAGCAATAGTGATATAATGTTAACAGAACTGGTCATTTTAGTGCAATCATGGTAATTCCAGTAACTACGACATTAGCATTTACACTAATGTTTACAGTAATATTAATGAGAACGTTTGCAGCTGTGTTTCACCCATGTTAAGGGAAATGCTAACAATAATGCTAACTTACTGTTTACAAGTTTAAAATGTCTATTGATTATCCTATTTTTATATCAAAAAGAAACTGAAACCTTCTGCTTTCTCTCTCACTCACTCACACACACACACACACACACACACACACACACACACACACACACGTGCAGCGTCAACACTCACCCTCTCCTGTAGAAGCTTCAGCAGCTGATCAATCAATACTCCATGAATTCATAGATCAGATTCACAAGCAGGACTGAAGTCCAGTCCGGTTCGCTCTAGTCCAGCAACAGAAACTCTCTCTCTCTCTCTCTCTCTCACACACACACACACACACACACACAGGTATGTAGACCACTGTGTAAGCATGTGTGTGACACCACAGCTATTGTCTGATGGTCCCAGGCCTCTTCATACCAGACTGTTCTGGAAAATCCCTCTCTCCCTTTCTAACACACACACACACACACACACACACACACTAGTACTTCCATCATTGAGGGCTCTCATGACGCCATCTCCAGCCTCTACCTCCAACCTTAGAACAGAGTTCTAACCCACCAACAGGCCTCTAGTCCAGAACACGTCCTCACTTTGCTAGTAAAACATGGACCAGAAGACACTCGGTTCTCTGAGTTATGGTGAAATATACAAAGTTTTCTGATCATCTCTGGACTCAAAGTTCACACGTTGAACCACAGGAGCGAATTCATCCCAGATAACTCTGAGGTTTGACTGTGAGACGCGTGGAAACGTCGTATTTGTGATAAACTCACAATCCATGTCGAGATGTCCATCATCTGTCCCGCTGGAGACGCCAGAGGTCACCACGACCTTCACTGAACGTTCCGCTCCAGCGTCTCAGATACAAACACGCCTCTCATGTACGCTCAGAAAAGAATCAGTGACAGAACCCGTCAGCGAGCCCGTTACACGGGGTCAAAGGTCGTTGGCGTTCAGTCATCCCATGTTAATGTTTTCCTCCCAAGACAGGAACGTCCAGGACGGGGCCCCGGCTCGGGGGAAAGGGGGTTTGGGATTAACGCCCGCCTGTCATCTAAAAATGGATCAGACTTCCTCTAAACGCACGTGCCCAAACTGAGTCATCCCACGCTAACGAAACGCTCACATCCAGTTTTCTCCACGTCCACCTCAGTATCGGAAAGCCCAGATTCTCCTTGGATGTGTAGAGCTGACCTGGCGGTCAGGTGACCACGCTCGCAAACACACGGTTAATGATTAGAGAGCGGCGGCGGCGGCGGCGGCGGTGGCGGCGGCGCCTACCTCCGTATCCGCTGTACATTCTCGCTGCTGCTCAGACTCCTCAGAGTCCTCCAACTCTTCTTCTTCACTTCTACCACACTTGTTCTGGTGCCCCACTTCTGCCGGTCCTCAGGAGCCGCTTCATGGTGTCCCGTTGTCCAGGCGACGGTTAATCCTTCACCTCGCCGCTGCCTCGACCGCAGTGGCAGAAGAGAAGCAGATGAGGATCAGGAAAAGGGAGGATCAGGAAAAAGGATAAGGCAGTCCTCCCTCCTCTTCCTCCCTGCTGACATCACCCACTTCCTGCCTCTCCTTCTTCCCCAGGAATATATTGTTTGTATATTGTTTCAGAACCCAGATTTTTCCAAACGGTTCCCCTGAAGACACAAGCTTGTACGTGTGTCACACACAGGAAAAGGAGGAGAAGCCGCTCCCACCATTTCCTGCCCTCGGGGGTGGATTTCAGGGTGACACAGACGTCCCGGTGATATTGTTTCTCCAGCGTTGAGCTCGCAGGTGTATCACAGGTGGCGCAACTGCGGTTGCTGCTTGGTCTTGGCCCACGTGCCGGCGCAGACGGGTTCTGTGAGACCATGTGACCGAGGGGACAGGAGCAGAGTCACAGACCTGCATCCGTCCCGTTCCAGCCGTCCAGCCCAACGCTTCACATGTTCCGGACCCCTGTGTATCAGCTGGGCCACAGGTGACCTGCACAGCGCCGCGTCCATGACCCAGTCACATCTGCGTGAGAACGTGGAGCCAGTGTTTGGTTAATCAGATAACAGCTTGTGTGTGTGTGTGTGTGTGTGTGTGTGTTCTTGCTACATATTCAGGGCCAAAATACTCATTCCACAAGCAAAGTGAGGACATTGTTGGGCAGTGAGGACACTTTGGCTGTTAAAAGACAGTTTAAGGTTCAAGACGTGGATTTAAGCTTAGAGTTGGCTCAAGTTGGGATTTTTACAGTTAGTTTTAGGAGCTGTGGCGTGCACTGTGCTTCTGAAAGTCCCCACAAAGATAGAAACACAAGTGTGTGTTGGGCGCTGCTGTTGGGTGCACTGCTCACAGTCTCCACTGGGGGCGGTATAGACCCAGTGGCATCAGCAACATGGGTGGAAGCTTCTCAAAGTCCAGTTAGCAAGAATTACAGAACAGAATGTTGTTGTTGTTTCCCCCATTAGCTTAGCAACACAGGCTAAACTATAAGTGAATCCTGAAGAACAGAAACAGAAAGAGAGGAGCCCTGAAGGAACCAAAGGAACGACTGTCAGGAGGAGAAAAACCCAGATAGGCCTGTTCGGATTAGTGTCAGCCAACACACACACACACACACACACACACACACACACACACAGACACACACACACTCTCTATGGTTCTACTGTCTCTGTCTCACACACACACACACAGACACACACACACTCTCTATGGTTCTACTGTCTCTGTCTCACACACACACACACATGCACGTGCACTAACACACTCTCAGATGTAAACCAGGGAGAGCAGGACTTAGTGAGCGTGCACGAGTATGAAGTTGGGACTTCCTGGTTAATCTCCAGCTGGCCAGTAAGAAGCTTAACTGTCACTAATTGCTAATTTGTAGCCAGTCAGATAATCCAGATCCAAGCATATGAGAACTGATACTGTATCGATGCTAATGCTAATGCTAATGCTAATGGGATAAGTTGGGCGTTTTTTGTGGACGATGTCATGAGGTAACGCTTCATTTTCCTTGGTTTGTTATTGCTCACATTCACGTGATGCGCGCGGCGGCGCCCCCTGCTGGCCGCAGCGTGATTAACCTGTCTGCTTTCATTGACCCGCCACTCGTCCAGTTAAGCTCCTCCCAGCTGGAGACGCCGTCGCCGACGGCAACCAGAGGTCTGTGTGGCGCTACGGCTCGCGGGTCGCCGTGCACCACAGCAACGCCACGTAAACGTCCTGAAACGTCTCTGGACACGTCGGGGAAAATGTCCAAATATCTGTCCTGGAATTGGACAATGTGTCCCAACAATGTGTGACACATGAGGCCCCCCCATCACAGCTGGCCACATGTGCGTGAACACAGGCCAAACCACCCCGGAAGACTCTCTGATCACCACATACGTGCACGCGCACGTGCGCCTGCTTCACTCGTATGACAGAGTCACCTGTGTCACATGGTTTGTTACATGGATTTGTTCTGACACGCTTAGATTCAATAATCCTCTTACAGCCTCTTCACACATGCAGCCATCTGCATATGGGGGCACTTCAAGGGTGGGGGGCACTTTAAGGATGGGGGGGCACTATAAGCATGGGGGCACTTCAAGGATGGGGGGCACTTCAAGGATGGGGGGCACTATAAGCATGGGGGCACTATACGCATGGGGGCACTTCAAGGATGGGGGGCACTATAAGCATGGGGGCACTTCAGGGATGGGGGACACTTCAAGGATGGGGGGGCACTTTAAGGATGGGGGCACTTCAAGGATGGGGGGGCACTTTAAGGGTGGGGGCACTTTAAGGGTGGGGGGGCACTATAAGCATGGGGGCACTTTAAGGATGGGGGGAGCAGCTAATAAGAGAAGTGAGCATCTTTAAACTGATCTAACAAATATTTACTGAAACTGGAAAGACACAAAACCAGCATGACACGTTTACAGTGCCCCCCCCCCCCCCCCACACACACACACACACACACACACGCACAGTCCTTTGAAGTTAAGGGCTTCCTGTCTTAGAGTCAACTTCCTTGCGTAAAATAGCCAAATGATAATTTACTCTGTGTGTGTGTGTGTGTGTGTGTGTGTGTGTGTGTGTGTGTGTGTGTGTGTGTGTGTGTGTGTGTTGTGCCACCAAGCTTTACGCAGCCCTTGCAGGAGGTGGGAGTCCCAGAGAACAGTTCCCTGTGTGTCCTGGATCAGTTTCAGGTTCCTCAGCGTTCTGGTCATTAGCTGAGTTTCAGGCCGACGCCCCTGAAGGCAACAATAGACGAGTGTGTTCGTGGTTTTCAGCCTCCAGGCGCGATCAATCCGTCCTTGTCAACGTCGACAGGTCGCAGGTTCGGATTCCACCACGTTCGGGAGCGTCAGGACGGAGCGCTCGTCCCCTCGAACACCTCCTGAGCAGGAAGTAAAGTTCCTTCAATCATGGGGGGGGGGGGGTTGTGGGTTCAACCCCCCGATCCTGGACGGAATCTGAAAGGCTTTCTGGAAGCAGAACATTGCCAAGGTGTCCTTGAGCAAGGCACCGATTCCCCCACAGGCTCACACGGGGCCCTCTGACCAGCCGGGGACCTGCCGTCAGCCATACGCAGCCCCCCGACCCCGTGACCCCGGGTCAAGAGGTCAGGAAAACAGACAACAACAGCACCATCGAGCATGGTCAGGTTCACAGGTGCACCCCCAACCCAGCTGGGTCACGCTGCGGTTCTGGACGCCAGTTTAAATAGTTTAGGGGGTTCCGAACGTTGAACATTGCTAATATTTAAATATGTTCAGCAACATCTTAGAAATAAAGTGAGAGTGAAATGGAAGATTTACACAGGACCTACATGTCTGCTGCACTACTGCTCCGGTCCAGGCCCTGACCCTGGTCCTGGTCCTGGTCCTGGTCCTGGCTCTGGCTCTGGCTCCGGTCCAGGCCCTGACCCTGGTCCTGGTCCTGGCTCTGGCTCTGGTCCAGGCCCTGACTCTGGTCCTGGTCCTGGCTCTGGCTCTGGTCCAGGCCCTGACCCTGGTCCTGGCTCTGTCCCAGGTCCCACTTCTGGTTCTGGTTCCGCTCCCAGGTGACTCCGCGTCTCTCCGTGTCACTCTGCCATGTTAGACAAACACGCACGCACACGGACGGACGCTCTTCTTACCTCCTCTGCAGGGGTCCATCAATCGCGCTCAGTCAGCTCAGAACTTCCGGTCTAAATTTTCAAATTAAAAGACGGTTTATATCGTCGCGGCTCAGACAGCTCGGAGGGAATTTAACCTTCGAACTGAAACTTGTTTTTTTTTTTTAAAACGTGAAAGAAATTTAATTCAGCAACATCTGACTTCTTTTTTTTTTTTTTTGAAGCCGGAAGTGGAATGCGTTGTCTTATAAAAATAAGAGTTAATTCTATAACAACCAATGACGGTGTGAACTTCGTGGAACAAAGTGGTGGTTTATATAAAGTTTTAGCCGAATTTTCTCCTTCAACAACTCAAATGTGAAAATACACAACGTCCATGGTTAATTCATCCGCATTAAACCAATAAAAAGCTGATTAATTCATTCGTTCATTTCGGAATCAGCACCAGTCACAGCGGGAGGTCGCGCAGCTACAGAGCTCTGCTGCCCCCGTGTGGACAAAACTAAAACTACCTGCTGTTTTTTTAATGAAATGTTGAGATTTCTGAGATGATTCAACTAAAAAAAGAGCACAATTTACATTAAACACAAACACAATAATACCGTAAATACGCCAATACCTTATTTAATTCAAACGACTAAAAAGCAAAGCTGGGAGCGTGTCGGCATCACAGGTGATGAAAGAGAGATGTGGGATTTTATTCTTGTTTTTTTCTCCACCTGCAGTAGAATCAGCAGATAAAAAATTGAGAAAGTTTAAAGAAATGAGGTCTGAACGGCCTCAAAGCTGCGGTGGCGCCTGGTGACCAGCGGGGGGCGCTGTGAGCGAGGGCAGCGTGGCTTGATCAACACGCGTCAGTCAAACACGATGAGAGATTGAAGACAAATTTACATCACAATTTTATACAAAAGGATGAGTTTGTTTTTATAATCCCAAATGTTAAAAAATATGCTTCTCATTCAAGACATTTTCTGTTAAATTAAACAGAAACAGAATAACGAAATAAACACAGGAAACAGGAGAGAGAGAGAGAGAGAGAGAGAGAGAGAGAGAGAGAGAGAGTGTGTGTGTGTGTGCGTGTGTGTGTGTGTGCGTGTGTGTGTGTGTGCGTGTGCGTGTGTGTGTGTTCCCACACCATTCAAACAGTTCATCATATCTATTGATTGAAGCATTGAAGGTTTTCAGCCACTTGTCATCATTTTCACATCACATTCTTTCTTCTGACCCCCCTACACACACACACACACACACACACACACACACACACACACACACACACACAAGCTTTATGACAGGAGCGTTGACGGTTTTTGTCAAAGCTTCAAAGATGAAGCAAAACTGATAAAATAAGAGCTTCTGTAAACGAGGGTGATGTCAGTGATGATGATGATGATAGCGATGATGATGATGATGGCGATGATGATGATGATGATGATGATGATGATGATGATGATGATGGAGGGAGGGAATTAGTTTTCGATCAGCTGCAGTGCCAGGTCACCGGGTCACGTCCCACCTCTGTCTCTGGGAGACTGATCAATACCAACATCACACACACTATTAGCAGCTCTCTGACAATTATCACGTCTCCTCCTCCCTCCTCGTCTCCTCGTCTCCTC